>NC_135625.1:30940193-31243224 GCF_053574225.1 Canis aureus | reverse complement strand
GAGAGGTTTTTGGTTTCTTCTCTCCAAAATGTTACCCTGTTCCCTGGCAAATGTGTAAGACATTGTATCATTCCTGAGCAGTACAAGAGTTTGGAAAGTGACTTCATCTGTCTAACCTCCAACTGAAAATTCTTAGATCAGCCATTATTTGTATTCTCTTATTCTCACTAGATTCTTGGTGATGACACTGCTACCCCGGGAAATGATTTGTCTCTTCCCTGGTAACCAAAGTTCTACTCAGCATTTCTCATATAGTTCTAGTAGAATAAGCCCTTGAGGTGGGGGAAGGTTTCCCTTCAATCTTCCTGAGTATTCATACACAAAAGTGTTTTTTTTAAAAGCATAGCTTCCCTCAGACATCTGTCCTGCCAAGCACATCTGCAATTCTTTGGAAAATGAGAATAGGAAATAGTACAAGTCCCAAAAACTCTGTTACAGAAAATAATAACCATAGTAGAGGTTCAGAGTTAACCAAATATTCATAATTTCCATATAAAAAAGTCCTGGTCACAAAAACCCCTCCCTCTTGCCCTTGCCTTTGCAATGATCATTTACAATTGAAAAATCTTTTTATAGGATAAAATATTAGTGATTTTTACATTGGATCTTTGGGCCTCTCGGAAGATTTTTTTTCCCTTTTAGCAGTATCTTGATTACTCAGGTTTGAACATCGCTGTATTATTAGACTATGTTGGGAAAGGAGCCTTGTCTCAATGTGTGCTATAAGTGAATGAATGAGGACACCCTTTGGCGCTTGGGTTGGTTCCATGGACAGACCTCTTTCACAGAGAGGGATTTACTCTTTTTAAGTTTAGTATATGAGCAAAGCCATAGGTCAGTGAGAGAGTGCTTTATATAAGAAATTCCTCCCTGGGAATTTCACTCAGTTCTTTTTCTATCTAGTCTATTTCAGTAGGCTTTTGAGTATCAACCAAATAGAAAAGTAGAAACAAGACTGGAAAGAAGTAAAAAAATGGGCATCAAGAAATACAAACTATCCAGGAATTTAACAGTAAGAGACAAATAATGGGTTTCATCTGATGCATAGGGAATATTAATATTTCGCTTATCTAAATTATACAGATAAATGTGTGTAAATAGGAAAGATTAGGAGTAATCTATTTTTCGAAGTTATGTGGCACTGTTACTAGCAAAAATGGTCACATTTATTCTATTTCTGACCAGTAAATATGTCATGTAAGGAAACTAGAGTGGGAGAAAATACTGAGATGATTTATCTTCTATTGGTAAAATCCCTAAATCCACATGTGCCACAAAGATTAAGGCATATGGAAGTGGTGGGTGATAGAGGAGTAAAGCCAACCCAATACAGAATCACATGGTCTTCTTAGGGTCCTAAGTCCCTAAAATCAGGTAGGTTAAAGGGTACCATTTCCTGGGGACAAGTCTTCCTTAGAGAAGTTGCTGAATACCACGAATCACTTGGCTAAATACTGTATCACTATTTAGATTATGCTTTGAAATAATAATTAAACAACTTAGTCACTGAATAGCTTTTTTATAAGTATGTGCAGGCTATTCACTAGTATAGAAGACATTCTCCAGCCTTAAGAGTCCATGATACTCTTGAGTTTTCCCACAATTCCACCTATTTGGTTGTCCAAAGAGAACAACCAGACGACTGCTCTGACAGCTCACTAGCTCACTAGCTCAGGGTAACACAGCAATTCAGGCTAACAAGCATGAGTGACCTAAAGATTTACTGCTACTTCTTAGTTTGAAGTATGTTCAGATTCAAGAACTCTAGCACTCCTGATTTCACACAAGGTCACATAAGTAAAATCAAACTCCTCCCTGTAGTTAAACAGATCTAGAGGCTGCTACACCCAAATGCATGTTAAATTTTTTTGTGTCCATCGGAAGGACACAGACCAGTAGGTAGAGAAAATTTCTAGTTTTTTTTTTATTATTTATTTATGATAATCACACAGAGAGAGAGAGAGAGGCAGAGACACAGGCAGAGGGAGAAGCAGGCTCCATGCACCGGGAGCCTGACGTGGGATTCGATCCCGGGTCTCCAGGATTGCGCCCTGGGCCAAAGGCAGGCGCTAAACCACTGCGCCACCCAGGGATCCCGAAAATTTCTAGTTTTGTTTTATTTTTAAATTTTATTTTTCCTAGGCTTTTCTTTTTTTTCTTGGTCAGGAGAGAAAATTGGTTAAAAAGCAGTTTTGCTTTGAGTTTTTTTCTTTTGCATCTGTCAAGTACACTTTGCAGTCTTTGTTATGACAATAAGCTATTCTTCATAAAAGTCATTTGTATTTTTGGTGTAGCTCTTTATTTATTTATTTATTTATTTTAATATTTAACATTCAATTGAACATTAGAGATGTGACACATACCATCCTAATTAAATTCAGATATCATTTCTGATTATCCTATTTCAACCGCTTAATTCTTTTATTGAACAGTTTACAGACCCATTTGTTCACTTTAATATTCTATATACTAATCTGATAATTTTCCTTTCAATTTGGCTAATAATGCAGGAGGGGGCTAGATATTTACAGAAAATATTTCAAGTAATTGGGAACAATTGGTGCTTTCACATTTGCACACTTTCCATTTGCAGAGAGGGTAATAAAACCCTAAGTAATTACAGTCAAAGAGCCCTCCAGCTGTGCCATTCTGAGCATATAAATCACATACTGTCAATATTCCATCAGTCAGGGGGGCCAAACAGCAGTCATATATTTATGAATTCTGCATAACTATTAATAGAATATGAACAAACAAATCTGAAAGGTTCTATCTAGAATGGGGCCTATTTTCATAAAAGGAAAGGAGAATTCCTATTTGAGATATAATGAGTTTATTTCTTGCCATCCAGTCTGTTGATAATAGAGAGATTGTCTGTTGTAGAAGAGAGATTGATTTCTGTTTCCTTTTGATTGGGTAGGAAGACACTACGCCCCACCCCAGGCCTCCTCCATGCTGCCCATACCATATTTTCTTCTGCGGCATAAGGAAGAGGGTCCATGGTTTATTCTTGGCAGAATCAGAGCCTGTGTCGAGTCATCAGGGCACAGGCAAAGCAAGAGAATAGATCACCCACTACCAGGCTAGGGGCCTTTAGTCAGGCTAGCTTTCATTTCCTCAACTGTAAATTAAGATATATGCCAGAAGAGGGTGCCTGGGTGGCTCAGTTGATTAAGCATCTGCCCTCAGCTCAGGTCATGATCTCAGAGTCTTGGGATAGAGCCCCACGTTGGGCTTCCTGCTCAGGGGGGAGCCTGCTTCTCCCACTCCTCATGCTCTCTCTGACTCTCAAATAAATAATTATTTTTTAAAATGAGATACATGCGAGAAGAAAAGAAAAAAAAATACATTTCAGTAATGTGAGTGTCCACAGGTATGATAGGTCTATGGCTGCAAGCAAGTTCTTGTTGGTATTAGTGTCTGAACTCTGTTAACTTGTTAGTTCCAACCTGCATAGCTGTGAGCCTAAGTCTCCACATCTAAAATTCTCTGAATTGTCGACAGATAAACAGGTAAAATGTGGCATATACATATAGACGGAACATTATTCAGCTTTAAAACAGGAGGAAATTCTGACACATGCTGTAACATGGATGAACCTTCAAGATGTTAGGCTAAGTGAAATAAGCCAAACGTAGAAAGACAAATACTGTCTAATCCCACTTAGATGAGGCACCTAAAGTAGTCAAATCCCTAGAGGCAGAAAGTAGGGTACAGGTTACCAAGGACTGACTGGGGGAAGGGAGGAATGGGGAGGTAGTGTCCAATGGTTTTGATGAGTACAGAGTTTCAATTCAGAGTGATGAAAAAGTTCTGGAGTTGATGGTTGTTCCATAGTGTAAACATACTTAGTGCCACTGAAGTGAATACTTAAAAATGATAAAAATGTTAAATTTCATATGATGTATGTTTTACTACAGTAAAAAAAACAGCTGGCATTGAAAAAAATTTAAAAATGGTTCTGTTAGTTGTTCCTAAGATGCCCCGGCATTGTCTCACATTTACTCAGAAGCAAATTGGGTCTTGTTCACCATTTTGGTTTTCTTCTATACGTCCTCTGCCCAGATGTTTTCAAGGGAGGGTCACTAATTCACTGCCACTGCTACCAGTGTCTCCCACCAAAAAAAAAAAAGAAGCCACTTCCCTTCCCGCTGAATTCCCTACACTACACATCCCCTCATGGTTCCCATTTTCCAATCCTCCCTGCTCCCTGTTCCACAGCTGAGCTGTGTTCCACAGAAAAATGGAGAGAGCACCCCCTCTCCCTGGTGCTCTGAGCTACATCCTGGGCCTCAAAACAAAACTCATGTGCCTTGACGCTCCCAGCCCATTCTAGAACAGCTTCTGCCTCTAATCCAATTAACCACAGGGGTTCAAAACTGGCCCAAGAACAGGCAAGAGAACCATACCAGGCCAGCCCCCTCTATCATCTTAACTTCTCCCCCAGGCTTCAGCACAAAAAACACTGCCTAGGGGATCCCTGGGTGGCTCAGCAGTTTAGTGCCTGCCTTTGGCCCAGGGCGCAATCCTGGAGTCCCGGGATCGAGTCCCATGTCAGGCTCCCGGGCATGGAGCCTGCTTCTCCCTCCTCCTGTGTCTCTGCCTCTCTCTCTCTATCATAAAAAAAAAAAAAAAAAAAAAAAATGCTGCCTAAACTACTTATGTTATCTAAAACTTGAGAAGCAAACATCGCAGTTTACTTGAACAGCAACCCAGAGTGAGGAAGGAGATGGTGAGGTTCTCCTCCAAAATCTTGCTTGGACTCAGCCAGAATGACCTGGTTGCAATTCTAAACCTGGGGTTTTTCCAGGGAACTGTGGCTCTCAATAGGCATTCATAGTATTTTTTCTATCTCTTCTACAAAGAACTGGTTGATCTGATGACTGTTAGTGATTAATACTTCTCAGAGTCATCCAGAACAATTTGTCAGAATGTGACAGACATCCCGGCAGTCAGGGAGTCTGCATGGGGTGGTGGGCTGCAAAGGAGCAGAACGTGGGAGGGATTGGGAACTCACAGAACAGCTGCAGAAGGTACAAATGCTTCCTCTACATCCCTCAGGGTTGGATATATATATATATATATATATATATATATATATATATATATATAGAGAGAGAGAGAGAGAGAGAGAGAGAGAGAAAGAGAAAGAGAAAGAGAAAGAGAAAGAGAAAGAGAGAGAGATAGAGTGTAAGGGAGATCTATACTGAGATGAATTGTGTCCTCCAAAAGGATATGCTCAAGATCTAACCCCTGGTATGTGTAAATGTGATCTTATTTGGAAAATAGGGTCTTTGCAGATGGAATCAAGTTAAGATGAGGCCAAACTGGATTCAGGGTGGGCCCGAAATCCAAGAACTGGTATCTTTATAAAGAAAGGAGAAGGAAATATGGATATAGGGACATAGACACACGGAGTAGAAGGCCATGTGATGACAGGCAGAATTTGGAGTGATACAGCTACAAGCCAAGGAACACCAAGGATGGCTGGCAGATACCAGAAGCTAGGAGAAAGGCCTGGAGCATATTCTCCTCAGAGTCCCCAGAAAGAACCATCTCTGCCAAGACTTTGATTTCATACTTCCATCCTCTTGAATTATAGAAGAACACATTTTTATTGTTCTAAGCTCCCCCAGTTTATAATAATCTTGTTATGGAAGTCTTAGGAAACTAGTAAGACCCATGGGAGAAGGTTTTCTCAGAGCAAGTTTGTAGAGAAGGTTTTATGTCAGGTTGCTATTGTCTCATGAACAATGTGAGTTTAGTAACTAATGAGGTTTTCTTTTCTGCTTGGGCCACCAGAAAGTTCTGCATAGACTTCATGACCCAACTATAGGCCATTATGGAATAAATTCATACATGATCATCTCTTGTCTTCCTCTGGTTCTAAAATCTCACTGTACGGATCCACCATTCCAGAGTCAAACCCTGGTCCCTGTCAACAGGGCCTGAGGAACGAAAATCCCTCTGTGAACCCAGAAAGGACCTCAAACTAGTCTTGTAGGGACAAGACAGAGATAAGCCTCTTCAATGTAATTTTCCCCTCTGTCCCAAAAAAATCATAATCCTTATTGCATTCCTTTCACCTGCCCTCTCCTCACAGTATGTGAGGATTTCACTAAAACATCCTCCATCTCTTGCCGAACCCTTGGCTGTACTTGGTCTTGCATTGGGCTTTGGGCCTTGCCTCCTAAATGCCCTAACCCATCTTCTAGCTTCTAGAATCAAGGTCTTCAAACTCCAAAGGGTGGTAGTTCAGATGGAGTCTCACATGGAGGTCAAACCAGACATCTATGGAGGCTGCTTGATAGCTTGGCATGAGAGGAACCCTGATCACCACCACATCCAATGCCCCTGAGCAGCAGGAAGTAGCTAAGATCAGTCAAAGCCTTTTTTCCCTAACAGCAGTCAGGGTTGCCTCTTCAGAGAAGGGAATGATGAATCATGGTTGGAAGGCAGGCAGGCACTGACAAGTGGCCCCCCACCCTCAGAGGAAACCTCCCTGAAAAGGATTTTATACCACCCTGGAAGGAGCCCTCCACCCTTTCCCATGTGATAGATAGGTGATGAAAACCTGATTGAATGACAGGCACAAAGAGGATTAACCAGATTAAAACAGCCCATAAAAACCCGTAGACTTGGAAACTCTGGTGGCAATCCTCTCAGGTCCCCTCCTTCCTCGGGAACTTTCTAGTGTCATTTTGCTATCACTCAATAAACCTTGCTTTGCAGCCCCTCAAAAGAAAAAGAAAAAAAAAGGAATTTAAATAAATAATAAAATCCCAGTGTATTTTTCTATGTTATGTTACTCACTTATTTGGTACAAAGCCTTTCTTAACTTTTGGACTAAGGGGAGAAAAAAAAGTAGGAACAGGATAAACCTGTCTTTCTCCCCACATCCCCAGGGAAGAGAGTTTACTATTATTAGCTCAGTTGATTAGGTCTGAAAGAAGCTAGACTACTTTTTGAACTGAAACGACCTTCTCATTTCAGAGTTCAGAGTTCAACCTTCTTATTTCAGACCTGAGAAAATGGAAGCGTAAGGTTATATGATTAGATACTAGTAGACGTTACCATCTGGGTCTTCGATTATTCAAAACACTTTTGCCAGTTGGGTGTCAAGTGTCCAATAGGGAGACAATAGTAACTGGAATTTCGTACAGTGTTACAGACTAATGATGCCAATTGAAATTATTTATGTGGTTGAAGATTAATAAGAAACATTTTATCCTTTAGTAAAATCAAGTGGCTACTCACCTGCATTTTTACTGTCAGATCCCCAAAGGGAAAAAAAAAAGATCTCTGAGTTATTCTACTTTTCGTTAATTACAACAACAACAATAACAACAACAACAACAACAAACTTCTAGCAGAAGACCTGTTTCTAGCAATGGAGGACTGGATTATTTGGATCACCTTAAAACAATTGGAAAGTTGAAAATTGACAAGAGTGACTGGCTAGTTTTATAAAAGGCTGTTTTCAGAATAATTTATAAAATGGGAGAGGAGAAAGGGGAAGGAGGGACCATCAAAGCTGCATATGCCTTGAGGGTACTGAAGGCAACAACCAGTTGGGTAAATCGGTTTGCCCTGTGGTGTAAGGAGGACAGAGTAGTCCAAGTTCAGCATGGTGGGTAGTTCTAGATGCAACTCCATCTTGGCATTGTGAGTTCGAGCCTCATATTGGGTGTAGAGATTACTCTAAAAATAATCTTTAAAAAAAAGAGTTAAAAAGAATTAAACATGCTCTTCTACCTCACAACCACAAGAGATTAGAAAATGTTACCTTGGAGCTGCAGAAGGGAGAAAAAAAGGAAAAGGAAAGATTGATCCCATGGAAAATGGGCCACAGATCAGGCCTCACATGCACATTCATTCTGGGCACATATAGTCTAAGGGAGCCACACACCTTAAATGTGATTTGAGGTGGTTCCCAAGTAGTAGCTGGTGAGGAGAACAAAGGAAAATAAATGTAGATAAAACTAAATATCCTTACAGTGTGCAGCCCAAAGCTAAGTACTTGAAACAGGCAGAGGGACCTACATCAAGGAACTCAACTGCCTTGGTGCTAATACTTTGCTAGAGGCAAAAAGCAACCTTAGCTTAACATTAGCTGGACCTTTAGGATCTGTACATCTTCTTGAACATACAAAAATGCCTTTGGAAACTTCCTTCATCTCAACCCCCCAAGATATATGTTAGCAATCATCCTTCAAACATTTGCTCCACTGATATATATCTGAAAGGTCTCATGACTAAGGTTTTACTAGACAGTAGTAAATAACCTCATTTTAATGACAGCTAACCCCTCAAGGTTCTGGAAGGCTTGCTTCCAAATTCCTTAGAGATTTATGCTATCCCTAACCCCTACTAACTAAAAAGTATACAATCAGCCACTCCTCACAATCTTAGTGCAGCTTTCTTCCCAAAGGGTCCTGTCCCCGCACTTTAATAAAATCACCCTTTTAGCACCGAAGACATCTCAAGAGTTCTTTCTCACCGTTTGCACCCAGACCTCACATCACCCCAACATCACATGGGTAGTGTTTCTGAGACTCTCATGGCAGCTGATGCAAAGCCTCACAGGCAGAGATACAGTCAGCCTAGGCCTTAGCAAAACCTCCCAAGCAGTTGTCAAGGCCAATGGCAAACGTGAAATTTACAGGTAACCAGGTGTACAAGAGAGCAAGACCACATGAGAAACAACAGTAGAAAAAGACTGCACAGACTTCAGGCATCAGAATTCTCAGATTCGTTATAAAACTGCTTCACTTATCCAGTTTAAATACATAAGTAACAAAATTGAAAATATTTGCAGGAGACTATAAAAATAACATGCATTGGTTAAGGAACCAACGAACATATATGTATTGTAAAAATCTCTATGTTTATTATAAATCATATTCATAAATATCTGAATGAACATCTTTGACAGTAGATTGGATACAACAGAAGATTAGTGAACTGAAAGGAGCTCAGGATATATTATCAACAATTTAGAATAGGGAATAAAAAATATGGACAACACACAGCAGAGGGAAGAGACCTGGAAGAGACAGAGAGAAGATGTAACACATCACATTTGAAAATTGTATGTCTTGCAACACCTGTGTCACTCAATTGGTTAAACCTCCAACTCTTGATCTCACCTTAGGTCTTCATCTCAGGGTTGTTAGTTCAAGCCCTGAGAGTAGAGCCTACTTAAAAAAAAAAAAAAAAAAAAATGTCTTCTCTTTCCTAAAGATGGCCCTGAAAGCAAAGGAAGTCCCTGACAAAGAACCCAGAGCAAAAGTCTCAAAGACCAAGAAAGTGGTCCTGGAAGATATCCATAGTCACACACACACACAAAAAGATCCACATGTCATCTACCCTCTAAGAGCTCAAGACTCCGTCTGCGAAGGGAGCCCAAATATCCTCAAAAGAGCACCCCCAGGAGAAACAAGCTTGGCCGTTATGCCATCAAGTTCCCCCTGACTATGGAGTCAGCCATGAAGAAAATAGAAGACAACACACTTGTGTTCATTGTGCATCTCAAGCTTAACAAGCACCAGATCAAACAGGCTGTGAGGGAGCTCAGTGATGTGGACTTGGCCAAAGTCAACACCCAGATCAGGCCCCATGGAGAGAAGTCATATGTTGGATTGTTTCCTGACTATGATGCTTTGGATGTTGCCAACAAAATTGGGATCATCTAAACTGAGTCCAGCTGGCTATATCAAGATATAAATTTTTTCACCAAAAATAAATTGTCTTTTTTAAAAAGACTTTTATTTATTTGAGGGAGAGAGGGCACAAAGGGAGAGGGAAAAGGAGAAGCAGACTCCCCACTGAGCGGAGAGCCCAACTCAGAGCTCCATCCCAGGATCCTGAGATCATTACCCTGGCTGAAGGCAGACGCTTAACCCACTGAGCCCCCAAGGTTCCCCTATATGTCTTTTTTTTTTTTTAAGATTTTATTTATTTATTCATGAGAGACACACAGAGAGAGGCAGAGACACAGGCAGAGGGAGAAGCAGGCTCCCTGGGGAGATCCTGATGCCAGACTCCATCCCAGGACCCTGGGATCTTGCCCTGAGCTGAAGGCATGCTCAACCGCTGAGCCACTCAGGTGCCCCACCCCTATATGTCTTTTAACAATAAAGATTCTTGGGGATCCTTGGGTGGCTCAGCGGTTTAACGCCTGCCTTCGGCTCAGGGTGTGACCCTAGGTCCTAGGATCGAGTCCTGCGTCGGGCTCCCTGCATGGAGCCTGCTTCTCCCACTGCCTGTGTCTCTGCCTCTCTCTCTCTCTCTCTCTCTTTCTCTATCATGAATAAAAAACAAAAACATTTCTTTTTAAATAAAGATTCTTAAAATAACCACAATGTCATTATTACACCTACAAATGTATAATAATCCCTTAATATTATCAAACATCTAGCTAACATGCATTCAATCAAAATCCTAGAAGTTAAGGACAGAGAGAATTCAAAAGATGTGATATTTAAAGAAATAATGATTTAGACTTTTCCAGAGCTAATGAAAGACACTTTCCAGACTTACTAGTCCCATTAGTACCAAGAAGGATAATTTAAAAATCCATACACACAGCAGAGTGAAACTGAAGAAAACTAGAGACAAAGTGGTGGTTGGAGGAGAGAAGAATAGCCAGAGGAAAAGTCAGATTACCTTTGTAAGAAGTGCAATTGGACTTTGAGTTGAGTTCTGAGCAGCCAGTGTGGTAGCCAGAAACCAGTGGTATGATATTTTCAATATGCTAATAGGAAACAAATGCCAGCTGAAGATCTTATATCCATGACCTCCAAGATGCAGTCTGTACATGCATTTTGCAGTCCTAAAGTTTTGTATCTTATTTTACTTTTTTAAAGATTTTATTTAGGGAAGCCTAAAAATAGGCTTCCTGCAGGGAGCCTGATGCGAGAACTGACCCCAGGACCCCAGGATCATGACCCAAGCTAAAGGCAGATGCTCAACCACTGAGCCACCTAGGCGTCCCTCCACAAATATTTGTTTAGCCCTGCTTAGGTACCAGACACTATTAGGTACATCAGTGTATTAGGTTACATCAGTGAACAAAACAGATTAGGTTCCAACATTCAGGGAACTTATGTCCTAATAGGAATAAATAGTTCAAAGACATGCTTAGATGCTACTTCTAAGCCCTGCCTGCTTATACATTCCACCATCCTACCTGTATATACCTGTATATGGATGACCCTTAAACAACACAGGTTTGAACTGTGTATGTCCACTTACATATAGATTTTTTTGATAAATATAGTACATACTGTAAATGTATTTTCTCTTCCTTATGATTTTCTTAATAGTATTTCCTTTTCTGTAGCTTACTTTATTGTAAGAATACAGTATATCATACATCTAACAGATAGAGTATGTTTTAATTGACTATGTTATTGGTAAGGTTTTGGCCAATAGTAGGTTATTTGTAGTAAAGTTCTAGAAGAGTCAAAAATTACATGGGGATTTTTTTTTAAGATTTTATTTATTTGAGCGAGAGAGAGAGAGAGAGAGAGAGAGAGAGAGAGAAAGCATGAGCAGGGTTAGGGGCAGAAGGAGAAGCAGGCTCTCTGCTCAGCAGGAAGCCTGACACTGGGCTTGATCCCAGGACCCCAGGATCACGACCTGAGCCCAAGGCAGACGCTCAACCAACTGAGGCACCCAGGTGCCCCGCTATGGGGATTTTGACTGCACTGAGAGGCTCAGCACTCCTAAGCTCTGCATTGTTCGTCAGCTGTTCATCCCTCCACCCATCAGATTCTGGCATTTCCTGCCGCATGTTTTATGTTCAAATAATATTCAGCTTTTTGTGGCCCATTTAGTCATCATTTCCCCCCTGAAAGCCTTTATGAGCATCATCTTGGGCTAAGTGCCTTCTCTGTGCCTCGTGGCACCATATAATTCTGTTACAGCACTTTCTATATTTTATTAAAATTGTATGTATATGTGTCTCCTTCATGAGGTACAAGTACTTTGAGGAAGGAGATTTTGTCTTAGTCATGTTCATACTTCCAATGCTCAGTGCAAATGGAAGCAAAAAGGATGGCAGGCAGAGTTAAAAAGAAGGGGCTGTGATCTTGGTTTAAGGTATCTGGACTGATGGAACAAGTGGCACAGGAAGGCTTCCTTAATGTGGGACAGTAGAAATGTGAGAAGAAAGGCTGGTGCAAGAAGAAAAGAGTTTGTGGGACACCTGGGTGACTCAGTTGGTTAACCATCCGACTCTTGATTTTGGCTCAGGTCATGATCTCAGGTTGTGAGATGGAGCCCCGTGTGGGGCTCCGTGCTCAGCGTGGAGCCTGCTTAAGATTCTCTCTCTCTTTGCCTCTCTGTCCCCTCCCCCCAACTCATGCTCTCTCTCTCTCTCTCTCTCTCTAAAAAAAAGAAAAAAAAAAGAGTTTACTGGTGGTTAAGTTTGGCACTTGGGCAACATTGGTTTGCTTACGAATATGGATGTGACAAGGCCGTGACCTTTTATATTAACCAAGGAAGCTATTTTAGACAAAGGACAAAGGACAAAATCTGCAAAGGACAAAATCTAAGCACTTGATTGTTCCACTGACCCTTGTCATTTGACTCCCAGGTCTCTTGGTCCCTGTGAAAACTGTGGGAATAGGGAACATGGATGCTTTGATCTGGTCATAGAGAACTATAAGCCCCCTGCAAGCAAGGATGAGATGCTCCCGTCCAAATTTACATTTTGTTTTCTTACCTTGTGCTATTCTTTAAACTATCTGGCTGCTGGGTTCTTAGGAAGTAATTAGGAAGCATTAAGTAATTAACCAGGAGCGGCAGAAAGCCAGTGATGATTATCCCTAATCCCTAAATGGAGAGAAAATTGCAGTAAAAAAAAAAGTAAAAGACTTATTTTAGTCATGAATGAATGAAGAAAATAGGCAGAGCACCTAACCATAATTGCTAGTTAAGTTATTAACCAAAAAAGACTCTGCTTAGTCTAGATAACACTGAATACCAGAAATAGGAACACTTGGGTGGTTCAGTGGTTGTGCGTCTGCCTTTGGCTCAGGTCTTGATCCTGGGGTCCCGGGATCGAGTCCTGCATTAGGTTCCCCACAGAGAGCCTAATTCTCCCTATGTCTCTACTACTCTCTCCATGTCTCTCATGAATAAATAAATAAAATCTTTTTTTTTAAAGAATACCAGAAATAAACTGAATCAAATAAGCAATAACAACACAACCAGAAAGCCACAGTGCCACCATGAGATGGGGAGCAAGGCAACATCTCTATCAGCTACCATGTTCTAAGTAGTAATAGAAAAACCCAATCTAAACGTTTTGACCAAAAAAAGGATTTCTGGGATAAGATTTAGAGGTAAGGAAGTGAACCAATCAGGGAAGGTCAACGCTACCATTGATAACTTAAAAATTCTGGTGACTTAGTATAAATTTGTATCTCCATGCAGTTGCTCAGTCCAATGTTCCTCAGCAAGCAACCATGCTGGGAAGCTATCCTGCAAGTGCTTACTCAGGCTCCTTCCATTGTGGTTCTCCATTCAGTGAGAACATTGGAAAAGCAAATGGACCCCCCACCCATGAGGGGTCAGGGCTGAAAGGGGAGGTGTCAATTTGGCTACCTTCCATTGGCTAGAACTCAGTCATGTGGCCACACCTGACTGTAAGGGAGCCAGGAAATGTTAGTTGAGCCATAGGTCCTGAAAAATGGTAAATGTTTAACTAGTTTTTGCCAGCTGCAATGGGAGCTGAGTGTTCTCTAGCTTGTATTCAATGAGATAGAAAACCTCAGCCCATAGCTTACAGGAAGAGACTGAGGTTCACCTTTAAGGGATTGCTGAGTCTCAGGTACATCCCTGAACAGATGAACTGATCAAAGGTTTGCCATGGGCTGGTGGTGCACCTCTTGAGCTGCAGGTGGGGTCTGCTTTCCTGAAACTTTAGGACTTCATAGGAAAGAGGTAAATATCAGAAAGGGAGTATAAGTCGTATTAGGAAAAGAGAATAAATCGGTGGTTCTATCTACGTCCACCAAGGGTCCTAGCTCCAGAGAAACCGGGAATATCAAAAAGAGATGCCCAGGTAGCTCAAGGATCTAGAGAAAGCTATGGGAGAGATGTGTGACCCAGTATGAAACCTGTGCTTGACAGCCACGTGGGCACCATAATGGAAGCGAGAACCTTCTCTCAGCAAACCTGTGTAAAGCCGAGAGAGTAGAAAGGAGCAATAGGAACTGTCCTTTAGCTGAGTGCTTGTCTTTGGATCCCTTAGAGTCTCCAAGCCTGGGGATATGACTGAATCCATAGGGAAGAGCAGTCCCAGTTTGTGATAGAAGATCATATGGCTGGAAATCAGAGAAATTGATAGTGGAAAATATTCCACTGTCCTCATGAATCACATAGGGATTTATTCAAGGAAATGGGCATACAAACTTTCTGCATTAAAAAGACTAAAATTCTATGCATTATTTGGGAATGATAGATTTTAAACCCATTGCTTCAGTCTCATTATTTCCAGAGAGTATCTCTAAAAACAAATGAACTGATGATGCCTTTTGAACCAGCTAGAGTCAAATATTCTATCACATAAGACTACAAACAGAACCTTATTTCTAGAGCCCCATGCTCCTTGACCTTGTGAAATTCTTAATTCACTTTTAAAATTCTTTGTTTTCCCAATTCATAACAGCCTAATGTGCTCAAGACCCTCAGATTGCCATTGTCTTTCAAGTTTTAGGTTTGGGACTTTGCTGTCTTTAATCCAGAGAATGAATGTCCAGGAACCCTCCCCCCCCCCATAAAGTTAAAAGGGGTTTGAAACCCAGAGCATATATATTCCTGAAACAACAACCTGCGTCCTGGCCCAACCTGTTCAGTGAGGTCTACCCTCCTTCTCTAAGAGCTGGGCTGGGTGTTGACAGCCAGGGGAAGTAGGAACAGGAAGGCCACACGGGGGGGATCCCTGGATGGCTCAGTGGTTTAGCACCTGCCTTTGGCCCTGGCCCTGATCCTGGAGACCCAGGATCGAGTCTCGCATTGGGCTCCCTAAATGGAGCCTGCTTCTCCCTCTGCTTGTGTCTCTGCCCCTCTCTCTCTCTCTGTGTGTGTCTCTCATGAATAAATAAATAAAATCTTAAAAAAAAAAAAAAAAGGAAGGCTACACAGGAGGACAGCGGAGGAACAGAAGAATGGGACATTGTTCTCTCTGTCACAACGCCAACCAGGGGCCAGCTTCAAAGTAGAATTCACCATTTTTTTTAACCCTGTCAAACTTGGGTTTGAGACAGGTTTTGAGACCTGTTCTGAGACAACACCACTCAGAACAATTTAGGGCTTATCACACTCTAGGCTCTGTCATGCAAAGCATCCCCCAGTGAGAGGATCAAAGTGTGGAAGTCATTTAAGTATCATTCAGTAAGTATATGATGAATATTGGGACAACCACAAAATTACAAGGTGAACTAAAATCCTATGTATTGGCAGGGAAGGGTACCCAAGATACCTAGTTGAGTGGAAACAAGTTTACACAACAGTATGTATATTTACAGTCCTTGTTTGATTGTTTTTAAAATATAAAATAATGACCCAAGTTGGGATTTACAGTGAAGCTAACAAAGATTATGGCTCAGGGGCTCTTGCTTACATGGATCTCTTTCAAGACCCTGAAATTAATATTGTATTTTTTTGTAGAGTATCTCCAAAACAGCATAAGTGTGAGGTATAAAACCGGAATCATTCATTCTCTGATATTTATATGTGACAAACATTATGACCAACCATGGTCATCTGGGGCTGTTGGAGTGTGGAAACTGTATACTTTTCTATTATTCAAAAGAACTTGCTCCTACTATTCCTTTGTAGGCACCCCTTCCCTCACCCATAACTAGGGCAACCCTCCCTGTGTTTCTACACCTATTCTCTGACTGAGATAATTTGTGGACTTTGTGAATAGAAATCCATTATTCAAGTAGTAGATTTTAGGCCAGTCAGTCAATAGGATACACTCTATCATCACCTTCCTCCACGTTCTATTTTTTCCACTTTTCCTACTGACTGGTGTCATGATCTTCCACTTCTTTCCCTTTAAACTATGTTCCCTTGGTCTACAGGCTCTCTTTCTCTCCTACTTTGTTCACTTTCCAACAACAAACAAAGACAAAGAATGTGTGTTTCTAGGATGAGACTTTATTTCCTACTAGTGATGAAAATTGTCTAGCACAATGAATGTGTCTAAAATCTGTCAAAACTTAAGACAAATAAAAATAGCTCATAAAATCTACAAAGCCAATAGTGATGCTTTTACCTTAAATAGATTGTGGTGCTTCTTTGTTTATGTTTTCCCTAAGGAGAAATCTTTGATGCCCAGAGAAGCTTAGGGCTATTGACTGTTATCAAAAATTGACTTTGAATCAGCCAGTCTTTCTTAAGCATCCTAACCTTTTAAATTTTTTCACTATAAATCAAAATACTATGTTCAGTCAGCAGTTCAGTACAATTACTAGACAATAAATTATGTGATTATTACAAAATCAGTGCATTAATTATCTGTGATTAAATCTCATGCATGTGAATTGAATATGAAAGAAGTATAATTTGGGGCGCCTGGGTGGCAGAGTCAGTTAAGCATCCAACTCTTGGTTTCAGCTTGGGTCATGATCTCAGGCTCCTGAGGTTGAGCCCCGTGTCAGGCTCTAAGCTCAGCGTGGAGTCTGCTTGAGATTCTCTCCCTCTGACCCTCTCACTGATGCTCTCTCTCTTTCTCTCTCAAATAAATAAATAAATCTTCTGAAAAAGAAAGGAAGAGGGATCCCTGGGTGGCGCAGCGGTTTGGCGCCTGCCTTTGGCCCGGGGCGCGATCCTGGAGACCCGGGATCGAATCCCACGTCGGGCTCCCGGTGCATGGAGCCTGCTTCTCCCTCTGCCTGTGTCTCTGCCTCTCTCTCTCTCTCTCTCTCTGTGAGACTCTCATAATAAAAAAAAAAAAAAAAAAAAAAAAAAAAATTTAAAAAAAAGAAAGGAAGAAGATAGAAAATTTAACTGTATCTTGTATTAGTTCAAATTAGGTTCAGCCAGGAGTGCCTGGGTGGCTCAGTCCATTAAGTGTCTGATTCTTGATTTCTGCTCAGGTCATGATCTCAGGGTTGTGAAACGGAGCCCCACGTTGGGTTTATGTGTTTAGTGTGGAGCCTGCTTAAGATTCTCTCTTTTTCTTTCCCTTTCTGTCTGCCCCTCTCCCTAAAAAATGTTTTTAAAAATTAGGTTTAGCTAATACAACAGTTTATATTTAGCATAGAACAGTTGGCCACATTCTCTTTAAAAGAGATTTTACAGGGAATCCCTGGGTGGCTCAGTGGTTTAGCGCCACCTTTGGCCCAGGGCATGATCCTGGAGTCCTGGGATCGAGTCCCATGTCTGGCTCCCCGCATGGAACCTGCTTCTCCCTCTGCCTGTGTCTCTGCCTCTCTCTCTCTGTGTCTTTCATGAATAAATAAATAAAATCTTGAAAAAAAAAGTCATAAAAAGTAAAAGATTTTACAAGTAGGCAGTTTGGGGTTGGTGTGGCAAAGTGCTCCAAATTCATGAACGACTCAGTCTCCTTCTGGCTGTCATTTTACTATGTCTAAGGTGTGGCCCCTGTACTAATGGTCTAAGAAAGTAGCCACCGCTCTAGCCATCTCATCATCCATGTTCCAGGCTAGCAACAGGTGAGAACGAATAAACACCTAGCACTTTATTAAGGAGATTCCTTCAGAATTACTACACAGTAGTACTTTTACTTGCATCTCTATGGCACCTACCTGGTCATGTGACCCAGTCAACAGCAAATGAGGCTAGAAAATGTCATTTTTTAACTGGACTTCAATCCACCAACCCAAAACTTGGGATCTGTTACTAAAGGAAAAGGGGAGATTTGACTGGGGGAAGAAGTTTATATTCTCTGCCATTTGTAAATATAAATAACATCATGAGGATATAAAGATGCTATATTACTTTTTCATAATACTTTGAATTCTATTAAACATTAAAGCACATAAAAATCTGATAAAAAACAATAAAACCTGTTTCAATCAGTATAGCATAAGAGCTTAAATAGATTCGCAGTGTCTGGAGAACCTGGGTGGCTTAGTGGGTTAAGTGTCTTCCTTTGGCTCAGGTCATGATCCTGTGGTCCTGGGATCAAGTCCTGCACTGGGCTCCCTGCTCAGCAAAGAATCCGTTTCCCCTTCATACTCTCTCTCTGTGCTCACTCTCTCTCTCAAATTAAAAAAAAAAAAAAAACTTAAAAAATAGATTTGCAGTATCAGCAGTGCACAGATGGGCTGTATTTGTGGAGAGGTTGTGTGGAAGGATGAAGAATATTCAAGGAGCAACCACTGCTCTCTGTCTGAGCCATTGTGTTTACTGAGATCTGAAAAGTACGAATCAGCTCTGAATGTCTGACTGCAGAGTTCAGTGCTGGAGGGCAGAAAGAACAGAAGGGTTTTGTCTCAAAAGTCATTTCCATCTGGACTTGGAAATAAGTTCAACAGATCTTCACTTTTCATGTGTTCGCTATACAAAGACTCTTGATCTAATGATAGAAGATAATCCACAAGTCAATATGTGATTTTTGCCCCAATCTCTGGCATAGAGAACTAGAAGTCCCTGCCTGTGGTTCTAGTGATGGGCAGTAAGGTGTAACTAAAGGACAAAAGAGAATGGGTAAGGAAATGCAGATTGCAGATTGGGGAGTTAACATTTATTGAGTTGCTGCTCTGGGTCAGGCACTTTACTGGGTGCTTTACATATACTGTAGGATAGATCTTGCTATCCCATTTTCAGATGAAGAAATTGAAGTACAGATAAGTAATTTTCTGTTGCTCTTTCAAAGAAGAAGGAGCAGAATTTGAATGCAGGTCTGTTCTAAAATCTATGCTCATTTCAGTACAGAATTCTCCATGAAGGGTTGCATCAATGCCTTGTTATTCAAGCCTCACAAGCTGGGAAGTTCTGGAGGAGGTCACATTTATATATTCAGATTTCACTAGCTCCAAGTCCCTACTACCCATCTAAGAATTCTAATCTCACCTAGAATCAGTCTGCACTGCTGCCTGTGCTGGCCTCTTCCACCTGGGAAAACTCACCCTGCTGACCTTGACTGCTCCATGCAGACCTCCTCCTACCCCCACCAGCATGATCCTCTCAATCCTGACAGTTCAGCGGTCTCTTTCACAGTCAGAAGACTGCTCCCTTCTTTCTATATCATGGAAGTTCAGTTGGTCTGGGGCCACAGATTTGGGAAGTGATGCAATGCATAGCAGGGTTGATTGGTATGTGTTTCATTAGCTCAAGTATTTATCAGGGGCCTCTGAGAGGGAGAGGTGAGCAAGAGTTATATATACCTGGCTCTTGCACAGATGGAGCTGTTGCTTTAGTGAGAGGAGGCAGACAATAGCATGATAATTGCTAATTGTGGCAAATGCTATTAAGAAAATAAACGGGGCAGGGGATCCCTGGGTGGCTCAGCAGTTTAGCGCCTGCCTTCGGCCCTGGGTGTGATCCTGGAGACCCGGGATTGAGTCCCGCATCAGGCTCCCCCCACGGAGCCTGCTTCTCCCTCTGCCTGTGTCTCTGCCTCAATCTTTCTCTCTCTGTCTCTCTCTCTCTGTCTCCCATGAATAAAAGAAAATAAACAGGGCACTATGATAGGAAGTAGTGACAAGGAATGGGAGAGGAGGTGGTAGGGATTTTTGCATCTAAAGTGTTAGAGCAAAAAAAAAAAAAAAAGTGTTAGAACTTCTAATAAGGTAGCTATTTCTTTCACAAACACAGCTTTGCTGTTTTGTTTTGTTTTAAGATCCCCAGAGTAATCACTCATATCTGGATAACTGGGATGATATAAAATGGAATAGCAGTCACGATGCCTTCTCTGAAGCCATTAGTCCCCTCTAATAGCCACACACTGTGCTCCTCTTTATCCTATTAACCTCTTTCATCTCTCTAGATCAGTGACTCTGAAACAAAGTTATCAGAATCGCTGGGAGATTTTGAGAATACAGATGCCTGGGCCCTGCCTCTAAGGACTAGAGTTAGTTGATTTGGGAGGGGTCTCAGTTGTGTGTGTGTGTGTGTGTGTGTGTGTGTGTATTTTAAGTTCTCAGATGATTCTGGTATGTAGACAGGGGTGCCTATCACTGCTCTAGAGTGGTGATCCTCAAACCTGAGCATGCACCAGAATTGTCTAGAGGGATTTGTCACTGCTCTGCTGGCCGGTTTCCATCCCCTCACCCAAGTAGGTGGCGTGATTACTTCAGTAAACTCACTTGTGGCTCCTGATTTTATTACCTGTGGTTGTCATATTTAGGGCAGTGCTTCTCAGACTTTAATAGGCATATGAGTCACCTGGGGATGCTGTTAAAATGCAAATTCTGGGTGGTTGCCAGAGGGAAATAGGGAGATGTTGTTTTAATAGGTATAGAGTTTTAGTTTTGCAAGAGGAAAAGAGTTTTGGAGATGAGTTGCATAATATCATGAAGGCACTTAACCGACTGAAAGGCACACTTAAAAAAGATTAAAATAGTAAAAAACAAAAACAACCCAAAAAACAAAAAACAAAATGGTACAGATGGTAAATTTTGTGCTATGGGAATTTTAGCACGGTTTTTTAAAGATGCAGATTCAGTAGGTCTGGGGTAGGGCCTAAAGTTCTGCATTTCTTATAAGCTCCCAAGTGAGGCTGATACTACTGCCCAGAGACTGCTCTGGAAGAATCAAGGGTTCAGGTGCATCAGAATTGCGTGGAGGCCTTGATTTACCATCGATTCTCCAGGCCCATTTCAGAGATTGTTTTTGTTTTTTTAAGATTTTATTTACTTATTCATGAGGGACAGAGAGAGAGGCAGAAACATAGGCCAAGAGAGAAGCCTCTGCTTCTTATCAGGCCCCACAGGGAGATTGATGTGGGACTTGATCCCAGAACCCCAGGATCAAGACCTTAGCCAAAGGCAGGTGCTAAACCACTGAGCCACCAAGGTTCCCCCCATTTCAGAGATCCTAACTCAACATGTCTGAGGTGGAGCTCAGGGGTAGCTGCTCAGAATTTCCCACTTTAAGAAAATTTGAGAGATAATCTTCCATGGGCTTCACTTCTGAAAAGGGAGAAAGATTATTTACGGATGCAAAACCGATTCTGGTATTTTATTTTGTGTCAGAAATAAAAGCTTCTGTGTGTTTTACAGCTCTATAAAATGCTATGGCCTTCCCTTTTTGGAGAGCCAGGAATGGAAAAGATTTTCCTCATCAACAAGAAGAGGGAGTAGATCCCTGAATCTATCAGCCAGCACCTCTTTGGGGAGCCTATGGGTCCTGGTTGTCCTGGAGCTCTTGGAACATGGCAGCCCTAGCAGATCACACCCCAGCATTCCATCTTGTTCCATGCCTGACTGAGTATCCCTCAGGCCTCCTGTCCCCATGAGCAAAACCACCTCCCAGTCCACACCGTCTCAGCTGGCAACAAGACCCAATAACCCACCTATCCACACCCACTTCTGGAAAGTCCATGGATCCCTGGAGGCATGCACAAATATAATAGTTATTACTTCTGTGCACCTGCTCTCTGACAACTTTAGCCACAACATTTCATTGAATCCTCTTACGAGTTTATGAGGACTCTACTGCTGTTATCACCATTTTACGGGTGAGAAAATAGAAGCTCTGGTAATTAGACAATTTACCCCAAATCATAGAGCCAGCATGTGACACAGCCAGAGTTTAAAACTAGCCTTGTCTGGCAACGATGCCCAGGCTCTTTACACTATGGAGATTGGCTTTGCACGGGCCAGGAATTTGGGCCAAGAGTGGTTTGCAGCTCAGGAGCACTAATTAGCATTGGAGCTGTGACTCCAGTGCCAGGAAAGAGCTTTCCCATTCGAAGTGCGCTTCTTCACTGCTCACTGTCCCCGATACATAGCTTTCTGGAAGAGGATTTTTATTTAGAGTAAATTGCACTTAACCTTCCTAGAAAGTAATAAAGATTTTAAAAAGTAACTTGTTAACCTAAATGGATTCATGGTTGATAGAAAGGACAAGAGAAATTCATGGGACGGGGTGTTCGGTGGGGTGTTGAGGGAATTTCCTCTTAGGTAAGATTTTTGAAACCCAAAAGGAATCTGTGTCATCTGGTCCCATTTTCCAAACATGGTTTAATATCAATTCCCCCTGTCAGTTTACAAAAATTTTTTGGGCATTTAAAACCCTCCCTCCCACCTTGTCCTAACCAGGAATTGAAGATGAGGTTATTTGAAACACAGGTCTAAATATGCATTCAGCATTTATTAAGCACCCATTTGCCTGATCCTGTGCTCAACATATAAAAACCCAAATAAAATGCATGGCCCCAAGAAACTCAGTGTCCTGTGTGTATACTATTTTCTTGGGCACGGAGGCAGCCCTGAGGAGGAAGCAGCACAATGCCTGGAAGAGATATTTTTGCTGAGTCTTGAAGGATGGCAGGTGTATGCATTTACTACAACTTTAGCCAACAAACAGGGTAAGAGCCTTCTAGGCAGGGATGCCTGGATGGCTCAGTGGATGAGCATCTGCCTTTTCGCTCAGGTCGTGATCCTGGGGTCCTGGGATGGAGTCCCGCATCGAGCTCCCTGAAGGGAGCCTGCTTCTCCCTCTGCCTGTGTCTCTGTCTCTCTCTCTCTCTGTGTCTCTCATGAGTAGATAAATAAAATCTTAAAAAAATAAATAAAGTATTAATGAACCTGAAGTGAAGTTTGCATAAGTTAAAGGTCTTTCCCCTCCCTAGATAATTCTACTGGTTCACCAAGGGATTTCTGAAAGCGCTAATCATGCCAATAAGGCAGCAGCGTTAACTTGGCCCCTGGTACAGGCCACACCCTCGCCTCTTTACACCACTACTTCTTTGCCCTCCTCCTTCTAGCTTCCCCTCAGCTATGCCAAACATGCTGTCTCAGCAGCGCTGGACAGACTTTGCAGGCTTCCTGGCAGTCTCTGTGGGACCATGAGGTCAGGGTGGCCTGATTCCTGTTTGCCCAAACACAGGAGAGCACAGTGTTTTTCGCAACCTGTTTTTCAACTGCTGATACATGGAGAAGTGGAAATCTCTCTTCTCACCCACCCCTCCACCAACACCCACACCTGCACAAATGCACAGCACTCGCAGTGACATGACATTAAGACTTTTCTTAGTTATTTGGCCCCCAAAATTTGACTGTGTCAGGGGGAAAGGCTTTTGCTTCATACGAAATCATAGAATGTTTGTTGGATTCAACTTTGTTGTTGAAGAAACTAAAGCTCAAACAGCTTAAATAGCTTAGATCTGGTCATATAGCTAGTTAGTGGCAAAGCTGAAACCATCCATCATATCTAACTCTTAGCCACTACCCTCCTACTATGCCTCTTTTTTTTTATAGCTTTAAATTTTCTTTTTAAATTTTTATTTATTTATGATAGTCACACAGAAAGAGAGAGGCAGAGACATAGGCAGAGGGAGAAGCAGGCTCCATGCAGGGAGCCCGACGTGGGATTCGATCCCGGGTCTCCAGGATCGCGCCCTGGGCGAAAGGCAGGCGCTAAACCGCTGCGCCACCCAGGGATTTTACTATGCCTCTTCTTAACTCCCTCTCTAGTCTCTTTATTTTTTTTTTTCTAGTCTCTTTAAAAAAGACGTATGTGGAGGAAGAAAATGAGCGCTATAGAGCTAATCATTTAATGATCAATCACATTGGGCCCTTAAGTAATGATGTAAGTATTCCCCTGAAACATCTCATAAGGAAAGTTTTTACTGAACCGTATTAGTGTCTCAGACAGCTCTTCTTTGATTCTTGTAGCCATCCCTAAGAAATGGCCCAGAGGAAAGCAGAATTCCAACTCAAAAAGAAATCTTTAGGCAGAGAGAACTCTTGCCAATCTGAGCATTTAAGCTTCCAAAAATGGCATTAGATAATAGATAGTAAAAGCATTTATATTCAGGAGTCTAGGAATCTGTATATACTTTATAAATATTAAGATAATATTTCCAGAAAATTGGAACAGATCATGAAGAATATATTTTCATATTTTATATACATGCAGCACAGAATTCATCTCCCCAACTTTAACCTAAAATCTGTGTAGCAAATCATCCTTTACCAAAATTACTTTGCTCTGAATCTAAATCAACTGAAAAAAAAAAAAAAAAACAGTGGCTGAGGCCTTGATGGGAAGAAATATATCCTCTAAAAAATGAGGTAACTTGTAAACAGAGGCTGCTAACACTGGACAAGAAGGTTACCGGGTCATGGTCCTTGCACTTCATGCTCTATCCTGCCCCATTCCAAAAAGGATTTGTAGCCACTGGAAGATGTGTTCCAGGATCAGAGGAAACTTAATTATTTGAAAATTATGCTGATGTGGTTCTATATGTGCTGAGTTGTTATCACCGCCAGGTTTAGATTTACTTTCTTAATGCATCTGAATTGTGGTGCATCATAATTAACTTGATTTTTGGAGTTGAAGGTTTTTTTTTTTTTCCTGGACTCAGAAGATGTACATCATCTAAAGAAGAATGTTCCAACTATTTGGACCCAGTTATTCCACTTCCAGGAATTCATCCTAAGGAAATATTTCAGAAGGGAAAAATGCTAATCATGCAGAGATGTTTATAATCAACTTTATTTATGATGGCCAAGAAGCAAGAATGAGAAACAACTGGACAACGGTTAAATAAACTATGACAGTAATTCAGTTAGGATAATATGTGACCATTCAAACTGATACATAGAAAGGAATAGAAGGAGCAGTCACATGTATTACACCTCACAATTTTACACTTCAGAGTTTGTAAATTGTGTTTATGCTACGTTACCTCATTTATTCTTCACAATAACCCTGTGAAATAGAGGAAATTCTCTCCATTTGCTGAGAAGAAAACAGACAAATGAAACTGATGTGGTTTGTCTGAGGTCACTCATGAAATATTCAACACATTGACCACAGCTGTTTGAAAATTGTACATACATAGATCATGATTGGAAAGACCATAACAAGTTGCAAATAGTTGCTCTGTTCAAAGTATTTTTTTCCATGGATGTGTGTGTGTGTGTGTGTGTGTGTGTGTGTGTTTGTAAAACTTTTAAACACTGAATACTTCTAGGATTATTTATCCTAATTATTGAAACTATTTTTAAAGAAGATTTTATTTATTCATTCATGAGAGACACACAGAAAGATAGAGAAGCAGAGGCAGAGGCAGAGGCAGAGGCAGATGCAGCCTCCACACAGGGAGCCGGATGCGGGACTCGATCCTGGGACTCCAGGATCACGTCCTGGGCTGAAGGCAGGTGCTAAACTGCTGAGCCACCCAGGGATCCCCTGAAGCTATGTTCTTTAACTTCCTTATTAAACATCAAAATCTTGAGATTACCTATGAGATAGGGTGTCTTTGCTTTTTGCAGATATATACAAATCCTATTTATGTCCTGCATTCCCATACAGACAGGAAGGTTCTCTGGGGTGGCTAAACAAGTAGCTTTCACAGCCTGCCTGCCTACTATTCCCCCTTTTTCTTTCTTTTTTTTTTAATAACCTCCACACCCAGCATGGAGCCCCATGCCAGGGCTTGAACTCACAACTGTGAGATCAAGACCTAAGCTGAGATCAGGAGTGAGACACTTAACCAACAGAGCCACCCAGGTGCCCCATATCCCCTCTATTTAACACTACTATGGCCAGATGGGGGCCTATCCTGACTCAGTCCTGCTTGAGGCATTTACTTATCTACCCACTAAAGGAATTTCTCTCTGAAAGTTAAGGCCACAAGTCCTTCGTGTTTGGAAGTCTTCAGAGCTGCCTTTAAGAGAGATGTCCTTTAGCAGCCAGGGTGATTTGTTAGATATATATGCTAAGCTTTCAGTTTATGCTTCTTTTTAATAGGACAAATATCTCATCCCAAATATTTTGTTCCCTCTGTTCCTCTTTGTTCTCTCTGGGTCTCAATGTCTTTTCCAGAACATGAGCATTCTCCATTGGAAATGTTCATTCTGATTCAAATATCTCCAAAGCTGGAACAAGCAGAGCATAAGCCAGGATCCTGATTCTCTTTGTCAACACAGAAACGATATTCATTCTCAAGGATATCATCTCTTCTCTCACAGAGTGTGAACAATTTCTATTCAAAATGTATCTTTTTTATTTTTTAAAGATTTGTATTTATTTGCAAGAGACACACACAGAGAGGCAGAGACACAGGAAGAGGGAGAAGCAAGATCCCTGTGGGGAGTCTGATGTGGGACTCGATCCTGGGACCCTGGGATTATGATGTGAGCCAAAGGCAGATGCTCAACCACTAAGCCATCCAAGGTATCCCAGTTCAAAACGTAGCTTTAAACGATTTCTGCCTGGCTGCAACTTGATTGTTGATTGTAAACACAAATATAACCAGAGGAACTGAAATCCTGAAACCCTTTTCATGGGCGTCCAGTGGGCACAATGTGTGTTTGTTAATACTCTCAGGTCTTAGGGATAAAGAACACTTTGAACCATCCCAGTTTGAAAAGCATTGCTCTAACCCCATAACTTTTGGGCGAAAGCCTTCTTTTTCTCCTCCCCTTCAGAATCAAGCTTTTTGAGAGAATTGTTCACACATATTATCTTTTCTTTCTCTGAAGCATTCTGGCTTCAAACCCTGTCACTCCACTAAGACCATTTTTCCGGCAACTCCTTGGGAGCATCACTGTGCAGCTTTTGGACTCTTTACCTTTCTTTGCTTTTCTCTAGTCTTCATGACTCAGTAGAAGGGTCATGAAGCAGCCCTGGCATCTTCATGTGTACTCCCCCTGGACCAGTCTTCTGTCAATGACCTGAAGGGAATTGTTGATAAAGACTCTAACTCCCCACCCCTCAAGCAGACAGCTCACAGGTACACATGCTTTACTGTTGCTAAGATCTGTCCCAACAGATTAAACCTCAACTGTCCATGAGGGTGACTTGTTTGATAATACACCTTTTTGTTTGTTTTCTTTCTCTTCCATGTTTCTTCTTGTCACTTCCATGCCAATGTTTCTTGGGATCACCTCCCAAATGGACTACTTGCATTCAAGTCCTTGTTTCAAGATCTGCTTTTGGAAGAACCTCCCAAAAGACACCATATTTCTTCTGGGAAGTAGTTACTTCTTTGGGACTCTAGAGATGTGGGGCTGCTAGTCCTTCCATTGGCTGAACACACCCAGTAGGCAGGAAACCTAGATAACACAGTACAAGGGTGGACTCTAAGAGATTAGAGGAGCACAGAGAAGGTTGGGGGATGCATCTGTCAGAAATGGGGTGTAGCAGGGGTGCCTGGGTGGCTCAATTGGCTAAGCATCTGCTTTTGGCTCAGGTCATGATCTGGGATCGAGCCTTGCATTGGGCTCCCTGCTTTGCAGGAAGTCTGCTTCTCCCTTTGCCTCTGCCTGAGGCTCCCCACTGCTTGTGCTCTCTCTGTCTGTAAAATAAATAAAATCTTAAAAAAGAAAAAGAAAAAGAAATGGGATGTAGCAAATAGAACAGAGTCAGCATTGCACTGTCAGAGGTGACACACTAGCCTGCCATGCTTCTTTGAAGAATCCCGTGTAGCCATTGGACTATACGGCCCCCTAGGATTTATTAGGCCTACATGTATTTCCTGATTTTCTATAACAGATACACTTTGCTTCTGCAACAAGGAAAAATTAAGAAAATGTATAACAAAAAACAAAACTCATGCTTTTAAATGAAATGAGACTTATTTATAAAAAATACACATTTTGGGGCACCTGGGTGGCTCAGTCAGATAAGCCTCTGCCTTTGGCTCAGGTCATGATTCTGGGGCCCTGAGACCAAGCCTCACATTGGGCTCTCTGCTCAGCAGGGAGTCTGCTTCTCCCTCTCCCTCTGCACTACCCCCACCCGGCTCATGCACTCACTCTCTCTCAAATAAATAAAAAAATGTTTTTAAAAATACACATTGTAAGTTTGTGACTTAGAAGAGCCTCAAAGTCTAATCTAGTCTTCATTTGGGATCAATCATGATTAACTCATGATACTATAATTAAAATAGCAGTTACCGCTGGTCTCAGTTTAGGGCACAGATGGGAAAACAAGCAAAATCCAGTATTGGACTTACACTGCTGAATAGGCTTACTCATAAAAGCCATATATGGTTTACAAAAGTTATGCCTGGAAACAATAACGAAATATAATTTCAAGACTTGCTGGCTTTTAAATGTATTTTATTTAGTTCTTCACGATAGACAAATTTAAGAAATGTCTGGCCATAGAAGGAAAAAGGCCAACAAGAAAAAAACACAATGGATATTTGTTAGAATATATATTGTCAGCCCCTTCTTCTCTCAAAACAGGCATTCTTTCACTCAACAACAACAACAACAAAAAAGGGATCCCTGGGTGGCGCAGCGGTTTGGCGCCTGCCTTTGGCCCAGGGCGCGATCCTGGAGACCCGGGATCGAATCCCACGTCGGGCTCCCGGTGCATGGAGCCTGCTTCTCCCTCTGCCTGTGTCTCTGCCTCTCTCTCTCTCTCTGTGACTATCATAAATAAATAAAAATTAAAAAAAAAAAAAACAACAACAAAAAAGAATTCGATTCAACTGATATTAGGATTTCTCGCAAAAATCAGGGCAAGATTTTGCTCTTTTGATAACATGGTTTATTCTTCTGTACATGGATGCACATTACACAATACCCAGAGCAGATTTTTCTCCTCCTATAATTATGTCCCATTAGGACACTGAAGCACAAGGAAAAAATCAGAGCATTGTTAATATTCAGCCCGATACATTTAATTTTTTTTATTGTGGTACTGAAATTACTGAAATACTGAATAACTGAAATTACTCTTTAACCCTTTCCAGCTTTACTGTTGATCAGCATTAACCACATTTACAATGTTGTGCAACCATTACCACTATCCAACTCCAGAACATTTTCATCTTTCAAAACTGGAACTCTGTACCCCCTGAATAAGAATTCCTCATTCTCCACTCCCCTGACTCTTAGAAACCTCCATTCTACTTTCTGTTTTTACAAATTTGACTATTCTAGGCATCTCATATAGGTGAAATCATATAATATTTGTTATTTTGTGTTTGGCTTATTTCACTTAGCATAACATCTTCAAGGTTTTTCCATGTGGGAGCATGCGCAGAATCTCATCCCTTTTTAAGGCTGGATACTATTCTATTTTTTATATCTGCCATATTTTATTTCTCCATCATCTGTTAATGGACACTTGAGTTGTTCCACTTTTTGGTTATTGTGAATAAAGCTGCTATGAACATTGGAATATAAATATCTATTTGAATCCCCGTGACTTATTTTTTTTAAGATTTTATTTATTTATTTATTTACTTATTTATTTATGAGAGACAGAGAGCATGCGTACAAGTGCATGTGAAAGGAGGAGGAGCAGAGGGAGAAGGAGCGGTAAGAATCTTAAACAGAATTCCACGCTGAGCTGGGAGCCCAATGTGGGGCTTGATCCTGCCACCCTGAGATCACAACCTGAGCCAAAACCAAAAGTCGGACGCTTAACCAGCTGAGTCACCCAGGCACCCCCAATTTCATTTTTAATAGAAATTTCATTTCTAACCCAAACAGAATGTGTGATGAATATCTAAACTCTATTGAGAGAGGTTTTCCTCTTGAGAGGTTAGAGCCCCAAAGAGTTTACAAAGTAATCATATAGATGAATTTTTTTGCGATTTTGAAATACAGAAAGAAAGTAGGCATAAACAAGGCAAGAGGCTGTACGCAAAGGAAATAAAGGTACAGCTTAATGATAGAATATAAATACCAAATACCACAGCCCCTGTAATACATCCTGCATTTCTCTTTTTATAGGTATTTGTCTTGGTTTCCTGGAACTGAACATAAACAGATGAAAACCTGGGAGGCTAGGTTAGAGGGGTCTTAGAATGATAACTTTAGTAAAAGATTTTCAATTTTATACTGATTTAAACTCTTCAAACTTTTTCTGTGTGTTTAAGGAAATTTAATTTTCTTACTTAAAAGTGGACTTTTTTTCCCCCTAAAGCTGTATATTCACAGAGGTGCTATCACTGGCATCTAGGAACTTTAAAAGGGATTCTGTTTTGGCTTCAAAAGCTGTCAGATGTTTTTCACACCACGAGAGGTTTTCTGTAAACACAGCAAGCCCTTCACCCTGTCAGAAGATGAGAGAGGACAAATAAAACAGACAATCAGCTGTGCCTCAGCCCACATAACCCCAAAAGCTGATTCTTATTTTAAAAACCACGCAGACGAGACCGTTAGTAGAGCAAGTCTGTAGCTCAGTAAGCTTTTCCACTCCAAGCCACTGGTATGACTCCTTGTAGCCCCGGCTCCAGCTGTTGCTAGGTAACCATTTTGAAATGGACACGTAGCAACTATGAACTGGCATCTTCCTTTTCTGCTCCATCGTTCTTTGAACAGACTTCCAATTCCCAAGTCCAGTAGAACATCAAAGTCCAGGAGGGAGGGGAGAGAGAGAGAGAGAGATCATAGACTATGACCACCCAACCTTTACATTTTGAAAGGTTACACTTCTTGACACTTCCCCAAATTCAGTAAGTATGTACTTTTGATACAAACGAAACAAAAGCCAAAGGTCTACTCTTTGGCCATTGAAATAACCCCTTTGTGAGGATGTTGAGTTAATACATAGTATGCTCCAATCAGTTATTATCATTGCGTGCAAGGATACAATCTTTTTGTGAGCAAGAGTCTACTTTATGCATCCCTTTCATGGGCTGGAATTAGGTGCTCAAGGATCCCACAGAACATCTTACGAGGGGCTTATATCATGAAAAGTCATGCATTCTCCTTTTTTTTTTTTTTTTTTTTTTTTTTTAGGGATCCAGGAAGTGGTAAAGGGGTAAAAGGCAGGGAGGAAGAGGTATGGAGTAAAATCTTCATTAGTTGGGATTAAAGCTATCTGTGATAGGAAATTCAAATTAAGAGTGAGTTAAACAAGGTGGAAATTTCTTTTTCATTCTAATTTCAGCAGGTGTGGACGCTCTATAATCATAAGAAAAAGACAAGCTATTTCTATCTTCTTGTCATCATCATCCTCAACCCTTGTCTTTCATCTCATGTCCAAGATGGGTGTCCTAACCTGGTAAGGAGTCCTATCCTACCCAGTAGGAAAGAACAAAAGTGAGAAGAGCATGCCCTCCCCTCATTTTTAGGATGCTTATAGAAGGTTTCACATTCCAGTTCCAACCAGAGCACAGTGTGAATGTAGACTTTCTTTTGCCTGTAGTCTGACTGACACACTCCACACATTTCCAAAGTTACTTAGGTTAACACTTTTTCCCCTCACCTCCCACCCAGGGCGTGAGGTTGTTTCACGTAAGTGTGATACAGACATTTCTGTCACATTCTGCATTCCATCCTGGATCCCTCAGCTTCCTAAAGGATTTGTAAATTCGCATACATTAAGGTTCTCTCTTTGTGCTATAAATTCTCCAGGTTTTGTCACATATTTTAAATACTAAGAAAATGTACCATTTTGATATTACTTTACCAATTTATATTTAATAATTTAGTATTTTAATAACAATTTAATATAAATGGCAGCAAATGATTTGGGTTGCACAGCTCTCCAGTGGCAGAGCTAGGATTTGAACCTAGATGAGCAAATCTTCAAAGCTCCCTTTCCTACCGTGTCATTTTCTTTTTTCCAGAATCTTCTCAGGTGATAGGAAAAACTTTAGATTTCCCTGTGTAGAGTTGCTTATTCTTTCCCATATATTGGCATAACGGTCCCCAGCTAGCAGGTCAGGTTTGGAAGGTGGGTATGGAAGAGTTTGTTTTTTAGAATTGTAGACTCTCACTGGATGAAAATAGCACATTGGCAACTGATTTGATAACAGATCAACGAAGGGGCACAGATTAGTCAAAGTTGTCAGGGGGGCCTCACTGATGGTCATTTGGAAAAGCCGTCCCATCATCCACGTTTCTTCCTCCTTATCATATTAATATCTTGGATCAGTCAGCACCCACTTGCAATCTCTGCTACCTTCACTGCCCAACAACCAGTGGATACTTCAATTTATCCATCCTCACCACCTCACTGCCCTGCTGTGCTCTCTCATGGCTCAGTTTACAATGTGCTCAATAGGATTGGTCCCCTTACTTCTGTGAGTGATGGCTGATGGCTGTGGAAGCCCAAAGAAGATAGAGCTGGTGCTGTGGCAACAGAAGGAAATGAGCATCGTGTAGAAAGGTTACAGTCTGAGGAAGGAAACCACTGACTTTCTCATAGAAACTCAGCTAAAATTGAAAAAAAGGCCACTGTATTTTTCTCTTTTGTGACCTGTCACTTCAGTACATTCTATGGTGGAGACCATTAATTGTGTTCCCTTATTTTTTAAAAAGGTTTTGTTTATTCATGAGAGACACAATGAGAGGCAGAGACATAGGCAGAGGGAGAAGCAGGAGAAGCAGGGAGCCCGATGCAGGACTTGATTCCAGCACCCCAGATCACAACCTGAGCCGAAGCAGATGCTCCATCACTGAGCCACCCAGGCATCCCAATTGTGTTCCCTTATCAATTCTCCCCTTCTTCTTTAGTAACAGAATTGTTGTATGATATCAGGCCCATGGCCATCCAGAAAAATGTCTTCCAGACTCCCTGGAAAACTAGTTGATAAAGTTACCTCCCACAGGGGTACATGTTAACAGCAATTTGGGTACTGCTATATAGGAACACTGAAATTGAACAATAGAATAAATGGATGGTGGATGGTAGGAGTCCAGTATCTCACTGTTAGGACAAAAGGAGGAGATTAGAATGATGCAAGTGGTAATGGATTGAAGTTGGAGACATCTCTGTGAACTCACATTTAGCTGAATATAGATACAAATAGTTACATACAGAAATATTCATGCATATGTGCAAATACCTGATTTAATATATGCACAGATAGTCCTTTTCTCTTTCAGCTGAGAAGCAAAGAGACTCCAATAACAATGAGCATGTCTATCATCCAGATCCTGATTTCTAATACCATTCTTCAATAAAAGGACTAGGGTTCCCCAGAAAAATAGCTGGTTCTAGGCCTGGGACATGAAACATACAAGATGAACCTGAGACATCTTGTAAATGCAGAAATTAAGGAAGTGCTTAAAACACACACACACACACACACACACACACACACAATATGAAGGAGCATGTTAAAGGGACAAGGAACCAAGTAAAAGAGCTCTCTCCCCATAGCCAAGCTGGAAAATTTTGAACAAGAAAATAAATAAAGAAGGATTTGGGGGATTATAACTCAAAGTATTATTTTAAAAATCCTTGAATCCATACTGATATAAATAAATGACTGAATTAAAAGGAAGTTCAAATAATTTATACAGATATTCTGCCCTCAAAGAGATGGACCATAATTTTCTACTCTTTAAGTATAACCTGTGCATAGTGACTTCCTTCCAAAGGACACAGGATGAAAAGGGGGAAAACGAGGACAAAGTTACTGTAAACGTACGGCAGAGAAATCTGACAAATACTACCTCAGCCAGGTGAGCAAAGTTAGCATCAACAGTGATAAGTCATGTTGATAATATATGCCCTTGACCTTATGTGATGAAAATGGCATTCTACTTCTGTGGTCTTCCTCTTAAAAATATTTAACCACAGTCTTATGAGAAAAAGATTAGACAAATCACAATTAAGGGACGTTCTGCAAAACACCTGAGCAGTACTCCTCAAAACTGTCCAGTTCGTTAAACAACAACAACAAAAAAATCTGAGAATCTGTCACAGTCAAGAAGAGCCTGAGAAGATATAATAAATGTTGTATTTGGGATGAGATCTTGGAACACCAAAAGGGCATTAGGAAAAAACTAAGGAAATATGAATAAAGCATGACTGTTAGTTAATAATAATGTATCAGTTGATGAATCACTGATACATTATTACATTAATTGTAACAAATATATCATACTAATGTAAGATGCTAATAAAAGGGAAGACTGGGTGTGGGATATATGGCAATTCTACTGTCTATAATTTTTTCTGCAAAATGTAATTTTTCTAGAGCTGCTCTAACAGTAACCGTATTTTAAAACAACCATATATGAAAAGTGCTTTGCATGTTATAAACTTTCATTATGTGTGTGTTGACCTGAATGTTGTATTATCAGTACAATTTCCCAAAATGAGGAAAATTTCCCTGCCCTGGAAATTCTGTATAGTGAGCTAGCACTCTGGGAATTTCTCCAAATTCCTGTGGAGTTAGTTCTACTCCCAAGAGGGAGTATAGAACATGCTTCAAGAATGAAAACAAACGGCCCTTTTTTTTGTAATATTCAGAGTCTGGAACAAATATAGGCTTGAACGTTAGAGTAGGGAGTGACATGTGAGCACAGAGCTAATGTTGAAACTGACTCACTTCACAGAAGATAGAGACACAGTGAACTGACTGATTAGTCACACCAGCCTGCTCTAATTGTGATTACAAAAGCCAAACTTTTCATGGGCAACACCCAATGAGCCAGACTAAACAGGAGGAATTAAGAGAGTGTTTAAATAGGAGTGCTGAAGTGATAACACCAGCCTCATTGCTTCAGAGAAACTTCACCAAATGCAAGCCCAACAGCCTGGAGCAAAGTAGGAAAAAACAATTCTTTCAAAGAGCTTGCTTAAGTAATCCAGTGACAGAAAACCCAGGCCCCACAGCCTATGAAGAGAGGGAGGGACTTAGGGGGACAGGGTTCTGGGAGCACCCAACAGGATGCCAATGATGAGCCACAGATGGAGGCAAGGTTTCTAGTTCCTGCTCTAACATAGCTGAGTTCATGAGTTTTTTTTTTTTTTTTGTACTGATTTTTATGCCCTTTTTTTTTTTTTTTTCCACACTCAGCCTGGAGCCCAACATGGGGCTTGAGCTCATGGCCCTAACATCAAGATCTGAGCTGAGACCAAGAGTTGATTGCTTAACCCACTGACCTGCCCAGGCACCCCTCTTGCTGATTTTTTTTTTTCCTCTTGCTGATTTTTAAAAAGGCATTTCTTTTTCAGTAATTCTTTCCTCATTTGTTGCTATTTGTCTGTGTCACCGTTGTTATCATTCACAGCTAAGCAAGCAAACCGAAGAAGTTCCAAGTGTGAAAACTTGGTAGAAAACAAATGAAAACCATATACGGATCTGACTCTGCCTAATGGTTCTGTTGTGTGGGATCTGAATTGGTTAATGTAAACTAGTGGGTGACAGAAGGGTTCTATTTTCCTTTAAGCTGTAGGTATTAGAATTGGTAGAACTTTCAGGCAGGCATGAAAAACTAAATTCACTATCCTTGCAAATGAGAGGAATTGATGATGAAGGTATAATGTCTCCCAAATAAATGTGGACACACTTTAAGTGAATTTGTTTATTGCTAAGAATTATTTTGAAGGCACTTTATAACATACAAATGGCCTTTGGTCCTGGATGGCTCATGTAGTGTGTCAGCATTTAGATGAACAGTAATTGTATCTCACATTTGTATACCTTGCTACATTTTCAGGAATTTCATACACTTTATTCCAGTTGTTGGGATCCATCTTGACATCCTTTTCATTTTAGCCCAATTTAACTTAAATCATAGATAGTTGGGTCACCTGGGTGGCAGAGTCAGTTAAGGAACCAACTCTTGGTTTCAGCTCAGGTCATGATCTCGGGGTCATGTGATTGAGCCCTGAGTGGGGCTCCATGCTCAGCATGGAGTCTGCTTGAAATACTCTTCCTCTCTCTCTGCCCCTCCCCGTCATGTTCACTCTTTTTTTAAAAAAAAAAATGTTAGGTAGTAAAACCAGATTCTTCCAAGAAACAGCCTCAGGGTGAAGAATATAATAAGATACTAAACATACTAATAGTTTAAAAGATCTGGAATTACAGAGAAATCTAGAAATCTTTATATCCACAGTCCTCTAGCTTTGCTTCTTTCCTGGATTTCATTCTTGGATCATGTCAGGAAACCCCCAAAAGTATCCATCTTGGCTAAACTTCAGAATCCAGGTATCAGTATTTGTAAATATTTCAGGTGATTTCAAAATGCAATCAAATTTGGGAACCACTGTCCCTATTTAAAAAGGGACTTCTTGGGGTGCCTGGGTGGCTCAGTCAGTTAAGCATCTGCCTATAGCTCAGGTCATGATCCTGGGGTCCTGGGATGGAGGCCCACCGTGGGGTCCCTGATCAGTGGGGAGCCTGCTTCTGTCTCTCCCCCTGCCCCTCCCTCTGCCCCTCCCCCTGCTCATGCATGCTCTTTCTCTTTCTCTCTCAAATAAATAAATAAAAACTTTAAAGAAAAAGGGACTTCTCAATAAAAAAAAGTTGTGTGATCCTTCTGACATACTGAATTTTGGGGTCAAATCATCTGTAGCAACATTTGAGGAATCGAAAGTAAAATTAGACTTGAGAAAATCTTTTACAGATACTACATAAAAGGTTTCCCTCATGTTTCCAATAGATTTGGAGTCATAGAATTCATTTAAAATTAAATGGGAGACAAGAATAATGAGATGAATTGGTAAAATACTTACAAACCATGTATTTCTGCTAAGACAGCAACTTTCTTTGTGAATTACTGGATATGGATTAAGGAACAAGTTCTTGAAAGAACATTTACAGTAACTGAGTCATGTACTGTCACAACAAATCAGTTTCTTACCTGAGAGACTTTCAAATTCGGGAATAGTAAATGCTTTTAAATGAATTATAGCACACAATCTGTAGTTAAATGACTTTGGGAGTCAGTTGTTCAAGACTAAATACCTGGGGTGCCTGGGTGGCTCGGTAGGTTGGGCATCTGCCTTCAGCTCAGGTTGTAATCCCAGGACCCTGGAATCCAGTCCCGCATGGGGCTCCCTGCTCAGCAGGGAGTCTGCTTCTCCCTTGTGATCTCTCTCTTTCTCAAATAAATAAATCTTTTAAAAAAAGACTATCCAAAATTCTCTAAATCTATCTAGCTCTAATATTGACTCATGCATTGATCTTTAGGAATTTAGTTTTTTCCTGCTTTAGTTTTCCCATCTGTAAAATGGAGTATTCACATATATTTCATAGAGGAATTGAAAGAATTAACTCTCTATAATGCATGTGGAAAATGAAAAATAGGTGTAACTCAATTCCATGAAAGTTCCTAGAAGGTTGCTGAAGATATGACTGAAGTTCATTGTTCTAGCTAGAAGTTAGTCTCCTTAACCATATGTTCATTTTCAACATTTTGTCCATTCATTGATTCAACAAATAGTAAGAATTGTGACCTAGTGTGTGTCACAGCCTAGGTGGTAAAAAAAAAAAAAAATCCCTGTCCTCATGAAATTATAGTCTTGTATGAGAAAGAGATAACAAACACAGAAACAAAGAAACATATACCAGGTAGTGATAAATGCTTAGGGAAGGGATAGGAGGAGATAGGAGACAGGTAGAGAGTTAAGCAGAGTGGTAGTGGGGATCCAATTTAATAAGGCTGGTTATAGAGGTCTGTAGAAAAGATTACAAGAAAAAGAGCGGGAAGTTGTTTATACAAACATCTTAGGAGATTTCTTTCTTTCTTTCTTTTTTTTTTTTTTAAGGAGAGAGATTTCTAAACAGAAGGAACCATAAAATGAAATGTACTTGGATATTCAAGAATAATACAAAGGCTATTGTATCTAGGTCAGAGTGAGTGAGAGGAGGGTTATTTTTTAAAAAAAATTTATTAAATATTTTATTTATTTATTTGAGAGAGAGAGAGCATGCAAGAGAGTACAAGCCAGAGGGAGGGGCAAAGGGAGAGGGAGAAGCCGACTTCCCACAGAGCAAGGAGCCAGAGGCAGAAGCTTAAGCTTTATGACTGAGCCACCCAGGTGCCCCTAAAGGAGAGTTATTTTAAATTAATGCTAACCCATGCATCCTAAGAGTCAAAGTAATATACCTAGATTTCTGTTCCAAATAGATGGTGATGATTTATAGGCCAGCACATGAATGCCAGAAAGGGAGCATTGGACAACCTTTTCTTAGTCATATATTTATTAGTATTCATTATATTCTAGATTTAAAAAATCTGCACATGTTGTTCTCTGGAAATATATAGTTTAGTTTACTTTATATTTAGTTTAATTAGTTTAAGTCTACCCTCAGTTTGAATGAGCAAACTCAACTATATCAGTATTAAGTTTGTGTTAGTGTTTTTTTTTTTTTAAGATTTTATTTATTTATTCATGAGAGACACAAAAAGAGAGAGAGAGGCAGAAACAGGCAGAGAGAGAAGCAGGCTCCATGCAGGGAGCTTGATGTGGGACTGGATCCCGGGTCTCTAGGATCATGCCCTGGGCTGAAGGCGGTGTTAAACCACTGAGCCACCCAGGGATCCCCTGTGTTAGTGTTTAGGCAGATTCTATGGTGATGCTACATCATTTTTTTTTTTAACCTAGCAAAGTTGCAAAGAAAAATGTGACTCCTAAAAAGTAATGACACTGGAATGAGGGCTCCAAAGGAATAATTTGTATTTTCTCTATGCTCTCAAACAAGTCACTACATTTATTGATTAAGCTGAAGGTTCATTCAAAAGAACACAATGAATTCTTTCTAGATGCTTATATCTTACAGACTGCAGTACTGAAAAAGGAAAACATACTAAGATATTTACAATCAAAATAGGAAGAAAAGTTTTAAAAAATATTAAATATTTCAGGCAAACGAAACAGTACAGAAAATAATATAAATATAATGGAGACACCTGGGTGGCTCAGCAGTTGAGCAACTGCCTTCGGCTAGGTTATGATCCCGGGGTCCTGGGATGGAGTCCTTCCTGGATCTCCCCACAGGGAGCCTGCTTCTCCCTCTTCTTATGTCTCCGCCTCTCTTTCTGTGTCTCATGAATATATAAATAAAATCTTTAAATAATAATAATATAATGGATACTGCATTTTGGTAAAAAATGTAATCTATATCTTTATTTCATGTAACAGCAATATATGCTTATAGCTCTGCTCTTTTTTTCCTTTCTTTTTAAATTTAATTAACACATGGCCAAAATTGTTTCATCAATGCCCGAATGACAGGTGTCATACCATTTTATCTGTAAATATTTTATTATGTCTCTCTCTTTTTTAAAGATTATATTTATTTATTCATGAGAAACACAGGGAGAGAGGCAGAGACAGGCAGAGGGAGAAGCAGGCTCCATGCAGGGAGCCCGATGTGGGACTGGATCCCGGGACTCTGGGATCATGACCTGAGCCGAAGGCAGATGCTCAACCACTGAGCCACCCAGGCGTCCCTATTTTTTTTTTTTTTGAAAAAATATTTTATTTATTTATTCATGAGACACACACACACACACACACACACACAGAGAGAGAGAGAGAGAGAGAGAGAGAGAGAGGGAGAGAGGCAGAGACACAGGCAGAGGGAGAAGCAGGCTCCATGTAGGAAGCCCGTACTATGTCTCTTTAAAGATAGTCTGACAATACAAAGTTAACTATTTTGAAAATAAAAACAAACTGCTCTCCACAGTTTGTGCAGCCAGGCTGTTTTGTTTAGTGGATATGGTATCTGTCATGTGATGAGACAGCTTTGCAGAGAGCAAGGCTGGCTCTGTATGCCCAGTTTGGCTGGTCGGGAAAGAGAACTGTGCTCTGGCATGTTGATTCAGCACCCCTGGCAAAGACACTGCCCATGTTTGTTCTCGGAGAGAATTTCCCAATACACCTGCAAATTGGCTTGTAGGGCAACAAGATGCCATGCGCCTGCATCATCATAAGTCACTTCCAGTGTGGTCTCTTGGAAGAATAGGTAATGTCAGGTAGACCAGTGTGAATAGGTATTTTGCATTATTGATGTCAAGCAGGAAATGAAAAAATCTGAATTCATTAAAGTTAACTATATATTGATGGGCTTAAGGTCTTGCAACTATAGTTTTATGACTTATCCCCACTTTAATCTATTCTTTAAAAATATTATATTACGGTTAACACCAGGATTATATAGAAATGATACTACATAAAATTGCTCTTAACATATATTACTTTTAATATTTATTATTTTAGTTCAAATAGATTAGCTAAATTAGCAAATTGTGTCAATTTCACATAATTGCAAATTGTCCATCATTGATGTGAAATATAATTGATTAACTATTTTAATAAGCTTTTAGCATGTTGTAGCTCTGAGTACATAAACAAACTTCTCCTGTAGCAAAGCTCCAGGTAAATGAGAGAGGAAATAATAGTATTCACTTCACAATCCAATATTACAGGTGGAAGACATAATAATATTCACCAATTTGAAGTGTGAATAAACAGAATGTGGTATAAAATAGAATTCTCCAATCATTAGCTCTCCAATACCATTAAATAAAAGTGCTAACCAAAATATGCATTAATGGAGAATCGTAGAATATTAATGTTGAATGGAATTTAAAGATTACACTACTCAAGGGGCCATAATCACTTTGGATTCATGGATTGAGTATCTGAAAAAATCTTCTCCCTTAAAAATGCATATGATTTTGCTCATAATTTCATATGTTCATAGACCACCTGACACCCCACTTAAGCATCTGAGTAATTCAACTCTCTCCTTTTATGGTTAATGGCAGTGATTGTGGCTGTGTGGTCCACCCACAGCTACAGAGTGAGGTAGGGTAGAGAGTTCACTCTAGTTACAAAGCGATTTTTGCTATCACTTGGTTATAAAATGTCTAAGCAAGAGTCCATCTAAACTTAAACAATTGGTATGAGAGGCCCCATTGGCCTAAACGTCCTGACCTAGCTCCTGATAGTGCTTTAAATTCTCACACGTGATGTCTTCAGGTGGCATATTTGCATTACTGTGGACAAGCCGTTAAGCACTGTCCTCTCTTCAAATGCTGGCTGGAGGCAAACCAGGGTCTGATATAGGTCACTAGCCCAGACTTTTTCTCTCATGCTGAAATCATGCTTTGAGACTCTCGGCCTCCTTATCTGCTGTTGCCTTTGCATCTTTATGCATTTGTCTACTTCTTTGTAGACCAAGGAAGAGGGACTAGAAAAATATGGTGTCAGAAAAGGAGGGGTGGAGGAGAAAACTCTGTTTACCAGGATTAAAGCTAAGCAAAGCAGCATTTTCAGAGCTTCATGTGCTTCAAATGTTTCCTGTAGCTGGACGTGAGGGTTCTGTACTACATGTTTTGTATTGTGATACCAGGCAACCATACTCTTGATATTGTTGAAAGGCATTTAAAAATGCCCCGTTTTAAGAGTCTCATGCAATTAACTTGGAGAAATTGCACATGTTGGATAATGGGTACGTTAAGGCCAAGAAGGAAGCTTAGATTCCAGGTCAGGGAGGGATTTCCTCATGAACATATTTGCTCTCAAATCACAAATTGAAATATAGAAATAAAACATTAAACACAACAAGTGTTCTGATGGCTTGAACAAAATCCATATATGTTTTTGTATGGCTTTCTTTTATTTTTATATTTTTTAAAGACGTTATTTATTTATTGGAGAGAGAGAACATGAACTGGCAGGGAGGAAGGAGGTGCAGAGGGAGAGGGACAAACAGACTCCCCACTACTCACCACTGAACGGGGAGTCTGCCAGGCTAATTCCAGGACCCTGAGATCATGACCTGAGCCAAAGTCAGAGGCTTAACTGATTGAGCCACCCAGATGCCCTTACTTGGCTTTCTTTTAAAATATAACTTAATCTAATGCTAAAGATAATACATATTATAGAAAATTTGGAAAACAGAAAAAGGAAGAAAATAAAATTGTAATTCCAGTAGGCAGAGGTAACAGCTACTGACAATTTGATGCATATATTTTCAGGCTTTTCTCTATTGTGTATTTTTACACACACATGTACATATACATATAGGTATGTACGTATCTGGTTACATCAAAGTCAGGCCTTTTTTTTTAAGATTTTAAATATTTATTCATGAAAGACACACACACAGAGAGAGAGAGAGAGAGAGAGAGAGAGAGGCAGAGACACAGGCAGAGGGAGAAGCATGCTCCATGCAGGGAGCCTGACATGGGACTCGATCCCGGGTCTCCAGGATCACTCCCTGGGCTGAAGGCAGCATTAAACTGCTGAGCCACCAGGGCTGCCCCAGGCCATGTTTTATATGATGAATTATATCTTGATACATTCAACAAATATAATTGGATAGGTATTTTTAAAGTTATTATTACATTTTCTTAGAAAACAATTTCTTATTTATTTATTTAGAGAGCCTGTGGCGGGGGAGGGATGGAGCGGAGGGCAAGGGAGAGAGAATCTTAAGTAGGTTCCATGCCCAGGGCGATCCCATCACAGGTCTTGATCTCAAGACCCTGAGGTCATGACCTGAGCCAAAATCAAGAATCAGATGCTTAACCAACTGAGCCACCCAAGCACCCCCTGGAAAACAATTTTTAATGGCTACATATATTCTATCATATGGGCATGCCAACATTTACTTAATCATTTATTTTATTATTGGAAGTCCAGGTTGCTATTACTGGAAGTCCAGAGTGTTTTCAATTTTCTTCACTGAATATTGTTATACAAAGATCTTTGGGAGCCTCTCTATTTCTTTAGGACAATTCTCAGGAGTAGATTATTTCTTTAGGATTTTGCTGCATGTTATTAAATACCCTAAACAAAATTGTACGAATACTCCTAGCTGTAATTCAATCTCAGAGTGCTCTTTTTCCTTATTCTTCTATTTATATTGCTAATTTTTTCTTCATTTTCTTTTTCTTTTTATTGTATTTGTATGAGATGACAGATATAAATGATTACCGTGGTAATGATTTTATAATATACATAAGTCAAACCATGATGCTTATACAGTGATGTATGTAAATTACACCTCAAAAAATTGGAAGAAAATAAAGTTTAGTATACATACATAAAAAATCTATGGCAATTTGATAGGCTAAATATGGTCTTCTATTTTAATTTTCATTACTTTGATTACAATCAAAATTAAACCACTTTTCCATATACTTGTTTGTATTCTTATAAGCTGTTTTCTTTGCACTTTTTATTATGATAGTCATCATTTGCAAAGTGATTTGTAGAAATTCTTTATATATCTTGAATATAAACCCTATGTTACATGTTTTGAAAATATTTCCTGTTTTTCATTTTCTTTAGCTTATGGTGGCACTTTTTCCCTCTAATGTATTGCAAAATGGTACCCGTATCTCCAGATTTACTTGAGCTGGACTATTTTACAGTGGGGGCAGCCCTCATTGTGTTGATCTGATAGGATGAATGAAGGGGACACACACGGAGGGTTTGAGGAGTTAAAGCTGAAGTTTTAGAAGTCCTCAGCACCTCTTTTTTCTCATCGATATTTCCATTCTAATTGCTGAGATTATACATTTTCTCGATGAACCCAGCACTTTCATTTTCCAAAGCAGTCATAACACAGAATCTGGTTGTATTGATCCATACTTCGTCTTTGTAAATGCTGTTTAGGCTGACTTTGAGCAGTCTGAGATGGCTGGCTACAGTCAGAAGCCTGCTGGTTCATGATTATATTCTTACTCTGCTTTTCTCCAAGCAGTCTTGGCCCAAAGCCTATCTCCTCTTGCTCTCCTTGCACTTCCTTGAAAGGCTGCAAGAACTGAACACACTTTAACATATTCTCCTTTGTTTCCAGGACTATTCACTTCTCACCCCATCTGCTTTGACATGACTGTTTTCTTCAATGGTTTGTAACTTGCAAACTCACTTTCAGATATGAACGTCTATGCTAAGATTCCATTGGTTTCAAAGACAAACCAATTCAAGGTGCTCTAGCAAAAGCAAAGGATTTATTCCAAGTCTTTAGGGCAAGGAATGTAGCTAAGACTCATGAATATCAGACAAGAAACTAAAATTTTGCTGGAAATTCAAGAAATTTTGTTCTCTTTTATATCTGCTATCATTCCATGTCTGCCTTTTTCTTTCTTGGTGGACTGGCTTTGTCCTCCTCCCGGGTCCCTCTGATTGTCTAGGCATAGCATGCTCATGGTTTCCAGTTTCCCATTTGGGCCCATAAAAAAGACTCTCATCCTTACTTTCAGTCCCAAAGGGTAACAGAATATGCTGCCTCAGAATATGCCACTTGAGTACAAGTGGATTATTTTGAGCTGAAGGCAACTGAGAAGCAGATATGAGAAAAGCTGTATCTTCTCCCATTTACCTGAAAGCAGCACATACATAAATTTACAAAAGTATCCCTTTCTACCAGGCAGGATAAAGCTTAGTCCCTGGGGACAACTTCAGACTCTCATCAATAGAGATGGTGCTGATTTAAATGTGCCTATCAATCCTGCTGCCCCTCACTGGCCTTCCCCCACATCTTCCCTTGTTTTTAGCTGAGGATGCTACATAAGCTATAGTTCTAAGTCACCCTTTTGAATTACTCCCTTTTTTTTAATGATTTTATTTTATTTTTTTAATTATGAGAGACACAGAAAGAGAGAGAGGCGAGACATAAGCAGAGGGAGAAGCAGGCTGCCTGTGGGGAGCCCGATGTGGGACTCATCCCAGGACCCTGAGCCAAAGGCAGATGCTCAACCACTGAGCCACCCAGGCATCCCTGAATTACTCATTTTTTCCCCTGGGTATCTCCCATTTTTACATGAGGTATACATGTTAATAAACTTGCGTTAGTCTTTCTCTTGTCAATCTATTATTACAGAGACCTCAGCCAAGAACTCAGAAGGTTACAGGGAAAATTAGTTCTCTGCCCTTACAAACTTAAACTCCCAGGATAAAACTCTTACAGGTTTTCCAGTTAATCTTGAGGCATATTTTTATTTGAGTTGTACATCATGTTAAATTGTTTTTAAAAGGCTTATTTTAAAAAGCCAATGTAAAAAAAAATACAGTTCATCTTCTGTGCTAGAACAAAACCCAAACTCCTAATACATAAACTTTATATTCTTGGTTTTGAGAATGTAAATTACATGTCAATATAATTGTACTCGAGAACCACAAAGACCATGGAACAGTATTATCTTACAGAGGAAGGGAAAAGCTTCCTCAAATTGTTCTGTAACATCTGAAGAGCCAGGGCAGTTTGGGAACAAAGGAATGAAACTTAGCAGTCCACTAGAGTTCCCTCAAATCTGTTCTGAACATTTTAAAAAGGACACTAGCTTTTTAACGTATCAGAGGACCACACTTTTGAAGACTATTTTAATCTACGGTAGATGACACTTTATTTTTCCACCTTGATGAAGACAAGAGGGACAGAAACCTTCTTGAGTTCTCTTGTATTCAGGAACCCTGCACAAAGCCTTATGGAAATATTTGTTGGGTGAATAACGAAGCCATGACCAACTCGCTTGTATTTCAACATGCCAGAGTTCCTTATATTTACATGGCATTATTCCAAGACATTTCACTGTTTCATAGGATACGGTAGGGTAGGTAGGGAATCAGGTTTTGTTGTTCTGTATTACGGAAGAGGAAACAGAAAGTCCTTTTTGCTACAGGAGTAATAAAATATCAGGAAGAACATAAATGGTAACTTTGGCTTCCCTGTTTTTTTAAATAAATACGTTGTTTTATTATAATAACCTAAACTAGAGTTTTTTGGGAAGACTTTGCAGTTCTGATGGCATGCTGTGCTTTATGATATGGGTTCTGTGTCATTGTAGATGTCACTGGAGACGATTTATTTTAGAAATACAACGTTTCACAAGGAGGATGCAATATTCCCGTGTCGTTTATTTAAAAGCTACCAGTTAACTAAATTTGCTTTTAAAAATGAAAAATATTTTTCAAAACTATGCAGAGGCCAAGTCTTAAACCATTTGTCTCACTGTCGCCAAATCCCATGAACAAACTTACCGCATTTCAGACTAGTAACTAAAAGTCTACTGCCAGGGCTGCGTGCAACACTCTTGGGGGGAAGGCCAGGAAGCTGAAACCATCTGATTGTCACTCACCATGCCATGGAGCTGCTAGGTCTGCTGGAATGGTGCCTTGCTCTATCCCACAAGGGCACCCACAGGCACTTTCCACCAAGATGCACCATATAGTGGCTTCCTGTTCATGGCTTATCTTCAGCATTAGGCAGAAAAGGAATGGGAGACATCCTCTCTGCTCCCCATGCTCCCTCTTCCCTCCCGGACATGCTTCATCTCAGAGTGCCAGGTGTGCTACAGTTAGCACCATTTGTCATGACTATTCTACAGGTGTTTTTCATTTGTCTTTTTCTGGAATGATTTTCTTTCTTTTTTCTCTGAAAGAAGATGATTGCAACAGGATTGGGACTGAGAATGATGGAGGGTGGGGTGAGGGGTTCAGGGGCTCTGCTACTTACAGATCCCGAGGACAAGTTCCAGAATTCTAGGTGATGTTGTGGCCAATCCTTTGGCCTTCAGTGAAATAGTCTGTATCCTGCAGAATATCTTCAGCTGAAAGCACTTCCAACGGATGCTAAAAATACATTGCAGTTTATTTTCCTCAGTAGGAGCATATGTGTTCTCGCCTGACCTGGAAACACAAAGAGATCCAATGTTAAATTGAATGCTGCCCATTCCAAGATAAATTTGTTTTCTGTAGCACAGGGGAAAGAAAAAACAACAGACATATTGGTATAATTTTGCCTTTGCTCTCTGGGGGAGTCAGTGTCTTGAACACATTTTTTATGCTCTGTTGGTAGTTAAGTGACCACTCAGACTTCTTAGCCAATGCTGATATAAACTGGCTTGCATTCAAATACAGACAGTGAGTCCAAAGATGGGTAAGGGAAATTGAAGGCTTTTTGTGGTTGTTGTTGTTGTTTGTTTTACCTAAACAAAAGACAAAAGATGCCAGATTCTTTGTACATCTTAATCTTAGCTTAATAATTTGGTTTTCTACCTTTTCCCCCCTTTTCCCCCTTTTTTTCTTTGTTTAATGCTCTTTTCAAAAGATAGAATCTGAAATGCCTTCTAATTGAAGTATAGGTTTTATGGACACTTGTATTAAATCCTTTCTCTCCAAATAGACAAACAAATCAAACACAACTTATCTACAAATGGCAGAGAAATTCCATTTCCTGCTGTGACATTTAACAACAGATGTTAAACCCATTCCTTGTAGTTTGGAGATTCTGTTTGTTTAGAGCTTTTGGCTGCCCAGTATGACATTCTTCAGTAAGTAAGAGCAAAGTTCAATTTTTCCAGCTGGTACAACTTCTCTATAGCTTAAAACACCCAGTCTGCCGACAGTGAATAAGACCCATTCCTCTCCTCAAAGAAATAGCACGGTGATTAAAACATGAGCTTTGGACTCTGCTGTCTTTGGAGTCTGGATTACACCCCTCAATAGTTCTATCTTCATTTTTCTCCATCTGTAAAATGAAGAGAAAAAATGGAACCCGTTATTCAAGGCTACTGTGAAGATCAAATGAAAGCCTGCATGCGAAGCTTACAACGCAGTGCTTCAGCACACAAACTTTAACACACCTTAGCTACTGTTATGGGTGATTATTCTTTGATATCTTGGTTAGTCATGCCCAGTACCAAAGAGATGACATGACTTTCAAGATCTTCTGTGGCTAAACTGTCCTAGTCAGTTCTTAAGGCTTTATTTATAATCCACTTCCTTGGGACAAGCCTAAAATCTTCTTTACCTCTTTCTGTTTTTCCCTTTATTTCCTCCACTTCTATCTCCAACAAAACCAAGCCAAGAACGGTATGCATTGATTAAAATCACAGAGGTGAGATCTTCCTTTACTTACCTTTATATAGGTACAGGGAAGTATTTTTGCTGTTACTGGTTTTTTATTTTTATTTTTTTTAAAGATTTATTTATTCATGAGAGACACAGAGAGAGAGAGAGGCAGAAACACAGGCAGAGGGAGAAGTAGGCCCCATGCAGGGAGCCCAACGTGGGACTCGATCCTGGGACTCCAGGATCACACCCTGGGCTGAAGGCAGGCACTAAACCGCTGAGCCACCCAGGGATCCCTCTGTTATTGGTTTTTTAAAGCAAAATATTAGCTGGATCTAAAATTATAAGAATGGAGAATGTGGGAAACCCTTCCCACTTTTCATGATAAAGGCAGCATATACTGGCCTCTCCAGACTTCAAGACGAGAACTAAGCAAATGCTGTAGCCCACCTCTCTTGGTCTCATTTGCACGGAAGGCTTTTTTAAGGGAGAGAAACATTTCCTTTCAAGACTAGACAGGTAGTTTCCATACTCCAAAGTTAGTTAGAACCTCAAGCTCATGACTATCCTCTTTGATGAGTTAGTAAGCATTTACTAAGCCAATGAAATCAGAACAATTTTGAAAGTCTAAAGCAGCTGAAGCAAGTAAAATGCTGCATTTCTGGGAAGCAGTGCTTTCTAAATTCCTGAAAGGTAAAGAGAGAGCCAGAAAAAGGGTTCTTTTGAAAGACCAAGTAGGTTAACTAATTGTGCTCGTTTCCTAGGATTGCCCTGGTTTTAGGTGCAGAATGTCTCCTATCCTGGGAAACCCCTCAGTCTTGGGCACATTGGGACATTTGGCTACCCTAAAATAAAGACTTGATTATGCTGTGGTTGATAAAATTAAAAGTCACTGGAAAAGGAAACTGACATGATTTTCCAAATTAAGCATTTTTAATATAAACAGAATAATATACATATAAACAGGAAGAGCATAATAGCTAAATATTTTTATAAGAAGCTATCCGTATCTCAGCAAGTCCTGGCAGGTTTGTCCATGGAGTTGTCTTAGTGGATCATTTCATAGCACTCATTCTAGTTGCAAATTAGATTTCTACAAGGAAATAGTCTTTATAAGGTTCTTTGTGAAAACCCAAAACTTGGGGGCACCTGGGTGGCTCAGTCAGTTGGGCATCTGCCTTCGGCTGGGCTCACGATCCCAGGGTCCTGGAATCGAGCACAGTATAGGGCTCCCTGCTCAGTGGGGAGCCTGCTTCTCCCTCTCCTTCTGCCCTCTGCCTGCCGCTCCACCTGCCTATGCTGTTTCTCTCTCTGTGTGTGTATCAAGTAAATAAATAGCATCTTTAAAAATAAATAAATAATCTTTTTTTTAAGAAAAGGAAAAAAGAAAACTCAAAACTTATTGTGACACCAAATATCCTATGGGCCAAGGAGGGAGAAAGTTTTCAAAGGGAGTTGCTTACCATTTTTCACAATGGAAGGAAAAAGGGTGAGTTCACCTTTAGGGAGCAGGGCTGCTGGCACAGTGAGGATGGAAGCCAGATTACTGAGCCCAAGGAGGGAACCAGTTGAGAGGAGCCTGACTGCTGACTCCGGACTGCTTACGTAAGACATGTAACAGGGAAAATATGGAAAGCAATGAGACAATAGCTAGGGGGTTAGTTAGTAAGGTCAAGAGAAAAATCTATCAAGATGGAAGAAACTTGAACATGTTGAAGACAGAGTGAAAGAAACCAGAGCTTCCTTGGAGCTCGCTGCTAGGCTTAGCAGGGAGTAAGAGCAGAGTACCACTGTCACCAGGGCCATTTGGACAGACCTTGACAGACTTTTAAGTCGGAGACTCTTGGGGTGGCTCAGCCGTTGAGCATCTGCCTTTGGCACAGGGTGTGATCCCAGTTCTGGGGATCGAGTCTGGCATCAGGTTCCTGCAGGGAGCCTGCTTCTCCCTCTGCCTGGGTCTCTGCCTCTCTCTCTCTCTGTCTCTCATGAATAAATAAATAAAATCTTTTAAAAAAATAAGTAGAAGGCTGTTGTTGCTTGAGTGCCCAGGATCCTCTCTTCTAGCCAGCCATATCTTTAAGGCCTTGCTTAAGACCCAGCCTCCTCAAGTATGCTCTCCCATTACTTGAAATGACTGGTACCTAAGCAGTCAGCACTGGGAGGAACCCATCTGCATGGAATATTATTACAATCATGGTATCAGTGAAAATGAAAACCATCTCAGATTAAGAAAAATAGGGTCAATTGCCGCTTCCCGATTTGCGAAGTTTATAGATTAGGTCCATAGCATTAGATAAATAAGTCAAAGGCAAGAAATTTTTTAATAATCAGAATCTCTCTTCTCCAAACTGAAATGATTGCTTTTTGCTTTTAGGAAAACCCTAATGTGCAGGGACACCCCTAACTTTTGCAGTGCAAGGGGCAAGAGAATAAACAGAGGTCCATATAACATATGCCTAAATATCTAAATATGCTACATTAGGCTAAAAAGCTTGGCATACTCATGTCCCCTCTCATCCTAACCATGACCCCATCCAGCGCAGGGAGGAGACTGTGGCATACAGGGATGGGTCCTTGAGGCTGTTTGCACCAGGAATTTAGGGTCCTTTCTACCAAATGTGTTCTAGAAGGTTGAGGGGGCATGTCCATCATTCTCTTTGGCCCATCAGGAACTTCTCTATTAGGGGTGGGGTGTGGCAAGAGGAGGACCCGATGCAGTGTGAGGCTGGATGCCAGGGGCACGAGTTTTCTTGCCTGGATTTAAGAGCCAGCTGGACACAGTTTATTTTCCTGGAGTTTTATTTTATCATTGCATTCTCCCGATTTGACTTTCTAGTTTTTAGCATAGTGACTTTCAAAGAGCTCTTGGACCAGACTTTTTACAAGGCTTCCTGCATTACTGACTGCAGCAACACATAGCCTGCAGAGGGCTCAGAAAAAAAGCGTTCCTATTGAGCATTCACACCAGGCTTCAGCATTCCAGTGAAGGCTGAGAGGTCCTAAATGGGGTGTTCTCTAGTCCTATCCAGCTTTTGTTATCAGATAAAGAAAATCTCAGATTATCTCCTGACATAGGAAGGGCAGAGTTTTCAAGGACATTTAAAATGAAAGTATAATTTTCTTTCTCTCTTTTCTTTTCTTTCTTTTTCTTTTCTTTCTTTTTCTTTCTTTCTTTCTTTCTTTCTTCTTTCTTTCTTTCTTTCTTTCTTTCTTTCTTTCTTTCTTTCTTTCTTTCTTTCTTTCTTCTTTTCTTCCTTCCTTCCTTCCTTCCTTTCTTTTCGCAGATGGGGAAGGGTGGAGGGAAGGGACAGGAGGAGAAGAGGGAGAGGGAGAGACTCTCAAGCAGACTCCCTGCTGGCTGCATAGCCCCATGCAGGGCTCTATCTGAGCCCTGAGATCAAAACCTGAGCCAAAATCAAGATTTGGCTCTATCTGAGCCCTGAGATCAAAACCTGAGCCAAAATCAAGATTTGGTTGTCAGATGCTCAACTGACTGAGCCACCCAGGGGCCCCTGGAAGTATAATTTTCTGATAGCTTCCGAAGGGGACCAATTTACCATAGGTCATTTAGATCTTTGGGACTTCAGTGTAGCCATTGAAAGTGGGGTAGGGAGCTGATGTCTTCTCCAATTTCTTTCCTGAGGCTGAGGTTCACATTTGGGTTGGAAGGAGCTAAAGGCGGAGAATTTGGGGACTGACTTAACACCATGAAGGTGATGCACTCAGAGGAATAACCCACGTGGGCAGTTGGCACGCCTGGGTCTGCCCTTTACCTGATAGGCTGATTGAGAAGTCCCTTACTTGGGGCCTGTTTACTCTGTGAAAATAAAAGGTCAGCATAGGTAATCTAGAACTTCTCTTGGGGTGGGAGGCTGGGGGATTCCTTGAGCAATTGGCTCTTCCAAGAAGTTCCTTCAGGACACAGCTCAGCTCTCCCTGATAATTACCCACATCTCACCTGTGGTGTGGGAGCTTGCGGGACCTGCCTGACCCCAGGAGCATCCTCCAGTTACAAGGGTGTAGGACCAAGGCTTGATAACCAACCCGGGGAGGGGGGCAGATTTCCAGACCAAGACAAACTATTACTACCGAAATGACAGCATCCTCAGTGAAGGGAGAGCCAGTGTGCTAAGTGGTGCATTTAACCAATCACCATTAGTCTTGTGTCTCCGAAAACCATTTGCTTCATTGTTAACCAATTCGGAGGCAGTGAGGGAGGTGACATCCAGACACCCAGTAGCTTTGAAGGTTTCGGTATATTCTGAAGAAATTATTTAGTGTAGACGTGATCTTAAGGGGAGGTCCTCCCGGAGGAAAAAGAAACCTTAAAATTGAGTCCTGGACTGTGAATTTTGTCTGAAACAGCCACTATTTTCTTGAAATGAGAGTAAAAGAACTGTACAATGGGAATACGGGATTTGTTTCACGGGGTGGTTGTGAGGGTAACTGGGAGACCCTTGCACAGAAAAGGCCCTTGCAGGGGCACGGTAGGGGGGGCTCAGGGGGTGATCCCGGGGTCTTGGGATCCACATCACGCCCCTCTGCCTGCGTCTGCCTCTCTCGGTGTGCCTCTCATGAATGAATAAATAACATCTTAAAAAAATAAAATAAAATATATGGAAAGCCCTTGGATTGCGTGTCCCCCGCCCCACCCCCACAGTGAAGCCGGCCAGGGGCCTGCTCGAAGCCTTCCCGGGAACGTCGGTCGGTCTCGGTCCGTCTGGCACAAAACAGGGCCTCAGTGAACGTTTGCCGCATGAGCGATGGTCGCCCGCTTTCTCGTCTTCTTTTGTTCGGCCACGCTCCGTGCTGAGCTCCCGCCGCGCGCCGCAGGCCCCGAGCCCGCCGTTCCCCTCGCGGTGGGTGCGGGGCGCGCGGAGGGCGAGGGGCTGCGGGGAGCCGGCGGGGGCCGCGGGGGCTCGGCCCCAGGAGGGAGCCGGGAGGAGGAGGCCCCGAGCGCCGGAGGCCGAGCGCCGGCAGGGGCGGGGGAGGCCCGCGCGGCGCCCGGGACCGGCCCCGGCCCGCAGCCCGCCCCCGGGGCGGTGCCGGGACACGCGGCGCCTCCGCCGGTCACGTGGGGCCGCTCCGCCGGGCGGCGCTGCCGCCTCCCGATCGCGCCCTCCCAGCGCCGGGGACGCGGCCGCCTGGCGCTCCCGCCCGAGCCCGGCAGGAGCGGAGACGAGGAGGCGCCGCCGGCTGCCCCGGCCCTGCGCCCGCAGCATGGTCCGCCCGCGGGAGCTCGCGGGGCCGCGGCTGCGAGGGTAGCGGGGCGGGAGCGGGGGCGGCGCGGGGAGCGGGAGCGGCGGCGGGAGCGTTAGGGGGAGCGGCGGCGGCAGCGGCAGCGGCAGGCATCCTCGGCGGCGCGGCGGGCGGCGGCCCTGCCGGCCCCGCGGCGCGCCCATGGCCCGGGCGCACGGAGAATGCGAGCCGCGCCGCCCGCCCGCCGCCCCCGCCGCCCCCGCCGCCGCCGCCCCCGCCCCCGCCGCGCGCCCCGCGCCCCCCGGAGCTGCTCGCGTCGCCGCCGCCCCCCAGCCGCGGGCGCCCGGCCGCCGGCTGCGCTAGGACCCCGGCCGCGGGCCGCCGAGCGCCGGCGGGGAGGGAGGCCCGAGAGGGCGCGGGGGCCTGGCGCCGCAGGTAGCTGCGGGCGGCCGCGCGTCGCTGTGGGCCGCGGCCGCGCCATGGCCGGGAAGGACGGCGGGGACCTGCGCGCGGCCAGGCTGTGGCGCGACGCCGCCCTGCGCGCCAGGAAGCTGCGGGGCAACCTGCGGCAGCTCACGCTCGGCGCCGAGCCGCCCGCCTCCCCCGACGCGCCCCCGCTCGCGCTGCCCGCCAGCCTCGCCGACGTCGAGGTGCTCAACCTGGGCAACAACGGCCTGGACGAGGTGCCCGACGGGCTGGGCGCGGCGCTGGGCAGCCTGCGCGTCCTGGTGCTGCGCAGGAACCGCTTCGCCCGGCTGCCCGCCGCCGTGGCCGAGCTGGGCCCCCGCCTCACCGAGCTGGACGTGAGCCACAACCGGCTGAGCGCCCTGGGCGCCGAGGCGGTGAGCGCCCTGCGGGAGCTGCGCAAGCTCAACCTCAGCCACAACCAGCTGCCCGCCCTGCCCGCGCAGCTGGGCGCGCTCGCCCACCTGGAGGAGCTGGACGTCAGCTTCAACCGGCTGGCGCACCTGCCCGACTCCCTCTCCTGCCTCCTCCGCCTGCGCACCCTCGACGTGGACCACAACCAGCTCACCGCCTTCCCCCGGCAGCTGCTGCAGCTGGCGGCCCTGGAGGAGCTGGACGTGTCCAGCAACCGGCTGCGCGGCCTACCTGAGGACATCAGCGCCCTGCGCGCCCTCAAGATCCTCTGGCTGAGCGGCGCCGAGCTTGGCACCCTGCCCAGCGGCTTCTGCGAGCTGGCCAGCCTCGAGAGCCTCATGCTGGACAACAACGGGCTGCGGGCTCTGCCCGCCCAGTTCAGCCGCCTGCAGCGACTCAAAATGCTCAACCTCTCCTCCAACCTCTTCGAGGAGTTCCCTGCGGCGCTGCTGCCCCTGGCTGGCCTGGAGGAGCTCTACCTTAGCCGCAACCAGCTCACCTCGGTGCCGTCCCTCATCTCGGGCCTGGGCCGCCTGCTCACCCTCTGGCTGGACAACAACCGCATCCGCTACCTGCCCGACTCCATCGTGGAGCTGACGGGCCTGGAGGAGCTGGTGCTGCAGGGGAACCAGATTGCAGTGCTGCCGGACAACTTTGGCCAGCTGTCCCGGGTGGGCCTGTGGAAGATCAAGGACAACCCACTGATCCAGCCCCCCTACGAGGTCTGCATGAAGGGGATCCCCTACATCGCAGCCTACCAGAAGGAGCTGGCTCACTCACAGCCGGCGGTGCAGCCCCGCCTCAAGCTGCTCCTGATGGGCCACAAGGCGGCGGGAAAGACCTTGCTCCGTCACTGCCTCACCGAGGAGAGAGCGGAAGGGATCCAAGGAGGAGGGGACAAGGAGAAGAGCTCCCCACCTTCAGCTCCTTCTGCGAGCAAAGGCATCGAGGTGACCAGCTGGACAGCCGATGCTTCCCGGGGGCTGCGGTTCATCGTGTATGATTTGGCGGGTGATGAGAGTTACGAGGTGATCCAGCCCTTCTTCCTCTCCCCGGGAGCCCTGTATGTGCTGGTGGTGAACTTGGCCACCTATGAGCCGCACCGCTTTCCCAGCACCGTGGGCTCCTTCCTGCACCGGGTGGGGGCCCGGGTGCCTCATGCCGTGGTGTGCATCGTGGGCACGCACGCAGACTTGTGTGCGGAGCGGGAGCTGGAGGAGAAATGCCTGGACATTCACCGCCAGATCGCCCTGCAGGAGAAGCACGACGCAGAGGGGCTGAGCCGCTTGGCCCGGGTGGTGGACGAGGCCCTGGCCCGGGACTTTGAGCTGCGCTCCGCCAGCCCCCACGCAGCCTACTATGGGGTTTCAGACAAGAACCTGCGGCGGCGCAAGGCCCATTTTCAGTACCTGCTCAACCACCGGCTGCAGATCCTCTCCCCGGTGTTGCCCGTTAGCTGCAGGGACCCTCGCCAGTTACAGCGCCTTCGGGACAAACTGCTCTCGGTAGCCGAGCACAGGGAGATCTTCCCCAACTTACACAGAGTACTGCCTCGATCCTGGCAGGTGCTGGAGGAGCTGCACTTCCAGCCGCCTCAGGCACAGCGACTGTGGCTGAGCTGGTGGGACTCGGCCCGCCTGGGCCTGCAGGCGGGTCTGACCGAGGACCGGCTGCAGAGTGCCCTCTCTTACCTGCACGAGAGCGGCAAGCTGCTCTACTTTGAGGACAGCCCAGCCCTCAAGGAGCACGTCTTCCACAACCTCACCCGCCTCATTGACATCCTCAATGTCTTTTTCCAGAGGGATCCTTCCTTGCTGCTGCACAAGCTGCTCCTCGGGACCAGCGGTGAGGGCGAGGGCGAGGGCGAAGGCTCCCCGCTCGTGGCGGGGCCCGCCCCCGGCCAGGAACTACTCCGGGCCACCCAGCTCCATCATTACGTGGAGGGCTTTCTGCTCCATGGGCTCTTGCCAGCCCATGTCATTCGGCTGCTGCTGAAGCCTCACATCCAGGCCCAGCAGGACTTGCAGCTGCTGCTGGAGCTGCTGGAGAAGATGGGACTCTGTTACTGCCTCAATAAACCCAAGGGCAAGCCTTTGAATGGGTCCACGGCGTGGTACAAGTTCCCGTGCTATGTGCAGAACGAGGTGCCCCATGCAGAGGCCTGGATTAATGGGACCAACCTGGCCGGGCAGTCTTTTGTGGCTGAGCAGCTGCAGATTGAATATAGTTTTCCCTTTACCTTTCCACCCGGCTTGTTTGCCCGCTACAGCGTCCAGATCAACAGCCACGTGGTGCACAGATCGGATGGTAAACTTCAGATCTTTGCATACAGAGGGAAGGTTCCTGTGGTGGTCAGTTACAGACCTGCCAGGGGGGTCCTGCAGCCAGACACTCTGTCCATTGCCAGTCACGCATCGTTACCAAATATATGGACGGCATGGCAAGCCATAACCCCCTTGGTAGAGGAGCTGAATGTCCTGCTTCAGGAATGGCCCGGACTGCACTACACCGTGCACATTCTCTGTTCTAAGTGCCTTAAGAGAGGGTCGCCCAATCCACACGCTTTCCCAGGTGAGTGGAGAGACGGATGTGGCCCTTCTGTGGTGGTAATGTGTTGAGATGCATTTTTTGGGGGGGGGGGGGCTAACTTGTTTTTCATTCACTTGATTATTTGCTTAATCTCACACGTTCCCCAGAAAAGTTTTTCAGGGTAAATATCAGGGGGGTTGGCGGATGAGAAAATGACTAAAGACACAAGCAAAATGAAATAGTCCCCGGTATCATACTCTTCCTGAATAAAAAGACCCAGATGTCAAAAGTGGGTTCCGGTCCCACTTTCGGATTTCGCATCTCCTTTTCCCTTTTCCCAGGTGAGCCTGCCTTCCACGGGAGGAAATTCAGGGAGCCGGACAGGAGACGGGTAGCGTCTGACATTAGCCTTGCGCTGAGCCTCGCACTGAGGTCATTGTGCACAGTAGACCCTCTCTGCAAGGGGTGCTCGCAGCTTGAGATGTCACTGTCATCATCTTTTGTTTGAATTCACTGTAATCGTAAAGTAAAAATTATTGCTCATTTTTCTTAGGAAATTCTAGAGAAGAATGTTTTGTAATCAGGGTGAATGATGCATTAGTGAAGACAAAAATTTCAGTCTGTAACGCAGGACTATGTCCTGGGATCACTGTTGGCCAGTGCGCCAGAAGGCAGGGAAGATGGATAACTGGAATCTCTGAGGGGAGTTTCCTGGGTATTTCCTGCCAGTTTTGTGTCTTATAGACCGCTAAAGGTTTGCTTTTTTGCTATGTGTTAGAGAGTGGAGCTTTTTGGTAATACTTTATAAGAGATGGAAGGGACAAAAGACTGACAAGAGTGTTGTGTGTGTGCGTGTCTGCGTCTGTGTGTGTATGTATGTGTTTTCCTTTCCCTCTTCTGGGGAATGTTTTGCAACAGCCTTTTTTTTCGTTTTACTTTTTTTTACACCATTATAGGTGAGTGGGAGAATTCTAGGACTAATGGTCTGGGATTTTTTGAGCTTGGCTAATTGATAACGCTAGTCTTTAGTTGAACTTGGGAATGTGGCCATTTTTCACACTGGAGCATTCTTTAAAACAACTCTGGTTTGGGGGGGGGGTTGGGTGGGCAGGCAGGGTTAACAACACTCCCAAGTGTCCTGAGGATAAGCCCCAGTGATAACATCATGGCCAGTTTCTCCCCACCATCCCCACCCCCAGGGTGCATCAAGCGATGTTGAAATGGAAGACTGCATGCCCCTCTGATCTTTGTCCTAGTCTGAATGCAACTCGTAATAGTATCAGCAAGCAACTGGACACCAGTATTTCCAAAGGTAACATCTTCCTGTTGCCCTAGATCTAGACTGAGTTTAATTCTTCAGCTTGAAGATTCAGTTACCAGTCAATTGAGCTGTCAATTCTGCATGAATATCTGGTGTTTTGTCATTGTCTGTGACTTGGTAGGCTCATCAGCTTGTTTCTTATTTGCCTTTGTACCTTGCTCACAAAAGCAAATACTTCTTTATTGTGTTACTAGGTTGAATAAAGTGGTTAAGAGTTACATAGTCACAGAGTAGCTCATTGAAGGAGCTTCCTAAAGCTGATTCATAATCCAAAGATGGAGCATTAATAAATCTGTTATTATCAACAAAGGGAAGGACCCAGGTTATTGGACAAGTGAGGATCCACTGTGTAGGGGAATTCCAAGAACTCTGAGAAGTAAACCATGAGTCCAGATTTTTTTTTTCTAACCTCAGCTCTTTATTTTTTTAACAGTCATGAATTCCACAAACAAGTACGTACCACCCTGTAGAAACCGAGAGCCCATTCTCTTGCCATTGTTTTGTCTGTCTTTCAGAGGAGGCACACCTGCTTTGCAATCTAGGCTGGAAGAGAAAGATGATTTTCTCTATGTAAAAAACAAATAAATGGTAGAAGATTGTGGAATTATCTTATATATTAGGCAGGAATAAGTCATTAGTTGTTTTTGTGATAGAGATTACACATTTCTGTCTTATTTATGGTTAGAGAAATAAGTTACCTTTTTTTTGCTCCATTTAGGATCGTATTTCTTTGAAAAGTAGCAAAGGGCACAGAATAGTGGAAAAGATGATTATGGTACTTTCATGACATTAAGAAGATGGAGAAGTAAATATATGGTGACAGATGTTAACTAGACTTACCGTCGTAGTCATTTTGCAATGTACACAGATACTGAATCGTTATGTTATTTATCTGAAACCAATATTGTGTGTTAAATGTACCTCAAAAAATCAGTAGGTGAAGATGAGAAAAAACACATTTTCCTTTTTCAGATTTTTCTGTGACAGTATTGATAGTATTTATCACAATTCTGAAAGATTTGGGAAGTGGTAAAATAATAAACAACTGGAAGGCAACGTAGGAACAGCATTGCAATGTTAGGTGTTCAGTTAGGGCATAACATTTAAAGATATGTTGGAGTCCCTAGGTTATTAAAATATATTCTAAGTCAGCAGAAACCTTTGAACCTATGGGTAGCCTTTTTGTCTTTTTAAGAAGTCATTTTGTATTTTAGAGACTTTGAAACAATCTTACATAGTTTTACATCTAATTAATGTGTCAAGTTCTCCTGTAAATTCTTTTTTTTTTTTTTTAAGATTTAATTTATTTATTTGAGAGAGAGAGCACGCGCATGAGCCTGCACACAGGGGGAAGGGCAGAGAGAGAGGGAGAAGCAGACTCCCTGCCGAGTGGAGAGCCCAATGGTGGTCTCCATCCCAGGGCCCTGAGATCATGACCTGAGCTGAAGCCAGATGCTTGACTGAGTGAGCCACCCAGGCACCGCCTCCCCTGTAAACTCGTAACAATTTTAGATAGGATGGTGTGAAATTGAAAGAGAATGTTTTGTGGACCATTTGCTTTTTTTTTTTAATGTGTGTGTGGCAATTTTAAATTATTGGTTTTTAAAATCAATATTTTTGAATAGAAATGACTCGACCAAAAAACTGTCAGAGGAATTTGAGGCCCATTAAAATAAAGAGGGGGAAACATTCATTTACTTTTTCAAAGGTGAAAGAGTGGATTTTTAATTTTTTCCACTATAGGACATTAGAATAAGGATAAATAGCAAATTACCATCTCCCTTGATTTTATACAGAAGAACTGTAAAGTTGCATTATTATCTTTTAAAGATTTCCAGGGCCGGGGTTGGGGGGAGGGGGCCTGCTTTGGCCCTGTTCAGTGTCAACAGGACACTGCATTTTCTGGCCTGAGCTGCACTAATGCAGTTGGCCTAGGTGGATATGATGCTGGGTTTCTCTTTTTTCGATTTTGGTTTACAAAAGAAATGTGATGTTTTGGAAACACCTCAGCCAACAGACACTTGGTTTTAAAAACTCCAGTGAGGGATCCCTGAGTGGCTTGGGATCCCTGAGTGGCTCAGCGGTTTAGCGCCTGCCTTTGGCCCAGGGCGTGATCCTGGAGTCCCAGGATCGAGTCCCACGTAGGGCTCCCTGCATGGAGCCTGCTTCTCCCTCTGCCTGTGTCTCTGCTTCTCTCTCTCTCTCTCTCTGTATCTCTCATGAATAAATAAAACCTTAAAAAAAAAATTCTGGTGAAAAAAATCTACTTATGTTAGAGAGATTACGTGTTTATCTTATTTAAGACGAAAGGATTGTGCGACAAAGAGGTGCTTTTGGAAACTCAGAAGAGGTTAGACAAAGCCTAAGTGTCAGGCGTGTGTTTGCCTGCGTTCTCCTCCTGACCTCCTGCCAGCATCTGAGAGCCAGGCTTCCTCCTTGTTATTTGTGGGATGTTCTCATCTAGAGTAAGTTTTTCTTCATGTGGAATATTGATTTATGCTTTTTCTTCTTTTCTACCAGTGTGGCATCTAAACCAAAAGAGCTGAATGCTCCTGAGGTTGGGTGATGTGTGACATATTGAGTAAGATGTGGAAGCTCAGATATAGGTCTGAGCAAGCTGCTGGTCCTCCGATACTCCATTCAAGGGGTTGAATGAATGAGATCATGTTTTTAGATCAGAAGAGTGGGTCTTAGGAGTTGAACTTGGCTTGAGTGTGATTTTTCACTAAATATCCCACTCTCCAAATCATTAAAGGTCATTTTTAGGAATAATTAGGAAGCAGCCCAAAGCAATAGACAGAGAATTAGCCTATGGTCACCTTTATATTTGGTCTCTTTCATTCACTCAGTGTCTCCATGCCTTTCCCTGTCTCCTGAAGACCTTTTGCCCTTGATCCATTTCTTGTACAGGGTATGTATACCTCTGAGGCATTCAGCAAATTCAGTCTTGCTCTGTTGGTGTTTCTGGATGTCATAATACCTCTTTGATTAGGTTGTTCACTGGCTTCCTCTGAGCAGGAGACCCGCCCGCCTGAGGCTTTGTGGCTTTTCTAAGAGCTCAGATGTTTGCTGACTGATTGTTTGGTCTTTTGTGAGAAATACCTTTTTTTTTTTCCTTTGTTATTCACGTACTCTGTCAAATTCCCAGGTGGCCCCATCATGATCATCTTTCTTTGTCCTGTGTCCCAACTTCCCTCTTCCCCCCCCCAAATGTCCCTCTGGTTTTCCCATTGTGTTTGTATTCCTGGGTCTTTCCCTTGAATGGGCCCTTCATTTTGACCACTGAAGCAAAGGAGAATTCTTGCCTTATTATAGCTCAGTTTTAGAGTTACTGGAATGTGAGCATGACCCAGTTGTTTGGATTGAATTAGACATTGTTTTTAATTTCACAAAGGTTATTAAATATCTTTTTTACTTTAGCTTTATTAACATTGATGCCTCTTGGCTTTTATTTTGTGAACAGTCCTCTTTGAACTCTCCCGGGCTTTGTTTCATATAAAAATCAAAACCTTAATCATGCAGTAGGAGACAGAAATACCATGCATAATAGAATTCAAAGGCTTGAAGGGCCTTTGGAGTATTCAAATTATTTTAAGTATTAGGTGCGTCTTCTTTAAACTCTAGAATAGAATCATAAGCCCAGCTCCGCACAAGTAGTTTAGAATTTCCTTAGAGAAAGTATTTCTTATTTGTTAGCAGATGTTTTATGTCATGCTCTGCTGCCTGCTTATCTTCCTCCCCAGTAAACCTCCCTGGCTTTGTTCTTGGTCATTTACTTCACTTTAACACCTAAAATGTTGTTGGGGGATTAGGTGAGAGAATGTGTTGAGGAAAACAGTTGTTCTCTGTGTCTCTGAAGACATGGGGAGAGGGGCTTCTGCTCTATAACACAGCAGGGGGTGCAGGCCGGTATTGGGGTGAACATTTCTGCTTGCTTCCTCCATTCACCCATTAACTTTCTTCCCTCCCTGGGAGCCTGTTTTGATTAAGGACCTGGTCATCCATCTATTAGGGTGCTTTTTTTCTTTTTAAAGCCGGGGCAGGTGCTGGCTTTATCTCCTGCTCTCTCTTTGCACTCCTGTGTCTTGGGATGGAGAGGAGAGTTGCTTTGTGTCTCCAGGCTCTGAGGAAAGCACACCAGGGGGCACCTGGGTGGCTCAGCGGTTGAGCTTCTGCCTTTGGCCTAGGGCATGATCCCAGAGTTCCGGGATCGAGTTCCACATCGGGCTTCCCGCATGGCACCTGCTTCTCCCTTTGCCTTTGTCTCTCTCTGTGTCTCTCATGAATAAATAAATAAAATCTAAGAAAGGAAGGAAGGAAGGTAGAAAGGGAAAGAAAGAGAAAAAGAAAACGAAAAAAAAAGAAAGAAAGCAAGCAAGCACACTGGGTAGGGTCTGCGTGGGGCAGGCCCAACCAGATTTCTGCTCTCCCTGGTTCAGCTGCTCTGACCGCAAAACCAGTTGCTGGGTGGTTGTCAGGCTTATATTCCTCTGGGAGCTGGCTACCTTCAGTTTAGTGGGTTGGGATGATGAGGCCTCATTTTGGCCTGCCTTCCCCAGTTCTACTCTGGCACTAAAGAAGCTGTCCCTGATCCCTGCTTGGCTTCTCCTGTCTGTACCACCTGTAGAAGCCAGAGTGATTCACAGGCCTCTCAGACAACCCCAGGACACGTATGATGACATTTTCCATAAAGATTCTCTCCCTTGGGAGGTATGGCAGTGTGATTCTGTGGTTATCTCCTTTCCGCTGATATATCCACACCCCTGGACAGTGCCTGGCATGGGGCTGAGAAGCTTGAAGAGGTTCAGTTGAGATTGGTTATTTTTTTTTTTTTTTAAGATTTTTATTTGTTTATTCATGAGGGACACAGAGAGAGGGAGAGACACAGGCAGAGGGAGAAGCAGGTTCCCTGCGGGGAGCCCTATGCAGGACTCGGTCCCTGGATCCTGGGATCACTACCCAGGCTGAAGGCAGATGCTCAACCACCAAGCTACCCAGGCGTCCCGAGATTGGTTATTATTAAAGAACCCAAGAAATTCTAATGTTTCTTAATTGATTTCCTTTGCTAAGTGCTTCTTGGGGTTGTTTATGATGGTCTTTACCTTAAAGCGTGTCTTGTGAGGTAATCGTCTATAATGTTCCCGTGTGATTTTCCTGGGACCTATATGCCTGCCTCCTGTGTGCGTCTCCTGGCTGGGACAGACACGGCGGCGGGGTGGGCACCGGAGCAGCTTGCTGGGAGGTCAAGGTGAATGAAGGACAGGAGCTGGCTCTGGAAAGGCCTCTTGCACCTGATGTCACATCTGCTCTCCTGGTCAGTGAGCACTGCCACCGCCCCCCAACCTCCTGTTCCATAGCTTCCTCTTCCTTTTTTTTTTTTTTTTTTAAGATTGTATTTATTTATTCATGAGAGACACAGAGAGAGAGGTAGAGACACAGGCAGAGGGAGAAGCAGGATCCATGCAGGGAGCCTGTTGTGGGACTCAATCCCGGGTCCCCAGGATCACGCCCTGGGCCGAAGGCAGTGCTTAACCGCTAAACTGATGAGCCACCGGGGCTGCCCTAGCTTCCTCCTGCTAGCGGTTCACCGATCCCCAGCCCTCCCTTGAGCGGTCCTCTAGGCAGGCAGGTAGGGGTGGAGGCTGCAGGTGTGGTGGTGGTTGGTCCAGGGAAGGTGTTTCCTGTGGTTTGCACCAGCCCTTTGCCTTCTTCCACACGCTGCTGCTTTCCAGAAGCTCTGCAGGGTTGCGGGTGCAAACAGGGTTGCCGGTTTGAGTTCACCGAAGGGGGGAGGGCTGCTGGCTGTCACGAGTGCAGGTGTGTTTCCGCGCATCCCCTGTGCTACAGAGAACAGCTCCCAGACGCCACCACCAGCAGGGCTCACTTATTTCTGGAGAGGGAGGAGGAAGAATTTTCAGTTATTTTTATTTTTGGCACCGAGAGCTTGAAAACAGTTTCCCATTTTTCCTTTCTCCACATCATCTCTTAGCTTAAAATTCTGGCACTTGGTTTCTTAAAGAGGAAATTAGTGAAAAACCATCAACAAACTTTTTTTTCTTTAGCCTTATAATCTACAGAAGGCAAAGAATAATACAGGAGGGGAAGGGAAGTGGGAGCTGGGGGAGGAGGAGTGGGAGAGAGGTACTGGGGCATGGGGGGGGTGTCCTGCATGGCCTGTGAGCCAGAGGCTCTTGCGCCCCCTCCAGAAAGGAACTCCTTGCTCTAGACAGGCAGCCCGGGCACCAGGCTGTTCCAGCTCTTTCCTTTGCTCTTGCAGCTCTGTGCACAAGGGCACTTGGGAGAAGTGCAAGGAGGAGAAACCAGCTGGAGTTCTGTCAGACTGCTCCTGGAGGTTCCCGTTTCACGTGGCTCTTTCTGCCCTTTGAGTGGAGTGGTTTTCTGGTCCTTCTTTCTCCCCCACCCTCTCCTCCTCCTCCTGTTTTATCAAAATCCACATAATGTGAGATTAACTCTTTTTTTTTTTTTAAAGATTTTATTTATTTATTTATTCATGAGAGACACACAGAAAGAGGCAGAGACACAGGCAGAAAGAGAAGCAGGCTCCCCGTGGGGAGCCTGATGCAGGACTCGATCCCAGGACCTCAGGGTCACGATCTGAGTCAAAGACAGACACTCAATCACTGAGCCACCCAGGTGCCCCAAGACTAACTCTTAAAAAACAAAAAACAAAAAACTTTATTTATTTGAGAGGGAGAGTGAGTATGAGAGAGAAAACACGAGCAAGGGGAGAGACAGAGGGAGAAGCCAGCAGGGAGCCTGATGGAGGATTCGATCCCAGGACCCTGAGATCATAACCTAATCTGAAGGCAGATGCTTAATGAACTGAGCCACCCAGGCACCCGAAGTCAACTCTTAAGTAAACAAATCCATACATTCAATGCATCACATTGTCCTCTTTCCCACTCCTTAAGTTCAGTACTTCTTGAGACAAGGAGCAGGTGAGGTTGGCGGCTTCCTTTCTGGTGCAAATGGACTAGAAAAGTCTCCCTCCAGGCTCTTTGTGGCAACTTTCCTTCTTAGGGACAACTTGAGAATAGTAGGGCTTTGGTGCCAGGCCTTGAGATGCATTGATGAACAACCTTTAACATGGCTGCAGTGGGGATCTTCTTCCTTGGTGTCAATGAGAGGATAGAAATGGGCCTTCCAGTCTATTCTGTGGCATTAATGATTTAATGAAGGGCTGACAGTAAAGAACACATAGAAGCACACATAAGTACTGTGTAATCACTTGTCTTCTTGTGTGCAGTGCTGTTTTTCTACAAACATTTTTTTCTACAAACATTTCCAATAAAGCTCTGGAATGATTGGCAAGACCAGAGGCAGGAGAGCGAAGGGGATAGAGCTCCATTGAAACAAAATTAGGTTATTACCAGATTAGACAGACAAATGTACCATAAGTTTATTAGCCGGATTCCGTCATTAATCACTTGAGTACCTGCTGCATTCAGGAGTCTGTACCAAACAAGGAATTGGAGGAGAACAAAAGAAAATAAACAGATGCCATAGGGAGCTGAGTTGGGATTTTGTTTGATGTAATTTTTGATTCTTGTATATCTGGAATCTGACTACATATGGAGAAATTTATTAACAGGAAAAGAAAAGATTTCTCCAGAAAGAAAAATGTGATTGTCCTGAGAAAAATCAGCTACCACTTTGAATTTGCTTGACCTAGAGGAGTAGGTAAAAAGTGATGCTCAAGCCATTCTTTTCAGTTGATTTTCAGTTTGGGTCATTTGTTTGCAAGAAATTTCAGGCAGATCTTGGAGAGGGTGCCAAAAAAATAAAAGAAAGAAAATAAAAGAAAAAGCATTGTAGGTGAGGCTTTCTAAAAACTTTGAAAATGGATCTGCTTCTCTGAGGGGGAAAAAATGCCTTCTGTTCAGGAGCCTTCTCATTCCTCAGAGTCCTTTATGGATTTGCTTCCTTTTGAGAGGGATTGAAGTGATCAGTCATTTCTGACACCAAAGATTTATGAGCACAGCCTCCAAAGAAGGTACAAATTAAATTGGATACTGTTATAATAAAAATATATGGCTGCTGCTTACAGGTTTCTTTGTTGAAGGAAGCTCTGTGGAGGTGGCTTTCTGTTCTCAGTGTGCTAAATGTTGAGAGAATTAAAGAGTTAATTTTCTTAGATCCTCCCCACCCTGAAAATGAAGCACCTGTATTAGTACTGCGTTACAGTAGTGGTGAATTTGGGCGTAGCAGAACAAGCTCTTTCTTCACTTACTTTCTTCTTTTTTTTTCTTCCTTTTTTTTTTTTTTTTTGAAAAAAGAGTTTTTTTAAAAAAAGTAATGGAGAGAGGAAATAAAAAAAATCAGAAAAATGATATTCCTCCCAGATACTGGTGTTTGACTTAGCAACTTTTTTTGTTGTTTCAGTAAGATTTTTATTTTTCATGCCATAGAGGTTATTATTGTATTAATCATCACTCCAGGCTTTCTAAGGGTGTAGGCTTGGGAAGACCGTGGGAGGCAGGGACGCTGTGGACTTCCCACCGTGTTGCAAAGACAATGCTCCGGGCTGCTTATGGATGATCTCATTTATATCATCATGATACTTACCCTATGGATGATCTCATTTATGTCATCATAATACCTATCTCTCAGTGTGGCTGGGAGGTAGGTATTATCACTGTCATCCTGTGGAGGTGGAGAAATTGAGGTTTAGAAAGTTAAGGGACTGCCCCTGAGTGACAACTCTCTGGGATTTCAGCCCTGACCCTCTGGTCCTACCCACAGTGCTGCTGTCCCTCAAGGGTAGGCTGTCCACTGCTTCCTTCCCTCCTCTTTGCTCCCTGTCCATTCTGTAGCGCTGAGTGCTGGGCCTGCAGGCTGAGGGGTCTGCTAATGCATGTGACCTGCCCATGTGGAGACCATCGGGGGTCACAGTCAAGTGCTGGGGAGAAATGGGGTCTCAGAGAGAGGTTCCTGGAAGGACCACAGTGCATCGTTCCAATTTTATTATATGTGCTGCCAAAGGGAGCACTAGGACCGCAGCACGGCAGAGCATTAAAGAATGATTTCCAGCTAACCACATGAAGGAGGTGGAGAGGGTATTTCAAATTAGAACGGGATTTAAAAAGTTGGGGGTGGAGAGTGATATAGAAGGTTCAGTGTGCCATGCCAAAGGGTGGGCATAAGTGCATAAAAACATTTAGCAATTTTTTAAAGAAGATTTTATTTATTCATGAGACACACAGAGGCAGAACATAGACAGAGGGAGAAGCAGGCTCCTTGTGGGGAGCTGGATGTAGGACTCGATTCCAGGACCCTGGGGTCACGCCCTGAGCCGAAGGCAGATGCTCAACTGCTAAGCCAGCCAGGTACCCCACGTTTACCAATCTTACTAAGGAAGAGGCTTTTTTATTTAAGTTATGCTTATGAACTGATAACACTTTGCCAGTGACCGCTGCTGGCCCAGACCCTAGAGTTGGAAGCATCGTCCTGGCCCATTCCTGTTCAGTCAGGCAGGGCTGTGTTGAGACCATGGAAGAGATTTATGGCTGCGAGAATGGAAGAGTCATTTCCAGTGATTCGCTCAGACTCGTAATCAAGTTGTTGCTGGGCCCACAGAACACCTGTCCCATAGACCCACGTCTGAGCCTGCCACTGGCCACTTTGTCCATGCCGGAGAGCCAGGAGAAAAGGCGAGTTGGTTATTCTAACAGCCAGATGGCTGCATGCCTCCGTAATCCCTGGGAATGTATCCGAGAACATCGATTTTCCTTCCTCTAAATCTTACCATAACAGATCTTGCAATAAAGGCGAATTTGTCTGTAACATAATTAGCATTTGACTGTGGACTCAATTTCAGCATCTTTGTGCTTTTTTTGTGACACCGCTGACTGAAAATACTGTGTTTTTTTTTTTTAAATTAATTTTGCAGTCATGGAATGCTGTATTTCATGTGTATCATTTGTTGGGACACCATATCCCACACTCTGACAGCATTTTGTCACATTTCGTTGTATCATTCTACTCTGTCTTTCCTTGCCTCTTAATTGATCAGAATACACTCAGTTACATTTCAACTGAAGTCCTAGGAAGTGCAAGATATTTTAAATATTCACTTTATATTTTGCTCATATTTATTTGATACTTGGATTGAAATACTTGGAACTTCATGTGGCCATTGAAAATAGAAGCATTATGATATGGTGGTTAGGTGCAAGGGCTCTTGAGTGGAGTGCTGGGTTGGAGTCCCTGTCTCCACCGCCCCCCACACACTTGTTAGCACTGTGACTTGGGGTATCATAAATTTCCACGTCATAGGGTGGTCCTGAGGATTGGGTGAATATGTGTGAAATGCTTAGAACAGTGTTCGGTGTATGGCAGCTCAGTAGATATTAGCTGCTGCTGCTGCTCTTGCTATAGTTATTCCAGAAAGCACAAGTCCAAACATATTTTTGAAAACCTGATAAGCTTATGGATAAAATGCCCCCCTTTTTTGTGGAATGAGTATCCAGTACACTGTGATCTCTAGTCATAAACATCTTATGGTCTTTTGAAAATGCCTTTTTCCCCCTTTATAAAAACATACACAGATTTGAGGAGTAAAGGGGAAAAAAATTACATGTGACTGGTATCTAATATAATTACTTGATACAAATTACTCCTTTTTTTTTTTTCAGTTTTCCTCCCCTTAATCTTAAACTCATTAAAATAGGGAGCTGTAATTCCATTGTATAAATAATTTAAATAGTTTTTTTTCTTAGCCTAAGTAAGTTATCATGGATATGGTTTCATATTACTAATATCTCCACAATAATTATAAATGCTTACATAACAATTACATGAAGGATATTTTTTACCTTTATTTAACCGTTGGACTCTTGTTTCAAATTGTTGCTATTATGTGTACTTCTCTGATGGCTATATTTCTTTGTAAAGGCTCTTTCTTATTTGGGCAATAATCTCCAAAAGGCAAGGAATGTCTAAGGTCTGATATATGTCTCCACTGCTTCCCATGACAGGTCATAATTCATATTCATACCTGCTGAGGACGCCAGATTGATTTCATTGTACTTCCTCAGTGTTGGGTATCATCTCCAAAATGCACTAACATTTGATGGGGGAAAAAATCTCACTGATGGTTAAACCTTTTAATTAATGAGTGTGAGTGTTTTCCTCTATGAAAATTTCGTTGCTTCTTTTATGAATTGTTTAATATCTTTTGGCATCATCTTCATGGTCCTTTTCTTTTTCTGTTTTTAATCACAGTGATGTCTTATTTCTTACAACCACAGACTTCAATTTGTATTAACTTTTTGCCAATATTCAAGATAATGAGCTTTTGTCTCTCACACATACGGCATTTATTTTCTAGTGTGCTTCCCCTTTCAAGTGTAAAAAACTTTTGATGTCTTGATGTTTTAAATTTTATTCAGTACAATATATTGATCATTTCTGCATGATCAAATGAAATACCATTGTTATTTTTCTAAACACAGAGAAGTAACAGAAGGACTCACAGGGAACCATAATCTGTCCATCCATACAACCGCTATTGAGAATAAAAAACTATTATCTGTATGTGGATGGTATGTTCAAAAGGCAAATCATATCTCTCATAACCTCACCCCGAGTTTTCTTTGTTTTCTGTAAAATGTTTTTCGTGATATCTTCCAAAGAAAAGAAAGCATATATTCGTATATATTTTAACCTGTAAGAGATAATGCTACACTCCTTGTTTTGCATCTTGCATTTGGCCACTTAAAAATATATTTTGGAGATGCTTTCACATGAGTAGTTATAGATGTACTGTATGTCTGTCTATCAATTATATTTTACTAGTGGCTGTCCTTTTGGTTGGCTGTATACTGAAAAACCTTTGATTCTTTCAAGGTTGTTTTATAAATTTTATGCTAAATAAACTCTCTGGTTTCTAGAATTTTGAGACATACTCAAGTTTTTAAAAAATATTTATTTGAGAAGAAATGGAGCGGGGCGGGTATGTGGCAGAGGGAGAGGGAGTGAGAGAATCTCAAGCTGACTCCCCGCTGACCATGAATCCCGATGCAGGGCTCTATCCCAGGACCCTGAGATGATGACTTGAACCTAAACCATGAGTCCAGTGCTCAACTGACTGAACCACCCAGGCACCCTGAGGAATACCCAATTTTATTTTCTTCAGGGTTGGTAATCCAGCCTTGTGCTTTAGAACACTGTTGAGATGCAATTAGAAAAAGACAAATCTCTGAGTCAAAATGGTGGGACTTAAAAACAGGCCTGGGAATTCTAAAAGTTTAACTTTGTGATTTAAAATAAGGGTGATATTTTAGGGCAGCCCAGGTGGCTCAGCGGTTTAGCACTGCCTTCAGCCCAGGGCCTGATCCTGGAGACCTGGGATCGAGTCCCATGTTGGGCTCCCTGTATGGAGCCTGCTTCTCCCTCTGCCTGTGTCTCTGCCTCTCTGTCTCTGTCTCTGTGTCTCTCATGAATAAATAAGTAAAATCTAAAAAAATAAGGATGATTTTTGAAATTCACTTTTGTGATGCATATTGGAATACCATTGTTTTCAGCATGATTATGCATTTCACAGACTAATTCATCCATTTTATTATTATTATTATTTTTTAAGATTTGATTTTTAAAGTAATCTCTCCACGCATCATGGGGCTTGACTCACAACCCTAAGATCAAGAGTCACATGCTCTGCCAACAGAGCCAGACAGGTGCCCTTGATTTGTTCATTTGAATGTGATGTCATGTTTAGACATAGCAATACTGACAAAGCTTGCATATCTACAAATAAATATGCCACTGGTCAAAATAAGATAGTGTCAGCAAGAATAATGCTGTATCCATGTGAGAAATTAATAAAAAATAATTGCTAATGAACTATATCGCACTGACCCAAAATACTGCTTCTCCTTTCTATCCCAACTGTCACCTAAAGAAAAATCTGTCTGTGCCAGTGTTACAGTTTTCATTTCTATCTATAACCTAGTCCAAGAGTTCCACAACATTGTATTTTCTAGACCTCAGCTTGGTTATGCTCAGGAGATGTGCCCTGGATGTTTTATCCTGATATCAGTAGGGGTTCAGAATTGAAGAGATAATCTGAACTGTTTGCTTTTCTGTGTGTGTGTAATGAATAAAGAATGGGTCTAATCCAGCACACTGAAATGTTTGACCTGTAAAAACAGTAAAGAATTCAATCCTGCTGGAGTTGCTTTTGTGTTTATTATTATTTTTTAAACATTTATTTTTTTTTATTAGAAAGAGACAGTGGAGAGAGGAGCAGAGGAGGAGGGAGAGAGAGAATCTCCAGCAGGCTCTCCACATAGAACCAGAGGTGGGCTCCATCTCAGGACCATGAGATCATGACCTGAGTTGAAGTCAAGAGTTGGAGGCTTGGGTGCCTAGGTGGCTCAGTGGTGGAGTGTCTGCCTTTGGCTCAGGTCGTGATCCCGGGGTCATGGGATCAAGTGCCACATTGGGCTCCCCACAGGGAACCTGCTTCTCCCTCTATGCCTCTGCCTCTCTTTCTGTGTCTCTCATGAATAAATAAATAAAATATTTGGAAAAAAAAAAAAAAGTCAGAGGCTTAACCGGCTAAGCCACCCAGGTGCCCCATGTATTTAAAAGATACATAATTGTATATTTTGTTTAATGCTAACAAAATCTCCATTTTCTTAGAGAAAGATTTTTTAACAGGGCCCCTTGAAGGGTTTGGTCTTAAAAATTCTCCATCTCATATTAAGTGTCCAAATCAATGCAGGCAGTGTGGAGGAAAAGAGTATGCCACATTTTCTGCACATGTTATTAAAAATATATATTTGCTGGGATGCTCTTGACTTACCTTGGCTGCACATTGGCCTGGCATTGCTGTGCTGCCTTTCACTGGGGAGGCTTGTTGCTCATGAATTGCATAGGGAAGAACTGAAAAGAGAAAGATGAATTTTCCAGAAGATCACCGTAATGCCCAGACAGCTCGCTGGTCTGCTGAGAGCTGGGCCATTTTGTGCGCAGGGCACAGTAACAAAAAACGAGATGCAAAGCCCCTGGAGGATGCATCTGTCTCTGTCCTGGATACTGCCCTCCCCCAGCTGGCTGGTGAGTGGCCCAACCCTCTCTAGATTGGGGCAGGTGTTCTTTTGAGTTTATTTCTTTTATTAAGTCTCTGCTACTATGTTTGCATTTTCCCCTCCTTAAGAAAAGCATATGGTGCCCTCTGGTTACTATGTAATATAATGTGCACTCTCCTTGATTACTACATTGTTTCCATCTATTTTTTTTTTCCCTTGGCAAGGAAGAAAAGGAAAATTCACTTGTTTTCTGTTTGGTCATTTCAGGAATTTGCCTCCAAGGCTGTTGGGCCAGGCTTGACTGCAAGCCGGCAGAGCTTATCAGATCTGTTAGCCTCTCAGCTACTTCTTGAAAACTGTTCATGCCTGACCCTGGTCCCTGTGACACAGTACAGCATCAAAAGCTTACCGGGAGAGCAGGGATGGTTGCATCTTGTTGATTACCAGAGCTACTAAAATTCTTTCACTGAGGCAAACAAACAAATAAAACACAATACAGCAACCAGGTGACTGTTTCCAGTCCAGCCAAAAGGCTGTGTACCTGGCCCCAGGTACTCCACGTGCAGATTGGAATATCAGGCCATGACTGTTTACAGTCCATAAATCTTCTGATTTATTGTGCCCTTTGAGATTCGAGACACGTTTATTCATGGGGGGATTTCCATTGAAATCGGAGCCCACTGTAAACTCCGGGCAAGAATCCGGAATTAGAATGGTGCACATTGTTCTTTGTTAGAAGAGAATCCTGGCTCTTCAGTTGTAGACAAATATTTGCTTTTGAAGAATCTGGTGGTGTGTCGGTCGGTGGCTTTGTTCACATCCATGCATAAACACACGCTCTCTCGCCTTCCAAGGATGCAGGCGCATGCATCGTGCAGAGGATATTATAATGCTTGGAATCTCAGTGTGTGCTGCTTCAAGTATGAATAGCTTGTCACCTCTTTCCCTCCCCCTCCAACTTAGCTTGTTTCTGTAGTGGGACAGGTCTGCACCCCAAGGAGTCTGTCTGCAAGGTGTTCTGTGGGGGGTGATCTAGGACAAGCGTCCCATTAGCTATAGCTAGAGACGAATACTGACAGGGAGCTAAGGCAGCATCAGAGAGAGAGGCCTTACATCTTTTATCTTTCCAGGCCAGTGGATTAAGGAGTAAAGAAGCCTGGACCTCTGGGAAGCTGCCCTGAGCCTCAGTTTCTTCGTTGGGTACATGAGGAGAAATAATTCTAACCTTTCCTTAGCACTTGTTCTTGCTCTCTCAGCCTCCTTAGATGTTGTGAGGATTAAATGCATTAACGGGTGCCAAGCATCCAGAGATGGTTTAACCATATAGCAAGTGCTTAATAAATTAATTTAATTAATTTAATTAATAAATGTCGGCTCATGATCCCTGCTTATGGGCGAGGAACACTGAGGTGTGGGTTGGCTGAGTAACTTAGCCAGGTGCATACAGGACATGCCAGGTCCTAGGCTCTCTTCTTCTAGGACATATGCCCTCTGTCACCATCCTGGGCTGCCTTTCAGGAAAATGCTAGCTTTCCACCTGTCAAAAACGGCTGGTTGGTTGAATGAAAAATGGAATAACGTGTGGGAAAAGCAGGAGTGTTCAACTCTGCAGTGCTGGACCAGAAACATTACCTGGCTGTCTGCAATGATGAGGCATCAGGCAGGTTATGGGGAGTTAGGGAGGGGTGAAGAAGGCAGCCCTGATCCCAAGAAGCTGCAGTCTGGGTCGGCAAAGCAAGCAGGAAATGTATAGTTGCAGTGCTGTGTAGTAAGGGCCGAGATGAACAGATCTGGGCCAGGGGGCAGAAGGGGGGATGTGTGGAGGAAGGGAGCTGTCTGGAGCCAGGTGGGTAGGGGTGGAGGCAGGAGGACAGGTCCCCAGCTGAGCAGCAGTGTTGCTAGGGCACTTTCTGCCAACTACCAGGGCCATTGAAGTGTCCTAGAGTAGGCGGTGGGGGAGAAGGTTGTACAAATTATGGGGAGTTAGCTCTTTGACTTAATAGTGCACATGCCCTGTAAATATTTTTTTAGCCTGTCTACCCGATTAGCTAAGGTTCTTGGCAGCTCAATATAGAGCTAAAATATTTTGATTTGATTTGATTGTTCCCTCCCCACTCCAGCGAGAGGGAAATATTGAAGGGCCAAGTGGGAAAGTGTCATGGTCACGCTGGGCTGCAGGGAGGTTGGGCTTGAATGGGAGCAAGAAGGGAGTGGGGTGGAGGCGGGGTGCGCTCCAGGGTAGCTCCCCCAGGAGGTGGTGCCCGCCCTGCGGAATGATGGGTGGGGTCCTGGGCCTCTGGGCCTGGCCCTGTCAAGTCACCGTCCTGGGCTTCTGGACAGGTTTCCTGTCTGTGAGGTGTACAGCATTATCTCTTTGATTTGGGTGAATGGGATGGGGTGGGATGCAGTGGAACCACAACCAGGGCGTTTTTGTTTGCAAACCAGAGAGAAGTGATTCGATAAGATGATTTTCAGCAGGACTGAGTCAGCGTTGCTTGCTGACTTAACTGGTTTATTAGGGTTGTTTAGCCACCCTCCTGTGATGGACACACCGGGTGAGTCCTAGAAGATTTACAGTCTTTGGTTCCTAAGTAATGTCATTTGCAGAAAAAAAGAAAGTTCCCCATTTATTCTTGAATTTGGAAGGGTCCTGTAGAAATAAGAGACTCTATCACTACCTAGTCATCTCTCACGACTTTAAAATATTGAAAGGATAAATGACGCTGGTGGCAGCTTGCTTTGCATCATGAATTATGTATGCCGCGTGCCCTGGAGTTCTTTATGGCCGCGCATAACGAATCATCTTTTGTTCTAGCTTATTTTCAGCCGTGGTGCTTGCAAAAGAAGAGGTCAAAGCAGATGCCCATTACCGAGATCGGTTTGGTGCAGGATGATCGCCTTTTGCATCCTCTTCTGTTTAGTTGCTTTTGTTTGTGCTTTGTTCCTTCTTTATCCAATTGGTCTGCAGTGGGATGGGATTTGGGGAGAGTGGGAGGAGAAGCCTGGGTGTTGACAGCTGCAGGTCGGGCGCCTGGCACGGGCGCACCTCTTGGCTTGCTGCGCTTCTAAAGCGGTTCTCTTCTGGCTCCTCGCTGTGCCCTCTAAATTCATCAGGGCAGTGGGTCCCACTGAGATCTTTGTGCTCTGTGTGAGAGCCGGTTGGGCCTTAATGACGTTTGGACCTAATAACAAATATAATGGAATACATGATTAAGAACATGCCCCTGATCTGTTCTCCCACTAATTTTCTCTAGACTCTAGATGCAATTAGAGAGGATGGAAAACCATGAGACACAGCAGAGAATTAGATCTTTCCTCCCCTTCCACCCCTCCCCTCGCAAAGATTTCTTTAGGAGCTGAGAAAGACATCAGTGGTACTGCTTAAATTTCACACATGAAGTAATGATGACTCAAAAGTGGAAGCCAGCTCTAACGTTGCATAGTTTGGTCATTCATAACTTTTTTCTGTAGTGAAAGCTGCTCCCTGCTTTATGAGGCTGGAGCCTCCCAGGACCCAGGTGTCATACCTGGCTCACCTGGAATTAATTAGAAAGGGCCTGCCTGTGTATTTATTTCTTTGTGGGTTGGTGAGCCATCTCCTTTTCCCTAAGATGATTCCCTCGTGGAGGTGATCCAAGGCAAACATCTGAATAGTTGGGAGTGGCTCCACATTGAGGCAAGCCCGAGGACTGTGGCCACCCCTTGAAGTTTGTGTCTACTGAGGGCTGGTTCCAATGTATTAGTCAGTTCCAATTTATTGTCAGTTGAAAAATGTTGGGCTGGTCATCTCCATGGTTAATTATGGTTTTAGCTCATACTAAATTAAAAAAAAATCTTCCCAAGAAAAATAATTTAACTCTGTTCATCAATAGTCATCAGCATTATTAACCAAAAGCTACAACACAGTGCTCATGTGATATAGAGAAATGAGATAATATCTAGAGTAAACATGTAGGTAGACATTTGTCAAGATATTCATCCGCAGAAATTCACTGTGGCCAGGTGATGTAGGGGTCCCGGGGAGATCTAGTAGGAATCCCGTTAAGAGACGTCCTTCAGGACCTTGGTCTAGAAAGGGAGATCTACTCAGGTATAGTAGATCATAGTGTGAATCTGGACAAAGGGCCTTGGGAGTCAATAGGAGAAAGAGTCTCTTTCCAAGAGTCTCTCTCCAAGACCCAGCGGGTCATAGAGAAACTGGAATTTGACTTAGTCATGGGAAAGGTGCGTTGTGAATAAAGAAGTTACAAATGGTCTTTTTTCTTTTAGAGAGATCATCAGATCCCTGGGCTTTTAACCTATTAATCAAAAGAGTAAAATGACTCATAATTTTTGAATGACTATTAGTCATTCTCATGTAACCATAGTTTGCATTGATTTTAAAATCCCGGGGTCAAATTAATAATAAAAGAGGAGAAATTTTGGTTATTTAAAAAACTTTTTTCTATGTGATGCCTATGAAGTACATATATGTATCTTCTTTTATCTTTATGTCATTTTAGGAAACTCTGTGGGTTATTTTCCTATCTCAGGAACAGCTAAAGGTGTACTTCAGTAGTGTGAGATTAATTTTTAATTTGTGCCATAAAAATATAACAGAAAGTTTATATGGTAAAGAATTCCATGGGTCTGTGTACACTGTTAACCATTGTGATTTTAATAAAACCAAAGTCTATTTAATTGCATTCTTTGCTAGTACAGACTTGAAGAGCTCCATCCATCTGCTTTATTATTTTGTTTCCTTCAATCTGAAGTCCTGTTTTGTTACTCCTCTATTATACTAGTGCATCTTGGCAATATAGTACATAGTGTGACTATATTATGTGCAGCTGAATGGTATGCTAAAAACAGTCCTCTCTCTTGGTTTAGTGTCATCCTCTAAATTTTCAGTTATTTGCAAATGATGGAATTATACTTTTGAAATTTTCTTATATCAGATAAGTCCCTCCCCATTCTCTATGGAAGGCTCATTATGCAAGTAAACTTATATCAAATTTCATATCATGATTTTATTTTAGGATTCCTCGAGGTAATTGCTTAGTAGGGTAGTTCACAAAACCAGAGAGCTCCAATTAGTAACATGAACATTTTCCATCACATTCATGCAGTTCTGTGTTCTGCAGAAAACAAGTGGAGCTGTCACTGTGTGTGAGACCATGTAGGAAATCTGGAGAAGGAAAAGAGAATCAGTGGCCCCTTTGTATCACCGATCCTTCCTACCGGCTCTGAGAATGTTCTTTACTCAGTAACTATACATAGATTCCTCTTCCAAGTCCCCATTAAATGCCCAAGTTTTATCTTCTGCAAAAACAGTGGTCAGTTAGGGAGAGCACTTGAGGTAGGTTAAAGTGGCTAAGATAGGGCAGGTAAAGAGGCTGGTACTCAGTGGGTAAGCTTTTCCAAAATTGCCCTGCCAAGTCCTGAGAGACCCAGCGTTGGAGCCTCTTTGCCATCACCTCCTTTTTTTTTTTTTTTTTTTTTAAAAAAGATTCTTTCCATCCATTTATTTGAGAGAGTAAGTACACAAGCCACGGGAAGGGACAGAGGGAGAGGGAGAAATGGGCTCCCTGCCCCCAACATGGGGCTCAATCCCAGAACCCTGGGATCATGATCTGAGTGGAAGGCAGATGCTCAGCCAACTGAGCTATCCAGACACCCACCCCATAACCTCCTTTTGAGATTGGACAGTGTGGTGCTCTTGTGTGCCTGCATTATCAGGAGAGCAGCCTGAGCAAAGTGAGTGAGGAGTGGTGTGGATGGAAGACCTCTGTTGTGTAGTAGGAATACTTCCTGTCCTAATTGTTCTGCCTTCCCAACTGAAATAGTAGGACACCAATTGTTTTATACAAACCAGACTTCTGACCTTTTTGGGCTATGAAAATTAAATTCTTCTGAGATACTGAATGTCAAATTTGGGAACAAAAAGGAGGGAGGCGTGGGGGCTGTATGGTTTAATATTGGTAAGTCAATTTTTATAATAATTACTAGCAATTCCAGAGAAGCTGTAAGCTGCTCACCCTGAGTAGCCTAAAATTTGACAGTTGAATGATAGAAAATCATACTCATCAGCCACTTTCCGAAATGAAGAGAAGCCATCTGGAGAGGAATGCATGTCATGTGTCATGTGCTGCTTCTCAGTGTGACTCCCCTTTGACAGGGCTTTCCTGCACTGGGTCTGGTGAGTTAGAATGCCACCTGAGTTTGGAGAACTTATAATCTTCCTCTCTGTCTCCCCCATCTGTTGTAAACCATCCATCCAAGTTGTAAACCATTATATCCAAGAGCTTTCCAGCGTTTACCTTTTGATTTTTGTTTCTTAAACAAATGGAGCTAGATTTTTATGAGAAAACGTCTCTAATCTTCTCATTTTGAGGGTGATATATATGTTTTTTAACCTTGGGTAGATCCCTCATTAATTAGTTTGGAAACTGGGTATCCTTTTTTAGTAGATAATCTGTGATTCATGCATAAACCAAAAGAAATCTCAAGTAATCTTTGGGATGAGAAAACTTCAGTCCTATGTTGTATAACTTTATGATATTTTACTTCCTATTTTTCTCTTTCTTTTTCTTCTTTCCTTCATTGTGTCTGTTCATCTGCCTATCTTTCTTTTTTTAAAGCAGTACCTAGAGCCCATAGATGAATTTAAAGGTAAAATGACTGCCAAATGACTCCAGATCCTATAGTTTTTATCCTGGGATGCAGCTGGGGAAATTCATTTTATGTGATAAAGAAAATAAATTTCAAAACCCTCTGTCAGAGAGCTGGTATAAATCACAGGAAGGGAATAAGTAATTTCATGCTTATTGTGGTTCTTAAGAGATAATATAAATATATATTTGACTATTTTAGGAAAAAGAGATTTGAAAGTGATGTACCAAACCAGTTACTTGAACAGTTCTGCATTTTGACCTGCCTGAAACATCAAAGTTAACATTACAGTGTTTAGGGTATGAATTTGGCCCAAGGAACATTAAATATATTTTTACTTGGCAGTTTTTAGTATGAAGACGTTGTATCTACTAATGTGTGAGTGGTGGAGAGGAGCAGAAGTGAAGGGGTGGGGTCAGGGCCATTTTGTTGCACAATTCCATTTGTGTCCGTGGAAACTGTGCACCTGGCCTTGGGCAGTGAACAATCCTCAGGGCCATTAGCGGCCTGTTGGGAATGCAAGTGGAAGTACTTTGTTCATTGGTTTATTCATCTGTAGTTATGGCTGGTTAGGGGTGAAGCCCAAATTCAGAGTAAACCAGGTCACAGTCTGGATTTAGGACCTGCACCCGGGGAAATTAGTCTCTGAGGCAGGCCAAAGGTATAGGAATCAGATGATCAAAACAGAGTTTAGGAACTTTTTGGTAATGTGGTCTGGTAAAATCTAAGGAGTAGAAACCAAGAGTCCAGGAGGTCATGGTTGGTGGAACAAGAAAAGAGTATTAGCAGTAACAGTATAGGTGAGAGCCCATACCTGGTAAGGTCAAGTGGGTAGGGATTCTTTATGCCCCATCTAAGTAGGAAGTACATGAAGGGCTTTGGAGCCCAAACTGATATGAATGGAAGGATTTTTAAAATTTTTAAGAAACAGAGGTGGTGGTGGTGATGGGAAGAGCAAGTAACATGAGTTAGAAGTCTAAGGATATGTCCATTGGGAGTGAACTAACCCGTGGGGAATCAGTCACACATTATAAAATTATTTAAAAATAGGAATTCTGAGTTGAAGGGTTTACACTACCTGATTTCAAGACTTTCTTTGAAGCTAGTAATCAAGACAGTATGGGCTTAGCGTAAGGTTAGACAAATCTATGGAATGCAGTAGACCTATGTATATGGTTAATTGATTTTTCATGGACAAAAGTACAGAGAGAGGGAAGGTAATATTTTTAACAGATAGTGTTGAAATTATTAGACATCTATATTCATAATAATGAGCCTTAACCCATACCTCACACCGGGCACACAAATAAACTTGAAATAAAATCATAGACCTATACCTCACACCAGGCACACAAATAAACTTGAAATAAAATGTGATTTAGATGTGCCATATGGATGGCAAATAAGCAGACTAAAAGATAGCTATATCATTAGTCATTAAGGAAATACAAATTAAAACCACTAGGAGATACCACTACTTACCCCCTAGAATGATGTACAACAGCTCAGGTTCACCTGTATTACTGTTGGGAAGGCAAAATGGTAACATCGCTTTGTGAAACTGTGGTTATTCCTTAAACAGCTAAGTGTTCTTTTATCCATACAACACAGCAACTTGATAACCTGTATTCACTCTAAGGGAAATGAAAATCTATGTTTAAAAAATGATTTATATGCAAATGTTCATAACAGCTTTTTTCTTCCTGGCCAAATACTGGAAACAGCTTGTTTGGTGGATGAATAAACAAATTGTGGGGTATTACTTAGCAATACAAAGAAATGAACTATTAGTAAATGATAGAGATGACTCTCAAGAGCTTTGTGCTAATTGAAGGGAACCAAACACAAAAGAGCACATACTAGGAGCACCTTAGTGGTTCAGTCAGTTGAGCATCTAACTCTTGGTTTCTGCTCAGGTCATGATCTCAGGGTCATAGGATCAAGCCCTGTACCTGGATCTGTGCTCAGCAGGGAGTCTGCTCAAGATTCTCTCTGCCTCTCCCTCTTCCCCGCTCATAAGTGCTTTCTGTTGGTCTGTCTCTCTCTCAAATAAATAAATAAAATCTTTAAAGAAAAGAGCACATACTATGAGTCCAATGCTACAGTGACAGAGACTAGTGGTTTGGGGGAGGAATGTGCTACAAGGGAACCTTTTTTGGTTGATAGAAGTATTCCTCACCATGATTTGTGGTGGAGATCACAAAAGTGGATTCATTGATCAAAACACATCAAATTCTACACTTAGAATCAATGAATTTTATTATATGGAAATTAGGCCTCACTAAAGTGAATAAAAAAAATTAAGTTCTGATTAAAATGATTTCCTTAGATCTCCAGAAACATATCCTCTTTTTTTTTTTCATGTGAATGCATTTATGTGCCTTGTGATCATAAGCTTTGTATGTGAATATTTTGGTAAGTGAGACATGTTACTGAAAATACACCCAGATTTTCACCTTCACTTGTATGATTGATTATATTTTATTAGGTTGAACCTCAGGAAGTCTTGATATCTATTAATTTTTGACCTACAAAAAAGCAGCAATTTCATACAGTTGAACTAATAGAAGACATTTTGTTTGCTTTCTGATTATTTGGAAAGACTTTTGGCAATGGTTTCAGCTCAAGACTATGTACAGTGGTTAAATTCCAAGGGTAAGACAAGAAGCCTCAATTTTTCATTCTATGTTATGCATTTTATTTAACCTCATTGTGCTTTAATTATTTCAGTAGATACTTTATATGTCTTTGCCACTTTCAGGGCCTTTTACTTGGATCACAGTGGATGGTTATACAGATGAATTTGTTGTTCCTGCCCAGAGGAATTTAGGTGATAAAATTAAAAGTCATGTATAGACTTTGCCACATCACGGACAAAAGACTGAAATACATCTCTTTGTTGTCATTGTCTCCATTGTAGCAATTATAAGTAGGTATCTGAGTTTTCTTACTGAAGAAATAAGGGGTTGTAGATTTTTTTTTTTGTGTGTGTGTGTGTGTGTGTATATATGAACCTGAAGAAAAAATGGAAACAAGACTAATAATTCAGTTTGCTTGAAAACTAGAGCACTGCTGAGAGCAAGCCTTTTTTAACCTTTTGCAAGAGTCAGTATAGTTTGCCCTTACTGAGTGAATGACCTCATACCAACTCGTTAGTTATTTGAATGATTAAACCATTGTCTTAGGTGAGATGGTGAATGCTTAATAAGACTTGCTTCTGAGTGTCTTTGTGGTCTTCCATTTGGAGTATAGACGATAGTCAAGTAGCTGTCATGTCATTCTATGACTAAACTTCATTGTTTGTTAAGATGGTGACAGGGGCTACACTCAGCATCCATGAAGAACCCTGGGAAACTCCTAAAGACATATTCTAGAGAACTTAATACAACAGTGACCAGTGTCTGGTCAACTTGAGGTCCTGTTTTCTTTGGAGACCCATCCAAACAAAATGGAAAAGAAGGGCATTATGTATGCTTTCTGTTTCCTAACTATGGTGTATTTTCTCCTCTAATAATTGAATGCAGGGGACTAGGAGGGCAGGTGGTTATTCTTTTTATGTGGAATGGAGTTATCCTAGCAATTAAGAGATGAGATTGTTGACACATAGCACATAGGCTGTTATTTTTGGACATCTGCCACAGAGGAGAGTGTACCCAAGAAACGATGTTATGGAAGTGGGATGGGTTTCCATCTTTTGTTCTGTGCTCTCTTTATAGAATCTCAGGTCTGTGTGTGTGTGTGTGTTCCCTCTGACAATAGCCTTTTGATCAAGGATTTGCAGCTACCAGAAGGGGCAGGCACATCCAAATGAAGTACTTCAATAGGTTTTTTTTGGTGGTATTGTGAACAGTAGAAGAGAGTACAGGGTTTGGAGCCAGCCAAATACGGTTTCAGATCCTACATCCTCTGTGGAAGGCGTTATAATTCTAAGCAAGTTATTTAATTTCAAGCTGCCATTTTCCTCATCTGAAAAATGGGATTAATATCAAGATGTCACTTAAAGTTGTTGAAAAATAGTAAATGCTAATATTCTTTTAAAAATATTTATATTTTTTGAAAGATTTATTTATTTGAGAGAGAGAGAGAAAGAGAGCATGAGCAGGGGGAGAGGCAGAGGAAGAGGGAGAGAGAGTCCTAAGCAGATACCTGCTGAGCACAGAGCCTGACGCTGGGCTCAGTCTCACAACCCTTGAGATCATGACCTGAGCCAAAACCAAGAATTGGATGCTCAACCAACTGTGCCACTCGAGCACTCCATTAAATATTGTTTTTAAAATTATCATACAACTGGGGCACTTGGGTGGCTCAGCAGTTGAGCGTCTGCCTTCGGCTAAGGGCATGATCCCAGGGTCTGGGGATTGAGTCCCGCTTCGGGCTTCCCGCATCGGGCTTCCTGCATCAGGCTCCCCGTGGGGAGCCTGCTTCTCCCTCTGCCTGTGTCTCTGCCTTTCTCTCTTTCTGTGTCTCTCATGAATAAATAAATAAAATCTTTTAAAAAAAGAAATGAACACACTGTCCTTAATAAAAGTGATTTTTAAAAAAAATGACTGTGAGTGTATCGGAGGAAGGGGGGGCGGCTAATGTTTGATGAATTTGATGCCCAGGTGCTGAGGACATCTCCGTGGATGACTTGTGGATGTTTCCTGCTGCTCGTACCACTGTGTGTAGAACCCATCACTTCTTTTATTTGTTTTATTAAATTGGTTTTATTTCTTTATTAAAGATTTTATTTATATTTATTTATATTTATTATATATTTAGCCTGTATCACGACCTAAGCCAAAGGCAAATGCTCAACCACTGAGCCACCCAGGCGTCCCTGAAGTGGTTTTAATCATTACTGTCACCATCTCCCCTCTTCCTTGTTTCTCACCTCACCCCCCTCCCTTTCTCCTCCAGATTCTTCTTTCTCCCCCGTGTGCTTCCTCCGCAGAGCCTGCCTCCTTCCTCCCACTTTGCTGTGTGCACAGGTCTCCTCACTCCTGGCTTCGCAGAGAAGAGGTGAATTGAAGGATCACACACCTTCCTCGAGTCCCCCTTCCCCTGACAGGAGAAAACAATTGGCCAGTACCTAGAGGTGACTGCTTTTTAAGAGATTGTATTTTTGTCCGAGAAAACTCCCCCATCAGATCCCAGCTTGAATTCTAGCTTTGGGGTTTTAAAAAAATGTGATGGAAGATCACCTGTTTAGGGCATATCTGGTTAATTCTTTACAGAATCTACGTACAAATTCTTTGATCCCCTGGGACTTACCCCCCTTACGCTGTCCTCCGCTTCCTCACCCCACCTGCCCACCTCCTTGTCACTCGATCCTTTGATCCTTTTGGTGTTAAGTGTCTGAAGGTAGCTGAAGGCAAACAGCCACACTGACTGGTTTCCCCGAGGATGTGTGACACCACATCTCCCAAGTGTCCCCTGAGGACGTGAGGCAGTCCAGCTGCTGCACCCCCGTCGGTTTACCTTCTCCCTCTCTAGGGTGACCGTTTCTTATTTCTCTTCTCCTGTAGCGTCCAGTGTGTCCCCCTGTCGCTCATGTCTTTGTTTCTTATTTTACTGAGAAAAAAGGAGTAGGACAAGAATGTCCTCATCTTCCTGACACTGTCTTTGCCCACTTTGTGCATCCATACCCACACCCTGCCTGCGCGACAGACGAGCCACCCCTGTCCTTGCCACTAATTCAGGGACACCTTCTACTCTTGTCTCCTCGGAAGCACTTCCTTCTTACAAAGATTGCTCCCCGTTCTCCTCAGCTTTACTCCACCCAATCATTCCAGTCAGCCCATAGCATCTCCTTTCTTAAACAACCATAGCATGTTTTTGACCCGGTGGTCCTCTCTTGTGGCTCTGTCCACCCTGTTTAAAGGGAAGTTCCTCAGAAACATTGTTCATCCTCTATATTTACATCCTTGCTTCCCATTCTTTCTTTGAAGCTCTTCCAGTCACCTTGTCCCCACCACATCTGCAGAGCTGCTCTTGTCCTGGTCTTCAGGGGCACCCCTGTGGTCGGCGGCCTCATCCTCTTCTCACTGGACCATACTCTTGTTCCCTCCATCCTTCTGGAGACACTGCCTTGCCCCTGGCTTCCTGTTTCTTTGCTGCTCTGGGGAACATCAGACGCCCGGTTGTCTTCTTGCCTCACTGCCTGCCTTGCCCAGTCACCTTTGCTGGATGTGCCTCCTCGTCCTGGTGTCCCTGTGTTGCAGGCCACCGGGGATATGTCTCTCCTTAGGCCTCTCCTCTCTCTTTCTGGGAAATCAAACTTTTCTATAAAGGACCACATAACAAATCTTTTGGGCTTTGGGGACCATACTGTCTGGTCACAGCTTCTCAACTTGGATCCTATAGCACAAAAGTGGCCATTGGCCTTATATAAAGTTGAGTGAGTGTAGCCGTGCTCCAGGAATACTGTTATGGACTCTAATATTTTAATTTCATGTAGTTTTTATGTGTTGAAATATTTTGAATTTTTCTATTTCAAAATGTCAAAACCATCCTTAGCTCACAGATCACACAAAAGAAGAGGTGGCCTGTTTGGCTGTAGTTTGCTGACAAGTGCCCTATATTGTGAAGCGATGTCATCCATTCCTTGGTCTTAATATACCGTACATATGCGGATGAACAAGAAACTTGGATCTCTAGCTCCTACCCCCCCTTGAATTTCAGGCTAACATATTTAGCTTCCTATTTTGTACCTCCACTTGAATATCTAATAGGGATCTTATGTCTAAAATAGAGCTTTTGATTTTTTCCCCCCATCTCAAGACGACTTCTTTCCCTGCTGAGTGAATTAAACCTCAGTACAAGTGCAGGGATAATGCAGCCATCCCAGATTTAGAACTACAGTGGGGTGGAGAGGTAGGGTGGGGACTCTGAAGCCAGACTTGGATTCATATCCCAATGCTCAGCTCCTTGCTAGCTCTGTGACCTTGGGAAGGTTACCTGACCTACCCCACTCTCCCCCCTTTAAATATGAAAAACACCGACTTTAATGGGATGTGAGGATGAGGAATATGTGCCCGAATAGGGTGGGCTCAGTAGATCATTAACAGAAACCACAGTAAAAGCTACATATATGTAGATATCAGATGAAGGAAGGATTTGTTATAGTCTATTTGTATGGCAGAATGAGGATAGCACACCAAACCGGAGTATAAATTAGAGTGTCAGAGAACACAGAAGGATATTCAGGTAGATAGCAACATCCATCAGGTTACAACTTCCACGGGTAGGGTATATCTGTAAACTGGAAGTCTCATGAATCTCTTGCCAGTTGAGCACTATCTGAAGGGGTGTTATGGTTTGCATTGTGGCTCCCTCAAATTCCTATGTTGAAGTTCTAAGTCCTGGTACCTCGGAATATGGCCTTATTTGGAGGCAGTCTTTGAAGAGGTAATCAAGTTCAAGAGAATTCATTAGATGGGCTCAATCCAACATGGCTGGCATCCTCATAAAAAGTGGAAACTTGAAGGCAGTCAAGCACATGGGGGGCTTGGGACGGGTTTGCCCTGACAGCCCTTGAGGGGAACCAGCCTTGCACACACTTGGATCTTCTGGCTTCCAGAATTGTGAGACGGTACATTCCTGTTGAAATTTGTGGTACTTTGTTACAGCAGCCCTAGCGCACTAATGGAGAAGGAATCTGGAGGACTTCTGGTGCATGATCTGAGTTAGGGATCTCTACTCACACCCGCTGTATCCTCTAATGCCTCTGAGTGGTAAAGGAAGAGGGGGTTCGTGGGTGAGAGCTGTCGTGACGCTGGGGGCCAAGTTCAGAGAACCCCAACCTCACTGGTCTCTAAATGGTCAGCCAGTATAGACCCCATGAGCCTGTGAGTTAGAGCATCATTTCCCAAAGTGCATTGTGTGGATTAGGCTTCTGATCAAATTAGTTTCAGAAAAGCTGTATGTATTTTACATATATATATATAGATAGATTTAAATTTATATTTAAATTTATATGTATATATTAAGATTTAAGTTTTTTAAAAAGTTTTATTTATTCATGAGAGAGAGAGAGAGAGGCAGAGACACAGGCAGAGGGAGAAGCAGGCTCTTCGAGGGGAGCCGGATGTGGGATTTGATCCTGGGACTCTGGGATCATGCCCTGAGCTGAAGGCAGATGCTCAACTGCTGAGCCACCCAGGCATCCCCAGAAAAGCTCTATTTTTATAGAGCTGTCTTTGAAAAGCACCAAGTATCTCAGCATAAGAGAAAGCCTCTCAGAATTTCCAGTTAAGAAACATGGTGAGTCTTGTTTAGCCAAGCATTTCTCAAACTTAGGTGACCCCAGAACCTGCTTGTGTGTGTGTGTACATGTGTAACACTTGTTAACATCCCTTAGAGCTGGTGTTATATATGATATATTCTGAGACATACTGATAGAGAAATCTTGCTTGTATTCATCTAGCTTTTTTGACTCAGGATAGTTTATCAGTTATGGATATTTTCACTTTCCTTATATTTATTTAGCTCTGATAGATGACATAAACTTTTTTTTTTTTACAGTTTATTGAAGTGCAATTGATATATGATAAACTGCACATATTTCAAGTGTACAATTTGATAAGTCCTTGTTTTTTAAAGTAATCTCTATACCCAATGTAGAGCTTGAACTTAAAACCCCAAGATCAAGAGTCACACACATTACCGACTGAGCCAGCCAGGTGCCCCAATTTGATAAGTTTTGATGTATGTGTATACCCATGAGACCATCACCACAATCAAGATAATGAATATATTTATCACCCCAAAAGGGTTAATCATTTTTAATATAGTAATGGTGATATCACATAATCATTTTACGTAGCAGAGACCTTGTCTGTAGTTCTAGGCCCCAATAAACAGGTCAATACTGAATGCTTTCTTAGCATCCAAAACTAGATGGGCCATTTAGAATTTTCTTATAGGTCAAGGGTAATAAAAAGAGATGTGAAGAAGAGCATTTACTTATGTTTAAATGACATGGAAACATCTGAGTCTGTTTCCTTTGCCATACAAAAGTTAAATCTATTTCATAGAGCTGTTGTAAAGAGTAAATAAGATAATGTGTGTAAAAGCGCATAACAATCCCTGGCACATTGTAGGCGCTTACTAAACCATTTCCTTCTCTCCCTTCCTGGTTCCTTTGTCAACCCTTGACCCCCTTCTAGTTTGTGAGCAACAGATGGCTGTTGCTCTGGGTTGGATCAAAGATTGTCAGGCTTGAAGGTAGGGAAGTGACCCAGAGTAGTATACAGGGGTCATGGTGTTAGAGCATTTTGCTTGGTGCAGCTCATTTGAGTTTGAATCATCTTGTTTTTGTTTTTTTTTTTTTTTTCAATCTGTTTAAAGAATTTTTTACCAAAAGTTGGTGTTGAAAGGTTACTGGTAGCAATGTGTACATATCCATAATCAGGGCAGATGAGCAGATGGAACTGGCTAACTAGAGAGGAAAACTTTAGGTTTTAGATAACTTTTAAAATTAGTTTGAAAATGTCACCTTTTGCTAGATTAACAGAGAGAGTTAAGAGTCGTATATTTGTCGACTTCACAAAACAGAGTATTGATTCACTTTGAACTCGTTTTTTAAATTTGCTTAAATTTTTTCAAAATTATTTATTTATTTGAGAGAGAGAGAGCATAAGCAAGGGGTGGCGGGGAGGGGCAAAGGGAGTGGGAGAAGCAGACTCCCGGCTGAGCAGGGAGCCTGATGTAGGCTCAATCCTAAAACACTGGGATAATTACTTGAGCCGAAGGCAGATGCTTAACCGATTGAGCCATCCAGGTGCCCTTTGAACTCATTTTTTTTAAAAAAAGATTTTATTTTTAAGTAATCTCTATCCCCAATGTGGAACTCGAACCCAAGATCCAGAGTTACATGCTCCACCAAGTGACCTAGCCAGGTGCCCCTGAACTCATTTTTTTTTAAATGTTTTTTTTTTTTTATTTATTTATGATAGTCACAGAGAGAGAGAGGGAGAGAGAGAGAGGCAGAGACACAGGCAGAGGGAGAAGCAGGCTCCACGCACCGGGAGCCCGATGTGGGATTCGATCCCAGGTCTCCAGGATCGCGCCCTGGGCCAAAGGCAGGTGCCAAACTGCTGCGCCACCCAGGGATCCCCCCTGAACTCATTTTTAATTAAAATTATTCACAGAATTAATTTCAGTATTTTAATTAATTTCAATTGACAATTATTCATACTTACTTTTGTTTTTAATTTATATGCATATTATATGTTGTATATATACTTCTTATGTATATATTATATACTAACATGTATACATTTTTATTTGTACATTACTTATTGAATGTGGTTGAGATGACTAGATTATATGTGGCTAAATAATAATAACAAGAAAGTACCTAAGTCCAGGAAGTTCACGTGTTTATTTCAAGTCAGAAAAAGGTGGCATATTTTGACTTAACTTGCAAGGAGTCTCATTATAGAGTCAGAGATCTGAAAGGGATATTAAATTAGAAGCAAACCTAACCTAACCATGAAATTCAGATTGACTGTTTAATAGTTAACTAGTGGGATCATATCTGGAATTAAATCTTTCACAAACTTTCTGTTTAAATCTTTATTGCCTTGAATTGATGCAGTTCCTCCCCTACTTTGTTTTATGGTCTGAATTTGTTTTTGGCTTTTTACTTTCTTTCTTTTTTTTTTTTTTTAAGAATTTGGCAGTGCTTTCCAAAGTGTTTCCTTCTGCAGTGCCTCCAGAACAAAATTATAAACAGGTTGATCTTTTTTTTCTTTTTTTTTGGGGGGGGGGATGCATTATGAAATCGTGTTTTTACTTTTCTGACTTATAAACTGTCTGGTTTTGAGTAAGTTCTAACGTCCAGTCTTGAAAGACAAGAACTTAAATATACTTATTTCTCTTCATCACCAAGAGAATGGTGTCAACTGTTAGGAAAGTATATAAACAGAAGCATGAGCTGCAGAGTTTTCTGTGTGTAGTAATAGACCAACGAGTGCCCATGATCGGGAACCTGGCTCCTAGGGTTGAAACTTCACAGGCGCCATCCATTAATTCATGACTTTATTAAACATCATGGTATACGTGCTACGCATTGTGACAATGCTAAGTGCTGGGGATGCACAGATGAATGGGCTAGGGATAAAAGGCCATTTTATTTTTTTATTTTTTGAAGTGTTAGTATTTTTAACACCAAGACAGGAGACCTTGTGAGTAAAATAATATCAAGCTAATTACCCAATTTTAAGTCTTTGAACTATTGACTTTGATATGAGATATTGTCTGGGTTTTCCACCAGTGGACCCCAAAACCTTACCTAGTGCACCTGGCAGTCATCATGTCCTCTTTTCCATAGTCTAAGGCAATTCTAGCAGGAAATAGGTACATACCACTGTTTTTTTAGCTTTTCAGCTTCTTTTTACTTTTCTTTTTCTTTTTCTTCTGTAATTTGGAAATCAAGGAGGAAATGAAGTAGCCCTTCATAAGAAGGTTCAGGTGACTTTTAGGCTGGAGGCATTTCTGTGCCAGGCTGTGCAGATGATGCCTGCCAGAGCACCATAAAGAGAGAATCACGTGGGACGGGGCAGGTCACTCCAGCACTGTCCTTGCTTAACCCTACCTGACCCGTCCGTCCACTCTGTGCCTTGCCCAACTCCCTTGGCTGCCGGCACAAAAAAAGACCTCAAGATATAAAAGGAGAGTTAGTTTTCCAAATATGGGCCCAAAATCTTACTTTCAGCACTGTGTACATGAGTAGTATGTGGGGAATCCCTCATTTCAACAGAGATGGTAAAGACCATCCTCTAAATTGTATCTGAAGCAGACAAACTCTCAAACCATGTTAACTCTCAAAGCACACAAGTCATGAAGATTATTTGGCATTGTAAACAACTCAGTTATTTTCTCATCTGTCTTTTCAAATCTGTTTTATGCCCAGTATTCATGAACTTTTAGATTACCTCGACACTAACTTGCTTCAGATGCAAATAATGACAGACGACATAATGAATGTTCTTCACAATTGTTGAGGTTTTTGGTTTACACATGAAGATGGTGTGGCATTGGTAGAGTTCAGTTTCCTTTTCCAAATGACCCTTACTGAGTACCTGCTGCATACAAGCCACATTGTTCTGGGCTTTCATGTGGGTTCCTTTGAAGTTAATGACATAGCTCTCAGAATTAAGCAATTCCTGGAAGTTTTGGAAACTTCAATCAGTTTGGGATTATTTCTTATGCTGTAGATGATACTCCTGAAGGAGAAATGGTGGGTGATATCCAGGTAGGGAAGACCACTTGGAACACCTAGCAAGTTCATGAATCAGGATTATAGAATCTGCAGAATATAGAAAATTCTAGAATAAAAAATTTCATATTATGGAAGGGTAGAGAATTTTTTGGTGTGCTAAATTAGGATTTAATGACTCCTTTGCCTAGTTTCTCCAAGCACCTCATAAACGCCTCTAATCCTCCATTTTAACCTGTATTGTTCTTGCTCAGGTCTGATTGTCACCAGACAGTAAGCTCCTGGGGGTCAGACACCATATTTTGCTCATCTTTGTTCTACAGGACCTAGTACAGTGTTAGGGCTGCCAGATAGAATCCAGGACTCAGTTAAATTTGAATTTCAGAGAAACAGGGCACCTGGGTGGCTCAGTGGTTGAGCATCTGCCTTTGGCTCAGGTCATGATCCTGGGCTCCTGGGATGGAATCCTACATCAGACTCCCCACAGGGAGTCTGCTTCTCCCTCTGCCTATGTCTGCTTCTCTCTCTCTGTGTGTGTCTCTCTCATGAATAAATAAATAAAAATCTTAAAAAAAAAAAGAATTTCAGAGAAACAACAACTAGTTTTATTCTAAGTGTGTCCCATATATACATAGATGGGTAAATTTGAGTTTTACATAAATAACAAATAATGTTTTAGTATATGTCCCATGCCATATTTGGATTTAATTGGTAATCCTGTATTTTTATTTGCTGAATCTGGCAACCCTCTGTAATGTCCATTACTTAGAAACTATTTTTTTGAACTGAAGCAGTATAATTCTACAATGACCACGACTAAGGTAAATCAAGGTGTTCCTGGGACTTGGTCTCATCCCTGAAGTGTTGGATGGAAATTGCAAAAAGGAGTAATTACCCTCCTTCACAATTAGTATTAGTGAAGATGGACCATTTCACCTACAACAACTAGATAGCCTTGATTATAGAAATATGTAGCAAGGACCTGATTAATGGGTTTGTTAGTGCTGCTTGCCTTCTGTGAGCAAGGCACTCCTATTCCAAGTTTATGTTCCTAGGCCACCATCTTGGGAGATTGTGCATATTGCCAAATGAAATAGTTGTCTGGGACTCTGGAGAGATCAGAGCAGGGTACAACAATGTTGAGTATTTTAAGCCACCAGATTTTGGTGGGGTGTGTAGGTATGTGTCAGTCAATGTATATAGAGAATATAACTACATAAGCATGAGTGAATGGTAATCTCCCCATTTTCATGGTAGGAGAAAATGGAGCATGTAGGGGTGAGGTCAGGGGCTTCAGAGCTGAGACACAGGCTGATTCAGGCAGTGATTGCTGCTGAGACTAGAATCAGGAACTCTTGCCTCCTTTGGGTAACACTGGTTTTTTAGTCCATCTTCCCATGCACAAAGTAAGACTCTGAAAAATGTTTTTATGGAAATGTAAACAGGCCTGACCTTAAGTATTTAGAAGCAAGGACTCATGCCCTTCTCCCAGAATATAAATTTGACTCCACAGGGCTAAAAACAATTACAGCCTAATATAAGAAACCATTTAGCAGACTTTGTTCAGATGTCAGCCAAATTAGAGCTTTGCATGGTGGGGTGTGCTCTGTTGGCTGTGCTCTATTAGGGAAAGCAAAAATAGAAAGCCTTTTCTCTAGACTTGAGAACCAAATCAATGTATGGTCATTAAGAGCATCAGTGGCAAATGGCCACGGAAGTTGGAATCTCAGCCTTCATGAAGGGTGGGTTGTGCTGGTGTCCTGAGGACACAGGATTTGCAAAGAAGCAAAGGGCTCCTGTTGGTTCTGGAGCCACTGAAAGCAGCAGATGCTAGACATAAAATCTTGTGTAGCATGTTTTAAGTATCATGCTAATAATATGTGCAATGTGCCAAGCACTCCTGCAACCTCAGAGAATATCAGATGGGGGTGGTGCTAGAGCTGGCTCCCTTGAGAGGAGGCTGGCATCCCACCCCCACTTTCTGCGCCCCTGAACCTGGGCTCTGTGGAAGGGTTTCTGAGCAGCATTCAGTCCTTTGTAGGGATGCATTTGGTGACCAGGAATTTACATTTCAGCTTCAACTGTGCCCAGACAAAATATTCTGTATCTCCGAGGCCTTATGAGAAAGGAGGACACGGTGATTGTTCTTAGTCTCCAGTGCCAGAAAACCTTGTTTACGAGAGGTATCGAAACTTCCTATTTTCCGTTTACCTTAGTTTAACATTATTGCCAGTGTTTTGCTCAGATTAACTTCCCGTGTTTGTTTTTAAGTCCATTCTTTAGTTAAAGTGTTACTTAGTGAATGGGAGGAGAAAAATAAAGCAAGGGGAAGGGAAAAATGGAAAAATAGAGTTTTGTTTCTAGTCCTGTTTTGCAACAGTAGATAAGTACTTGAAACTTACTATTCCCTGGTTATAGTACTACAGGGTGTATAGAGTTTGATTCAAGTGCCAAACAAATCCATCATCTTGTCTAGACGGCAACTCCACATGCAGAGTTTGAGAGGCTGTTTTGTGGCATCTAGACCTCACTTTTGAAAAAGATTTTATTTATTTATTTATTTGAGAGAGAAAGAGAGAGAGAGAGAGCACAAGCAGGGGCGGGGGCAGAGGGAAGGGTAGAAGCAGGTTCTGTGCTGAGCAGGGAGCCCGATGTAGGACTTGATCCCAGGACCCTGAGATCGTGGCCTGAGCTAAAGGCAGATGCTTAACTGACTGAGCCCTCAGGTGCCCCCAAACCTTACTTTTAAAAGTGATTTGCATCGATCTGGGCATTCCAGAGCATCGTGTCTGTCTGAGTACTTCTCACTTAAATGACAGATGCTTTGCAAATATTAAGGACCAGAAATATTAAGGATACTAAGCATCAGTATTTGGGCTCAGACACTAAATCTAGTTTCTGTTAATCAGACACCTGTTCTAAATCATAGCACAGACAAAAAGAGCAGCAACTTCTTTTTGAGAGAATTGGGAATCCTGAAAACAAGCAAAGCTTTAATAAAAAGGGAAAATAAACCTTGTACTTGTAATTTTTGTAATTCATCTCACTCTGAAATTTTCTCCTAAAAGCACTTGAGGCATATCTCCATTCATAGCTCTAGGTAAGATTCTGGATTGCAAAGTAGAGGGGGTTTACTCTGAGGAACAGCTGATGGACTGTGTGTAGGTGATGAGTTCCCAGAGCTCTACTAATACCATCCACGGAGCTGTTGGAGTGTATCTGGGACTTGCTAGAAGAGAGCGTGACTAGGTGGGTCTGATGAGGGTTACATGGGTGGCACAGTCGGTTAGCCATCTGACTCTTGATTTCAACTCAAGTCATGATCTTGGGGTCATGAGTTCGAGCATCCCCTGCTTGGGATTCTCTCTTCCTCTGCCCCTCCCACTCATGCTTTCTCTCTCTCTCTCTCTCTCTCTCTCTCTCAAATAAATAAATCTTTAAAAAATAATAATAAAAAAGAAAAGTTCTGCTGAGATTACACTAGTGGTGAAGGTTGGGTGAGTTGATGTGTAGTGTAGGGGTCTAAGAATTCAGGGTCCTTGAATGTTATTTCTATATAGAAACTGTAATTTTGGATATTTCAACTCGCTGGTCCTGCCTGCTAATCTTTAAAATGAGGTGCTGAATTAAGTGACCTCTAAAGTCTCTTCCAGCTTAAAATTCTGCAATCATTTGGAAATACACTGTCAGGAAAATATCAGTGCCAAGGTCTCCCTCTCTAATCTGGGGACTGTTTTCAGGTTCGGAATCAGTGAGAGTTACTTTTGTTGTTAACATTTTATAAAAAGTGGGAGGTCATTTGTGTGTCCTGTCACACCCGCATTAAAGTTGTCTGTGTTTCAGTTAATGAAAGAGAACTTTAAGTGACTTTTAACGTTTACCAAGGGGTATAGCTGGGAGTTGATAGTTTATAATGGCAAACTAGCTTATGGCAAGTAATTGCCACTGGATTGAAAAGTTTACAGCTTGAGGGAAGCCCGAGTGGCTCAGCGGTTGAACTTCTGCCTTTAGCCCAGGGCATGATCCTGGGGTCCTGGGATCGAGTCTCGCATCAGGCTCCCTGCATGGAGCCCGCTTCTCCCTCTGCCTGTGTCTCTGTCTTTCTGTGTCTCTCATGAATAAATAAATAAAATCTTAAGGGGGAAAAAAAGTTTATGATTTGATTTTTTTTGTTTTTGTAGCCTCAAAGCTGGTCAAAAGTGGATGATTCATTGAAGATTATCTTCATTAGGACAGGCATGGTAGGGCCATCAGTGTTGCTCAGGGCAGAGATTTCAAAGTATTGGGTTTAAGTATTTTAATTTCCTTTGATTTTCTAAAAGTTTCTACCTAATCCTGAGAAAGTCTAGTGGCTTCGTCAGAGACCTAACTGCTTTCCGTCTCAGAGTATTTAAGGAAAGTACATTTTCTCAAAATGGAATGTTCCCTGGGTCATACCAGGCAACTAGGGCTTTGAGCTGTAAATTATCTCCCAGGGTTTGGTTCCCTTTGAGAGAAAGGGAAAGGAGATAACTTTTGCTCTTGCTAGAAAGTAAAGCTTATCTACCCCTACCTGTTTGCAATTTGAAGAAAGGAATAGTTTCCTTATACAAAAGCATAGATCCCTTGACCACAATAAAGCAGCTACTTAGATTGCACATTTTGTGTCCAGGAGACAGTGTGTTTTCAGGGCACGGGTGGTGTTTTTGGCGCCAGACTTGGGCTGAGTTCTAAGGGAAGGTACAAATGTGCAACTGAGTAAATACCTTTATAATAACCTCACATTCTTCTCACTGGCACAGTATGTATATTTATAGATATACATAGTTAGGGGTGCCTGGGTGGCTCAGTGGTTGAGCGTCTGCCTTTGGTTCAGGTCATGGTCCTGGGATCGAGTCCCACATCAGGCTCCCCACAGGGAGCCTGCTTCTCCCTCTGCCTATGTCTCTGCCTCTCTCTGTGTGTCATAATAAATAAATAAATAAATAAATTTTAAAGTCCTAATACAAGGGCAAAAAGCTTTTTCATTTTTTTCTCAAATGATTTACTTATTGTTTAAAAGTGATTATCTAGCTGTGTTACTAGTCAGACGGTTGGCCTTGATCTCATGAAGTATTTTAATATTTCAGTTTCAAGTTTAATGATGAGGGGATTTTGAGTTCCCCATGAATTTTGTTTGCTGATATATTTGCGTCTCTTGATATTAACAGCTTCTCCTTTTATCCTTTGCTTGAGATAGAGAAGGAAATGAAATTGGATGACTCTTATTTTTAAGCCTGACTGGCTCTCTTAGAAAATGAGAGGAGAGTCACTCCCTCAAAATGGCCAACATGTTCAGCTGTGTGTAAATTGGGGTCATAATCCTTTCTTTGAAGAATAGGAGGAATGCTATTATGATAAATGTGCTGGAAATCATTAAAGTACCGCAGGACACAAGTGGCCATCCCAGGCTGTTCGCTGTCAGGTGGGACACCCTCTGTGCCCTGTTGAAAGACTAAGAGGCAAAGGGATTAGCCATTGCCACCCTGGGCTGCGTATGTGAAGCAGCAGGCCTAGGTGACTTTCCAAGCGGTCCAGTCGTAGTGGTGTCCAGCTGGTGCTTTGTCTTTTCTCCCCTTCTATCACAGAAGGAAGAAAAACATGCCAGAATAGGAGGGGATATTTGTGTTCCTGTTTGTGCCTACTTATGCCATACCAACTACACTCCCCCTCACAGTGTCTGCAGATATTTTTTCTTAAAGCGTGAATATAGTGGGAAATAAAGGTTATTCAGCTATACAGGCTGTACCAAGTATCAGTTATACTAAGCAGATACTTTGACTTTAGATCATTGCTATTTGAAGTGGTTGAGAATGGAAATACGCCTTCCAGCATTTATAACAAGGCAGAATTTTAGTCAATTCATGTTTTCTGGAAGTCTACAGTGTGTAGGAATTTACTGCAAAGTTGTTTTATACACATGCAATGAGGTATCTTCATTCAGGTAGTTAATACATGACAATTTTAAATGTGGGTTGTTTTTATTTCTTAGTACACAACCATTAGCTTTTTTTATGAAGAATGAATTTATATTCTATTTCATATTTCTACATTTTAAATAAATCCTTTCTACTTCTGAGAATCTTGATCTATTAAGACTTTTCTAACCAGTTTATTGGAAACAGAACCCAAAAACCCTGTGGCTATCCCATTTAGAGACAATAAAGTATATTTATTGTCCATACATTGAAGTAGCAAGGAGAAAATAAAAAGTGCTTATAATCTCACCAACTCCATGAAAGTTGGAAGCCCAGGGATACCTGGATGGCTCAGTGGTTGAGTATCTGCCTTCAGCTCAGGTTGTGATCCTAGGGTCCTGGGATCAAGTCCCACATCAGGCTCTCTGTAGGGAGCTGGAGCCAGCTTCTCCCTTTGCTTATGTATCTGCCTCTATGTGTGTGTCTTTCATGAATAAATAAATAAAATCTTAAAAAAAAAGAAAATTGGAAGGCCAATGGTGGGTTTTGAGTTGAGAAAATTTTAAATTAAATATTTTTAAAAGACCCTAGAGGGTATAAGGGGGTAGGCAAGGGTAAATGCAGGGAAGTGAGGTAGGACTTCTGCAGTAATCCAAGCAAGACACAGTGATACCTTGAACTATATACTGGCAGAGTTGCTGGCAGGATGTCATATTCTAGCTCTGTTTGGAAGATAGAGTGAAAAGATATGTTGATGGGTTGGCTTTGGGTTATAAGAGAAAGCAGTTAAGAGAGACAAAGGTTTTTGGCCTGAGCAACCAGAATAATGGAGTTGCCATTTATTAAGGTGGTAAAGACAGGAGAAGAGGAAATTCTGAGGGAAAAAAAATAAAAAGTTGAGTGTGGAACCTGTTTGGTTCTTTATTATAATAGTTATTAAAAGCTATTATTGGCTCATTTAATCTTCCCAATGCTTTTCTATAAGCATAAGTGTGCTCTTATTAATAAGTCTCAGGGTAATGCTTGGCTTAAGGTATGGAAACATTGAATCAAGGAAAGAAAAATTTAGTATAAAGATCAGAAAAGGCCAGTTAGGAGAAAGCATCCCCAGGAGCATCTCAGCAAGAGGGTCTTATAAAAGGCAATTTAATTAAACTGTAGGCTTCCAATTGAGAACGTTTTTCCAGAAGGAAAAAGATTCTTGTGTCTGGCTCTAACTGGGTGTGCACCAGCTTTGGACTTAATTGCTCCACGTGTTATGCGATGAGGCTAATGCTACTAAAAAGTAATATGGATCTTCTGATACATCATAGATGGATCAATTGCAATCTTGCCAGTATTGGTTTTTGCTATGAAAATAGCTTTGCTCGCCCTTGCTCCCTTCCCTTCCCTTCCCTTCCCTTCCCTTCCCTTCCCTTCCCTTCCCTTCCCTTCCCTTCCCTTCCCTTCCCTTCCCTTTCCTTTCCTTTCCTTTCCTTTCCTTCCTTCTTTCCTTCCAGAATTGTTTCTGACTTTTATGCAAACTAACCTAGGAAACATCCATCATTTGTTTTGCTGTTTACCTAACAAAGAATCACAATTTTGAAGCAGACTGACTGTAAAAAAAAAAAAAAAAAAAAAAAAAAAATCCACTTTATTGTCTGCACATGGATGAAAGCAGGTCAGTTTAAATCTCTGTCCCTAGGTTTAAGGGAAAAAGAACATATGTGCATTCAAAATACTGAAGGAGGTTATAGCTTAGTCCATTTTGAGTATCTTCTTATTCCTCTTATGCAACTGAAATGAGTTCTCATTTTCTTCCTTTTTCATCTTCTGTTGTTCATAACTTCATCCAAGAGTTGCTTTGGGATGCTGACAATATTAGGGGCATCTTCTAAAAATAAAGCAACAGCCTAAGTGACCAGTATTAGAGCTTAAATTTGCTGATTTAGCAATGTTTATGGAGCACCCCTTTGTGCTAGGCACTGTTTGATGGCCTGGGGATGCAGCAGTGACAGCCAGTACCTCTGCTGCCCAGGAGTTGAAAACCTAGTTGGCTGGGGCTGGGGGGCTGGGGTGGCGCAGTAATCCAATATGCAAATATGTGACTTTGTTTGGAGTTTATATACAGAGAGCCAGGATGGCGAGAATGATTGTGCATGGGATGATCTGAGAAAGGAGCATCTGAAACCAGGATCTCACCTTTCATAGCCTCTCAGCTTCTGACTGGCCGGTGGATGGAAGCCAGCCCTGCCTCTGCAAAACCCAAGTATCTTAATTGTGTAGTTTTAGATTCTTCTCAGATAAGAAACTAGTATAAGAATCGTGCTAATTTTAAACAATGACAGGAGTGATGTATGTGCCCATGCGTATTTTATTTGTATTTTTGTAAAGAAACCTGGTTAAGTGTGAATCAAGTCATATTTTGAAGAAGGCTGTACTGTTTTCCAAAGTGAACAAATAACACATTTGAAGCCTGCATCTGGTGAGAATATCTGTGGGCTCTTTTTCCCATTTTTAGGAGAAGTAGTAATGTTGGACCATGATTCTGTGACTTAGAATCTTAGTTGTTTTAGGGCTGAAATGGAGGAACTTTGGGGAGGAATCTAGTTTGATTTCTCCCATTTCTTGGAATGACTAAACTGGTGACAGAGTCACCCTCGGTCTGAGGCTCTCCCCCTCGTCAGGGGAAGGGCTGACATTCCAGTGACGTCTCTTCTCCTCCTCTCCCTCTCTCTGGCTCTTCTAAGTGGTTAGAATTTGCATCTCTATGTCTCTTAGCACAATGCCCTTTCAGTCAGAGTCCCAGAGAAGAGCAGATTTTTAATTACATTAAATTGATCCTTCAATCATTTATAAAACAGGTTTCTACTATCTGAGGTTTGTCCTTTTAGGCAAGAAATTCTGCCCCAGATAATGATAACACGAGATAATTCTTCAGTTTCTACCCTTTCATTTTTGGTTCATTATCACTGTCATTAGAGTAAAAGCTAAATTTAAGATTAATGCCAGTCTTTTGTTTCTAGCCTATAAGATGTTGCTGAATTTCCTAGCATTTGTGGGGTTGGGACACAGAGTGAGGTGTGGGGGACAAATGATCACAGTTGTGCCTTCTTTCTCTCCACTTCTTGTTCTTGGCCTTAGGAATCCACCCCAAACCTATCCACTTTTTCTTTCTCCCTCTCACACAGACCTGTCTCTTTCTCATTTTCTTGCATGCCAACCGGATGCCTGCTTTCTTGTTTTCATATTGGTTAAAGCCATATCAGTTTGCAAGTCAAAATTTCTAGAACATAAGAGGGAAAACTAAAATATAATACGGAATGTCAGGAGCATCCTTATGCCTTAACATGCCAGTTGGGAAGAAATTTGAGGTAATATCCTGGGATTTCTTTGACACAGTGCTGGTGGTTACCAGGATTAAGGCAGTGCTTCTCACCCCCAAACATGCCCACACATCACCTGTGCATCTCATTCAAATGGATGATGCTGATCCAGGCGGTCTGGGGCAAGGCCCAAGGTTCTACTTTCTAACTAACCCCTGGGGGTCCTGATGCTGCTGGTCTGGACCACACTTGTTAGCAGGTTAGCAGGAATATGTCAACCCTGGACTTAGCAGGGTTTATACATTCCTTACAAATCATCTTAAAGTTGAATGATATGTGGGCAGCCCGGGTGGCTCAGCGGTCTAGCGCCGCCTTTAGCCCAGGGCGTGATCCTGAGACCTGGGATTGAGTCCCACGTCAGGCTCCCTACATGGAGCCTGCTTCTCCCTCTGCCTGTGTCTCTGCCTCTCTCTCTCTCTCTCCTCTCTGTGTATTCTCATGAATAAATAAATAAAATCTTAAAAAAAAAAAAAAGTTAAATGATATGCTGTGTACTGAGGTAGTGTCTGTGTCTAAATGAGTTATCTGGAATTACAGTCTCTCAAAAAAGTGTGGAGGAGTGGGCGTGCTTCTTCCAAGGGCTTCCCTTTAAAATCTGCATCAGGAAGTTGATTACTTAGATCAGGTTATTAAAAAGGAAAAGCCTGTTTACACTCAACCTCTCACATTGCTTTCTTTCACTGAAGAATTAGGCCCTGATATTTTTAACTGCCTGCCTTGCTGAGACAGAGGAGGCATTTTTATTTCTAGTACTGAGACAGAACACATACCCCTCTTTCTTTAAATTCAGAAAATCTTACATAAAGTTGCCAAAATAGGATGGCATATTTCCCAAAATTATGCTTCAACATAAGGAGTGACATATTCTGGGGTTGGAGTAGTAAGATCAAGGCTTTTGTATGATCAACACATAACAAATACAGAGTGGTGTGGTATAATTGGGGTCAAGGAGACTTTGTGGAGCAGTGAAGAATAGGGAATAGCCAGGGACACCTGGATGGCTCAGTGGTTGAGTGTCTGCCTTTGGCTCAGGGCGTGATTCCAGGGTCCTGGATTGAGTCCCACATCAGGCTCCCTAGAGAGAGCCTGCTTCTCCCTCTGCCTGTGTCTCTGCCTTTCTCTCTGTGTCTCTCATGAATAAGTAAATAAAATCTTTAAAAAAAAAAATAGTGGGTTGCTTATTCCTGTTCAGTGTCTGTAACTTAGAGTCAGCTCCTTAAAACCCTATGGGAGATTCGTGTTGCCATTTCTAGAGTAAGGATCCTGTACTTGACTATTGACAAGCTCTTGGCGAACTCATACTGCCTCGCATTAAGTGTGCTTGCTTACAGGGAGTTAGTGTTTTGTGTGTGCTGGTTACATTCCCATAAGACAAAAAGAAGTATCTTTATATAGTCTGCCATCAGTATTTTTAGCAAATATCTTTAAAAAGAAAAAAGATTTTATTTGAGAGTACGTGTACACATGCATACAAAAGTAGGGGGAGGGGCAGAGGCAAAGAGAATCTCAAGCAGACTTCACGCTGAGCTCAGAGCCCCACATGGAACTCTCTCTCACTACCCTGAGATCATGACCTGAGCTGAAATTGAGAGTTGGCTGCTTGACCAACTGAGCCACCCAGGTGCTCATAGCCGTACTCTAAGGAGATGTCGTATATGTGGTTTGATGATTTTTATTAGGGAGCTTTGTAATTACCCTTCATTTTATATGTTCTTTAGTTATTTAGGGTTAATTGAAGATATTTTAGATATTAAATGTAAGTATGCTTTTAATGCCTCAGTTTACACACAGTGTTATCTTACATAAAACCAACCCGGTGGGAGAATATACTTTTGTATTATAAGAAGTGGTTAAGTTTACAAAAGGATTTATAATAGATGCAATATGTGTGATATTCCCTTTCAGACCATCTTTTCTGGAGCATACTTATAACACAAAGCAAGGCATATCACTAAATTAGACTCCCAGGCAGATAGAATTACAGTAGACGTGCAGTGATGTGGGATTTGGGGATCAGGGATTCTAAGTATCAGTAGCATCCAACTAATGGAATAGTCCCTACAGGAAAGCTTAAGAAATGGTCATTTGTTCAAGAAGATTGTGCCTTAAAACAATTGGAGGATCACTGTGCTCTCGTATAGTATGGTATGTTCAGTGGTGGCCTTGAGACCAGTGATTTCAGGGCTGCCCAGCCCTTGAGATTTGGACAGGGCAGTGCAGATGGTAATAAGACGTCTTGTTACATCCCCGGATCCTCCCTGATAACAGAGGAATTGGGACAGTTGGGGCTTAGATATATATTATGATGGGTAGCAATCCTTTAAAAACATTGAATACGGTGTACAGATACGTAAGTTCTTTTTTCCATGTACTAGAACTAATTATATACTAGAAGGTATCCAGATACTAATGGGGTTCTATCAAACCTTTATTTCCCCCTCCAATTATTGTGTTCATTTTGAGTTGGTATCAAAAGTCTTGAAAGACTCATCTGGGACAGATCAGGTTCAGACATTGAAGGTACTGGACCTCTACTGTCATTTTAAATGAATTTAGATTATTTTTATTTCTTAGAAACAATTGGATTCAACCAGCTGATTGTTACTCCTTGGGCTCATGTTCCAAGTATATAATGAGAATATTCCATTGATACGTGTGGCCAATAATGGGTTAAAGCGTCCAAACCAAACTGATAAGAATAAATGATACTGCCTTTGATTGAGAAAGTCCTGATGGTCTTAAGAGTTTGTTCATACACAGTCACCAGATTTGCAGAACAATTTTGTTAAGATGACGAGGGTATAGATTGGGTTGGCTTAAGAAAACTGAGGCCAAAGGCAAGTGTAATTACTTGTCCAAGGTCACTTAACTCATAATTTGTAGAGTTGGGACCAGAACAAAGTTATCTAATTTTTAGTTTGGTGTTCTCTCTGATACCATGTTTGATGGTTAATTTTATGTGTCTACTTGACCTTGCCAAGGAATGCACAGATACCTAGATTCAACATAACTTCTGGGTATATTTGTAAGGGTGTTTCTAAAAGAGATTAGCATTTGAATTGGTGAACTGAATAAAGCAAGTGGCCCTCCCTAATGTGGATGGGCATAATCCCTTCCATTTATATGGCAAATAGAACAAAAATGTGGAGGAAGGGGCAGTTTGCTCTCTGCCTCAGTGTTGAGTTGGGACATCAGCCTTCTCCTGTTCTGGATGTTCCTCATTCCCAGGCTTTGAGACATGGGGTAGAATGTGCACCATTGGCTCTTGGCTCTTAGGTCTTTGAACTGCACCGGCTTTCCTGGACCCCCATCTTGCATACAGCGTGGGAATTCTCAGCCTCCATAATTTAAATCTCATTTTACATGTATGTGTGTGTGTGTGTATGTGTGTGTAATACATATATATATTTATATATGTGTAATAATATATACATATATATATAAAATCATATATATGTGTGTGTAATACATATATAATATATATATATAAAATCTCCCCCAACCATTATTGGTTCTGTTTCTTTGGAGAACCCTGACTACTACACTATATTAAAAGGGACAGGTTCATTTATGATAGTACTTTCAAATGTGTATTACTTGAACAATTTGACAAGGTTTTTCCATAGATATCACCTTTTCTTCACAAGTTGAACGATAATATTATCTTTAAAGTACTTAATGTCCCATTAAGGCTTGAGAAGAAACAGTTTTGTTTTCTCTTTCTAGTTAATTTTTGCACAAAATCTTTTTGGATTTTCCATAAAAACTGAGATTTTCCATAAAATCTCAGTTAATTTTGCATAAAATCTTCTAAGCTTAAAATCTTTCACTCTTTTTATTCTCTCTTTCTCCAGGCATGATTTTCTTGAAAAGAGAAGTCACAACGGTAATTACTATGCAGAACAAAGAGTTCCTGTAGGAAATGCACTTACTGATCTCATAAAATTTAGTGCTCTAGTTTATCAATATTATTCTCATTTCTTAATAGCATTTATCTTTTAAAGTAGCAACTTGTAACTGAAGTTAAAGTCTCTGTTTAACATGGATAGAGGTAAGCATCAAACAAGTCCTGTGTGTATCATAATGTATTCCGTTGCTTAATTTTCATTGTGTTAGACCAAAGACAGAAAAAGTCCTCTAAAATAACAACATGATGGATACTCGGGAGGGGAAAAGAGAAAGTTAATAATTTTATATGGATTTTGTGTGTGAGATTTATTAGAAAGACTATGGTGTGGAGGGAAGGACATGCTTTTTGCTTTGCTTTTTAAAAATTTTTGATTTAAAAGCCCAACAGGATAACTTAAAAAAATATTGATATGTAACTTACATAAAATAAAATGCAGCATTTTAAATTTGCTGTTCAATGAGTTGTGGCAAATGTATACACGCGTATCATCACCGCTACACTCAAGATTATGTAGACTCGTAAACATCCCTTTCTGCCTCTTTCCAGTCAATTTTTTGTTGTTCCAGTCTTATCAACCACGAGTGTGCTTTTTGTTACTATAGGTTAGGTTTGCATTTTCTAGAGTTTCATATAAATGGAATCATAAAGGATTATCTTTTGTCTGGCCTTTTTACATAGTGTAATGTTTCTGAAATGCATCTATGTTGTTGAATATATTGGTAGTTGGTCCTTTTTTATTGCTAAGTGTGTTCCATTTGGGACTATACTAGTTTGTTTATTCATTCATCTGCTGAAGACATTTAGCTTGTTCTCAGGTTTGAGTTAGTATAAATAAAGTTATGAGCATCCATGGACAAGTCTGTGTGTGTCGGACATATGTTTTCACTTTTCCTGGGTAAACGTCTAGGAATGGAATTGCTAAGTCACATAGTAAGTATATATTTAACTTACTATAAGAAACTGTCAAACATTTTCCAAATTGGTTGCACAACTTTTTTTCCCCCACTAGTACTAAATGAGTGTGCTTGCTACATTGGGGTATTATCTTTATTTTTAGCCATTCTAATGGGTATAGGATTTTAATTTGCATTTTCTAGACTAATGATGTTGAGTATCTTTTCACGTGTATTGGCTATTCACATGTCTTCTTCTGTGAAGTGTCCATTAAAACCTTACACATATTTTCTCTTAGGTAGTTTGTGTTCTTACTGAGTTCTAAGGACTCTTTATATATTATGGATGCAAACCCTTTCTTGCATTAGTTTTTCCCCGTTTTTTTATTGTGGCAAACTAAACATAACATAATATTTATAAATTTATCCATTTTTAAGTATACAGTTCAGTGGTATTAAGTACATTCATATTATTGTACAACTATCACCACCATCCATCTCCAGAACTTCATCGTGCAAAACTGAAACTCTGTACCCATTAAATAACAACTCCCCATCCTTCCTGCTCCCCAGCCCCTGGCAATCACCATTCTACTTTCTGTCTCTCTGTATTTGACTTCTCTAGGTCCCTCCTAGAAAGGGAATCATAGTATTTATCTGGATTATTTCACTTAGTATAATGTCCTCAAGGTTTATGCATGTTGTAGCATATCAGAATTTCCTTTCTGTGTATGGCTGAATATTATTCCATTTGTGTGTCTACAACACATTTTACGATCCATTCAGTATTAGCGGACACTTGGGTTGCTTCCATGATTTAGCTGTTGTGAATAATGCTGCTATGAATGTGGGTATAGAAATATCATTTTGAGACCCTGCTTTAAATTCTTTTGGGCATTTTGGTTATATTGCTGGATCACATAGTAATTCTGTTTTTAATTTTTTAAGATCAGCCATACTATTTTCCACAGTAGCTCTACTTTCTTACGTTCCCACCAACAGTGCACAAGGGGTCCAGTATCTGTACATCCTCCTTAACACTTAATCTTTTCTGGGTTTTGTTTTGTTGTGTTTTGTTTCATTGGTAGTAGCCAACCCAGTGGGTATGAAGTGGTTTTGATTTGCGTATCTCTAATGATTACTAATGTTGGGCACCTTTGCATGTGCTTATTGGCTATTTATATATCTTCTTTGGAGAAAATCTTGTATTGCCTCATTACTTTTAAAAATCTTTTGTCCTAAAAGCCTAGCAGGATAAATTATTTGGCCATCTGTTTCAGGAAGAGCTTGTCCACCTTAGCAGAACATTTGTATCATCATTTTAAAAATACAGTGATAGGAACATCTAGTTGCTGATTACATATGATAATAGTTCATATTTCATTTTTAAAAGATTTTATTTATTTATTCATGAGAGACACACAGAGAGAGAGGTGGAGACATAGGCAGAGGGAGAAGGAGGCTCCATGCAGGAAGCCCAATGTGGGACTCAATCCCGGGACTCCGGGATCATGACCTGAGCCAAAAGCAGATGCTCAACCACTGAGCCACCCAGGTGTCCCAATAGTTCATATTTCAGAAACATTTCTTTTTTTTTTTTTTTTTATTTATGATAGTCACAGAGAGAGAGAGAGAGAGGCAGAGACATAGGCAGAGGGAGAAGCAGGCTCCATGCACCAGGAGCCCGACGTGGGATTCGATCCTGGGTCTCCAGGATCGCGCCCTGGGCCAAAGGCAGGCGCCAAACCGCTGCGCCACCCAGGGATCCCCCAATAGTTCATATTTCAAATGCTAAATGAATATTTGTAGATATGGAAGGTAGTTATGTTTTGTTTTCTATAACACAGTTGAACTTCTATAAAATACCTAAATTTTTTTCGGTTGATTTTATGTTTTGTTCTTTTTTTTTTTTCCTAAAATGTTTTCACAGGGAACTTTGTTTTAGTCCCTACATTAAAAGATAAAATGAGATTCACATACATGTAAAGAGCTAGTTTAAGTAAACAACAAGATAACTTTTATTGTGGATAGAAAAGAGGAAAGAAAAAAGGTTGGTTCACTTACAGAAAAATGTTGAAATTCAAAGAGGAAAAAAGAGTCCGATTTTTCAGACCCATGTAATGTGAAGGGGGCAAAAGAGAGCCATCTCCACTTCATTGTGCTGTCCTGAATTAATACTGCACCTAAGACCTTGAGTTCATAGATATATGGATCCATTGCCTGGGAAGTGTTTAAAATGGAAAGCTGGGTACTTTTTCTGAAAAGTTTTGTCTGAAATTTGCATTTGAATTAAGATATTTATCTCCTCAATCACAACCTGCCTGTCATCGTTCATTTCAGTGTTTGGTTTTCTCCTGACTTGCATGGTTTATAATGTTTTAGGTCAGATACATCCTAGATCAGGGCTCAGCAAACTTTTATATAAAGAATAAATAGGGATCCCTGGGTGGCGCAGCTGTTTGGCGCCTGCCTTTGGCCCAGGGCGCGATCCTGGAGACCCGGGATCGAATCCCACATCGGGCTTCTGGTGCATGGAGCCTGCTTCTCCCTCTGCCTATGTCTCTGCCCCTCTCTCTTTCTCTCTCTGTGACTATCATAAATAAATAAAAATTAAAAAAAAAAAAGAATAAATAAAATATGTTTACCTTGGTAGGCCATAGAGTTCCTGGCAAGTACGCAGCTTTGCTGTTGCAGCAGAGTTGAAAAGCAGGGTTTTACCATCATCAAAGAAGCCATGGACTGGCAATAAAACTTTATAAATAAGAGCAGACAGCAGGCCCTACTTTGCTGATACCTGTTCGTTCCCTCAGGGGGCCATGCAAAGTTTAATCTCAACACATGGTTAATGAATGCTATCTCTAAATATTGACTCTTCTACATGGTATTACTGGGGTCCCAGAAGTTCTTAGAGGGTTAAATGATTTTTAAAAATTTTAATCTGAAGCTTTACTCAGTGTCTTGAATCTGGGGGGAGCTAGAGAGAAAAGCTTTATAAATATTTATAAATGCTAAAAATTAAATTGCTGAAATAAAAATTGGTTCTTATAAAAAGATAATTGTATAGCAAGTTTAGAATTCAGTTTCGGTTTCATTTCCTTGTGGAAACATCTTCATTGTGAGGAAAATTAGGAAATTAATGAGCAAATGTTTTCCCAAGTGTGAGGTGATGCTTTACCAGGCTCTGAGGGTGGCTACCAGGATGGCTGTCACGCAGTTCTTGCTCTGAGGCATTTACCAATGCCTTGGAAAAGATAATCAAGGCCCATGAGAGAGGATATTTTTGTAAATGTATCTTTTTACTTTTGGAGGGCAATTTATTTTAAAATGAACTTTTTTGAGGTATAATTTGCATACAGTAAAAATGTACCTATTTTAAGTGTATGACAAATTCCATGAGCTTCGACATGCAACCACCATCTCCATCAAGGTAGGAACATTTCCATCTTTCCAAAAGGTGTCTCAACCCTCTCTCTCACCAAACCCCAGACAACCATCGATTTGCTTTCCATCACTGTAGATTAGGATTTCCTGTTCTAGAATTCATATGCATGGAATCATATAGTATATACTCTCTGGTATCGGCTCAGAGATTACTAAACTTTCTTGGTTCATAATACCCTTCGAGAATCAGTGATTTTTTTTCATGGTAAGCCAAAGCAATATCTAATAGTTCCTTTAGGTCCAGAGAACTCAGTTGAAGTACTTTGCATCATATTCAGTTGTTGCTGTGTCATAACTGAAATATTCAGCAATACACCTACCACTGCATTCACTGTGATGCCCTGGGTTGACTCTAGTGCACAGGTTAGGAACACAAATCTGGCTTCTTTAACTCAGCATCATGTTTCTGGGATTTATTCAAGTTGTTAGAAGCATTAGTAGTTCCTTTTTTTTTTTTTTCTGGGCACTTTTCCATTTTTGGAAATATCACAGTATATCTATTCACTTGATGGGGGGCGTTTAAATTGTTTCCAATTTTGGGCTGTTCTGAAAAGGCTGTATAAGCAGTCATGTGTAAGTCCTTGTGTAGGCCATATATTCCCATTTCTCTAATATTAGAATTATTAGCTCATATAATAACCCATGTCTGACTTGAAAAGAAACTGCCAAACTTTTCTGAAGTGATCATACTGTTATACTCCTACTAACAGGGTATGAAAATTCTAGTTGCTTCAATTTTTGCCAATACTTGGTATTGTCAGCTTTTAAACTTTTAGTCATTCTACTACTGGATATATTCTGTATCTTAATATGGTTTCAATTTGCAATTCCCTGATGAATAATGTTAAGCATCTTTGCCTATGCTTATTTGCCAGTGTGTGTGTCTCTGTGTGTGTGTCTGTGTGTGTGTGTCTGTGGTGTGTATGTGTATGTGAGAAGTGTCTGTTCAAATCTTTTGTCTGTTTTTTTTTTTTAATTGAGTTGCTTATCTTCTTCTTACTGCATTATAAGAGTTTTTATATACTCTGGTTGCAAGCCTTTTGCCAGATACACGTATGAAAAGATTTTTCCCCAGCTGGTGGCTTGCTTTTTCATTTCCTTAACTTAGTGTCCTTTGAAGAGCAATGGTTTAAAATTTCACCTTATCAGGTTTTTTTCTGGTTAGTACTTTTTTGTTGTTATTGCTCTCTCAAGATAAAGAAAATCCCCCCCTAAGTTTTCCTCTAGAAAGAATATCATGTTTTAATGTTATAGTGTTAACTTTTACATTTAGGTATAGGTTCCATTTCAAGTTATTTTTGTGTATGCCATGAGATCAGGGTTGAGGTTTTTTCCCCATCCAGATATCTAGTTGTTTCAGTACTGTTTGTTGAAAAAACTGTGCTTTCCCTTTTGAATTAACTAGACCTTTTGTCAAAAAGGACCACGGATGTGTTTATTTCTGAATTCTGTTCTGTCCTATTGCTCTTTCTGTTCATATTACCTTGACCATTGTAGCTTTATGAACAATTTCGAAATCAGGCAGTATGATGGGGAAGGATGTATTTTTTACTTTTGATTTCTTTTATACAACTATTTTTTTCAAATGTATTATTCAGTAACTATACCTCTGAAAACTGAACTAAGCATATTTCTTTTCAGTCAGACATTTAATTGACTTTAAAGGCAGAGAAAGTGTAGTCAGCATAAAGGGCAAGTGATCTTGCTTCAGTGCCAGCTTCAATGACCTTTGGCCTCAGTTTTCTTGGTCATGAAATGAGAAGATGGGTCTAGAGGACTCTAGAATAGTCCTCACCAATGTCCCATTTGAGTCTAGTTACCTGTAATTTTATATGGATCATAAACAATTTTCTCTTTAACTTGTATACTATGCTGTGATTCAAGTTTTAAAATAGCCAAGCAAAAACAATACTGAAAACCAAAGAATTTAATGAAAACAGCGGCCAACATTTAATGATAACTCTGTACCCTTTTATTGGAAATGCTTCAGGAAATCTTGACATATATATAACTGGACTCTCTATTTTAGGAGCTTTTATAGGTTTCCTTCCTTTGGCCTAAATTTTAGCTTGGTGTTTCTAACACCTAACTCTTTAGTTAATAGCTAATAGCTAATAGCTCTTTAGTTAATAGCTCCATGGGCCAGAGGCTCCATGTGGGGCCAGCCACCTCTCAGATCAGAGTCCATGGATAAATCTCAGAATTGGAGAGAAGCAGAGTTCATCTAGCCCCCTGTTCTTCAATGTGTTCCTTGGACCAGCAACTTTGGTATCACTTGGGAACCCATTAGAAATGCAGAATCTCAAGCCATATCCCAAACCTACCAAACCAGGTGTGCACAGCTATGTGTATTAAAGGTTGAGAAGCAGTGTTCAAGTTGGGACAATAAGAATCTTCTTCTTGGCCTTCCCACCAGACCATCTGGCCTCTAGACATCTCTGAGGGTAACCCCACAGAGGCCACCTGTTCCATTTGTAGATAGTTCTGTTCATGTTTATTCTTTTTCTGTTGATTTGAAATGTTTTCCTGTACCCTCTGGTATAACTTGCAGTCATCCTTTGGTACTGCCAACATGCCAGGCACTGAGAATATAGAAATAAATAAGACACAGTCTCATTTCTCAAAGAACTCCATCTAATATAGAAACAGGAACATCCATGGATGGCCCGTAGTGCAGTGTGATAATCTCCATGAAGATCACAGATCAGGTGTTGAGGTAGCATGAAGGAGGGAGTGGTTGATTTTGTTAGGATCAGACTGGGGCAAGGCTTCCAGGGAAGGGTTGAGTTGGAATATGCTAGACATGGGGAAGGGTTCCAGAGAGAGACAAAGGTGGGGTATTTCTGATGCAGAGAGATTTGCAGAGGCCATTGACAAGTTTGATATTACTGATGTCAGGGGACCAGAGATGTGGACAATGACACGTCACAGTGCCCAAGCCATTAACTTTAATCTAGGAGGTTGGAGGAAGATAGATTTGTATTTTAGGAAGGTAAATGCTAGCTGCAAAAAAGGCAGAGGAACCCTGCGGGGATGTGGGTGGGGGGTAGATGGAGGTAGGGAGCACTCTCAACTCCTCAAAGGAAAGATGATGAAAGGCTGACTGGGGGTCAGCAGCTAGGGCTTGGCCCCTAGGGCCATGATGGGTCTGCCTCAGAAAACCAAAGAACAAGTTATTTCTCCTCCATTCCTCACATTTTTTCAATAACTAGTTATTATAGGCCAATTATTTCTAGAGACTTTGCTCAGATTGAGGGATATAGAAATGAAGACAGCATGGGCCTTGCCCCTTACTCCAGAGTTTCACTATTTAGTGGGGGCAGGAGACTTCTCAAGTTGTTTCTTCTTATGTGACATTGTTTTAAAACATGCCTTTCTTTATTGTTTGCTTTCTTCCTCATGGAAATGATCTAATCAATATTCTCCTTAGAGCAGAGTGTCCAGAACAGAATGAAGTGCTTCAGATAATGTGGAATACGTGAGCAATGTAGAATCAGGCCCGGGCTATTACCTCCTTTCTATTAAAATGACCTAAGATATGGACCTGCTTCGTTTAAAGTCCTGTATCCTCACTTTCAGTTTTTTAACAACTATAAATCAGAGCTACTCACAAAATTCCAAAGAAGCCTTGGCATGTTTTTGCCTCCATGTTACTTCCCATTCTGTATTTGATGCCTTTAATTTCACTGCATCTAACTGTGGACACTAACTATATCTCTATTAGATATTCTTTTATTATACATTTCCTGTTGCTCCAAGCTTTTGAGTTTCTGTGTTTTGTTTTGTTTTTTAAATCCCCGGTTTCATCCTGTTAATTTATTCTCTTGCTTATAAGCTAAATAAATGATTTATGAACTCCCTTATATATTTTCATCAACATCATTGAGATGCCTATGAGAATAGGACCTGAATCTGAGTCCTGTCAGATATAGCCTGCTCTGCACTGTGCCTCTAGGTGTGAACAACGGGGCATTTCTAATCAGTGGGGGAAGCAAACTCATCACCGCATGGTGTTTCGGACAGCTGGATGGATACCTGTTAGAAAAAGAGAAAGCTGGAGTCCCTCCTCATTTTTTAGATACAATTTAAAAAATAAATTAGTTGGCTCAAAGATTTAAACTTAATAACGAAGTCATAAACACTATTAGAAACATGAGCAAATTTTAAATATATCTTGGAGACAGAAGACTTTTTTTCTCCCTAAGCATGTCACAGAACATGGAAGCTATAAAGGAAAAGACTAACTTTCCAAAAAGGAACATTTCATATGAAAATTAAAAGGTTCTGTTTGCCAAAAGTTCCATAAATGAAGTCAAATGACAAAGAATATACTTGGAAAAATAATTGCGGCATGTATGTCAGAGGGCCAATTCTTTTCAGATAGAATTCTTTTTTTTTAAGGATTTTTTATTTATTATTTCATGAGACAGAAAGAGAGGCAGAGACATAGGCAGAGGGAGAAGCAGGCTCCCTGTGGGGAGCCTGATAGGGGACTTTATCCTAGGATACCAGGATCACGACCTGAGCCAAAGGTAGATGCTCAACCACTGAGCCACCCAGGAACCCCAGAAAGAATTCTTAAAAATCAATAAGGAAAAAGATGGACACTGGGAAGGCTGAACTTATATTGATAGAAATAAGCATATTAAAACGCCTAATTTTTACTCTGTTTAGAAGTTCAGTTTAAAACAATGAGATCTCACTTTTCTACCTGTGAGATGACCATAACAAAGTTTGGTAATATCTATTATTGATGATGATACAAGGAAACAGACAAAAAATAGTTGATGGGTGGTTTTTGACGGTCATTTGTACAACATCTATCAGAATTTAAAAGGTCATTATCCTCAGACTCAAGAATTCTACTTCTGACCCTGTAAATATTTTCCAGCAAGTATGCAAAAATAGCTACATAGACATTTGTTGTAACAGTGTTTGTAGTAGGAAAAAAAAAATAAAAAGCAAACCATACATCCATCAGTAGGCTTACAGTGGAATGCTATGTGATGATTAAAAATGTTGCAGTTCTCTGGGGCTCAGTCAGTGGAGCATGCAACTCTTAATCCCAGGGTTGTAGGTTCAAGCCCCTTGTTGGTTGAAGAGATTACTTAAAAATTAAAAAAAAAAAAAATTTAAATAAAGTTGCAATTCTCAATGTCCTGATTGTGAAAGAGTCAAGATATTACATGAAAAAACAAATCACCATAGTCTGATATCAAAAGTGTTTTATAAAAAAAAAAAGTTTATCAATCAGGAAGGTATTAGCTACAAATAATAAAAAGCCTGAGTGGGTATATTTATCTTATGCAACGAGAAATCTGCATATGTTGGCAGTGCAGGGTTGGTACAGGGTCCCAAGTATGCCATCTGTGCCTTAGATATAAGGAGAAAAGTAGGAGGAAGGGAAGGCATCTATATCACAAAAGCCAAAATGTTTCCAGAAATCAGCAGACTTCTTACATTTTCTTGGTTAGTGCTGTCCCATGGCTCTCTAGACCTTTAAGGGAATCTACAAAGGCAAGAATTTTATTTAGGCACATATTTCTTTCCCATGTGTAATCCAGGGTTCTGTGATGATGGAAGAAGGGAGAAGGAATATTTAGGTAGGCAGCTAGAAGTGTAGTGCTCTCTCTTTCTCTCTCGCTTGCTCTTTCTCTCTCACACACATACACACACAGTCTGTATTTGCATACAGTATTTCTGGAAGGCACTTGAGAAACAGATCACAGTATAATCTTCCTCGACTTACAGTGGGGTTATGTCCTGATAAACCCATCATCTGTCCTGATAAACCATACAATAAGTTGGAAATGCATTCAGTACACCTAACCCCCCAAACATCATAGTTTAGCCTAGCCGACCTTAAATACTCTCAGAACTCTTTCATTAGCCTGCATTTGGGCAAAATCATCTAACACAGTGCCTGTTTTATGTTAAAGTGTTAGATACCTCCTGTAATTAGTTGACTACTGAAAGTGGAAAAGCAGAGTGCATATATGGGTACAGAAGGTTGTTCGAGTATATGGGTGGTTTACCCTCAAGATGGTGTGGCTGATTGGGAGCTACAGCTCACTGCCAATGCCTGGTATCACGGAGACGATCATACTGCAGGTCGCCAGCCTGGGGAAAGATCCAAATTTGAAATTCAAAGTGTGGTTTCCACCAGATGCATATATATATATATAATCACTTTCACATCCTTGTAAGTCCTGGACCATCTGCAGTTACCTCTGTGGAATCAACTTGTAGTCAGGAGGAAGAGGGACATTTATTTTTCACTTTATATCATCATTTCCCACTGAGATTTTTTTTGGGGGGGTGGGGGGGAGTTCCTTGTGTTTATTCTATACTTGACATTAGTATGAAATGCTTCCCATCAGTAAGGGGCATAAGCCCTTCCTCATGAGCATGGTCTCTGAGAGGGAGGCACGGCAGAGAGGGCCTGGGTGGGCATCCTTTTGAGAGACCAGGCAGGGGCCTTGGATCCACAGGCCCCACAGGGTGAGCAGAAGGCCGCCCAGGCTGGCGGGGATCCTCTCCATGTGGTTGTGACACTCCAAGGGGTCCTTCATTACTGTGTCCTCACATGCCCAGCGGATGTTGTCCTCGCCTGCCACCAGCATGGGCTGCACCGGCTGGGGCTCCCACGGGCTCTTCAGGCAGCTGGGCTGGGGGGTGGCTGGCACAAACGTCACACACTCTGCACGCTTCCGCTGTCCCTGGCTTCCTTCCGGGTTGAGGATGCTCAAGTTGCTGGTGGTGCTCCCAGCAGGTGCCTGGCCAGGGTCAAGGCCTGGGATCTTTTTTTTCTTTTCTTTTCTTTTTTTTGACAATGAATATGTGTTAACTGTAAAGGAAGGAAGTTGATAGGAAGTTGACATCAGTGCATTATCAGAACCCCTTGAGTACAGCTGTCCAGCCAGTTGGTATCTTGGACTCTTTCTAGGTCTGAGCCTTCTCAAGTTATCCAAGTTATAATTTATACAGTCTCCAAGAACTGAAGATTAAGAGTCTACCTCTGGGGTCACAAAAGAAACCTAGCATTTTGAAGATGTTCTTATTTAGTCTTTTTTATGGGCTGAATGGGACCCCCACACACACCCCAAATTCATATGTTGAAGTCCTAGCTTCCACACCCTAGAGTGTGACTCTATGTGGAGGTAGGGTCTTTTTTTTTTTTTAAGATTTTATTGTATTTATTTAGCCACCCAGGCGTCCTGGTGATAGGCTCTTTAAGAAGGAGATTAAAATTAAATGAGGTCATGAGGGAGGGCCCTAACCCCATATGACTGGTCTCCTCATAAGAAGATGAGACTAGGGGCACCTGGGTGGCTTAGTAAGTTAAGTGCCTGCCTTCGGTTCAGGTCAGGATCTCAGGGTCTTGGGATCGAGCTCCAGGTCCGGCTTCCTGTTCAGCGAGGAATCTGCTGCTCCCTTTCCCTCTGCTTCCCCCCAACCTTCTCATGCACACACGCTTTCTCTCTCTTAAATAAATAAATAAAATCATTAAAAAGATGAGATTAGGACCCAGACACACACAGAGGGAAGACCACATGAGGACACAGGGAGAGGACAAGACGGCCATCTGCAAACCGAGGAGAGAAGCTTCAGAAGAAACCAACCCCACTGATGCTTCCATCTCAGACTTCTAGCCTCCAGCATCGTAAGAAAACAAGTTTCTGTTCTTTCAGCTGCCTGGTCTGTGATACTTTGTTATGGCAGCCCTAGCAAACTAATCCATTCTTCCTGCCCTTTACACTTTGGTGAAGAGAGTTCTGTGTTGTGCGGACTCTCCAGGATAGTTGAAGTTGCTCTAGGCTTGGCTACTCCTTGTCGTCTTCTCCCCGGTAAAAGCTGGTCCCCAAAGAGTCTAGCCCGGGAACCTAGAAATACTGAATGTGGGCTGGAACAGATCCTGACAGGCCTTTCTAAAGGACCTTGCTGTGAACACCTCATTCCCGGATTCCTTGGTGTCCTGCCTCAACTTGCTTGCCTGCTCTCTGATCCGTTTTTCTTTCCTTGAACTTCAGGACAAGTGGATGCTCTCTCACTCTAGCCTCTGAAGGCTAACTCCTTCTTGATCACAAACAGTTGTACCTCTTAGAGATGATCTGCACCTGTGCAATTCGGTGAGCTTTGGGAGTAGGATCCTGTATTATGAGTTGCCTTATAGTACATAGAGGCAAGCATTAAATTCCACTTCTGATGGAGCAGGAAAGGGTGTGTATGTGTATGTGTGTATGAGAGAGAGAGCAGGGGGAAAGAGAAAAGAGAGAGAACCTTTGCCCTTGAAGCCTCAGCTTTTAGGGTCTGCACACCTTCAGCTTGGCCTTCCCTGAGCCAGGCCAGAGGACTCTGAAATGGCCTGCAGCGTCCAATTTAAGGGGGACTTGAATTCTTTTGGGGCCAAATAGGGGGGCCCGTTTTCTCTGGTCCAGTGGATCATGACTGCAGGGACACCCATGCTCTGGGTTAGGAGGGGGCCAGGCCTGCATTTCTAGCAGATGGTAGTTGTCTGAGGGTGAGCAGAGATTGGCCTCATGTCATTCTGGTCCCTGCTAAGCCCCTGGAGAGGGAGGCCTCATTTGTGAGGTTTGCCTGTCTGCTTACCAGTGTCTTCTCAGGAAGTATATAGCATGGGCGGTACAGCAGGTCTACCTTGGTGGACAGGCTGGTGTTAGAGCACAGAGCTGCACAGGTGGAAAAATCTCGGTCTGGCTAAATGCATGTAATTGTGAGCTCCTGGAAGGCACTGCTTTTTGCTAAGTGGGGAATGAAAAGTACTTTTATTTCTATAGAAAATTAAACCTTGCTCTTTTTGTACAGTTTATCATTGTTTTTTTCACTCCAGGGAAATATGCTGTCATAGGGAAGAGGAACAGACCTTTTATGTGAGCTCTCAGACTCCTGCATATACTGGGTGGCTGAGTTCTTTGAAGCCTAGGGAGATAGACGAATCTCTGCATAGAGGGCTTTCCTGGCCTTTTCTTTTCTCAGGCCCCTGGCTGTTCTCTGTGCTGAGTGCAAGAGACAGCTCTCGAACACGTCCTTCTGGGTACCAGAGGGATGCACTCTCTTATATGGAAGCCGGAGAGGGGTAAAGTAGGGAAGTAATGAGAGGGTGGCTGAGGAGAGCCCAGGTCACATTTGTTTGGCCTGTTTAAGAGATTGCTCTACTTGATGCTAAATTTTTGAGGCATCTTCACTTGAGAAACCTAGAAAATTCAGTAGAAAATACATTTTCACAGTATTTTAAGCTGGAACAGACTATTTTAAGCTGAACAGACCCCGGAGATAAACCAGTTCAGCTTCTTCCTTTTGCAGCTGAAGGACTGGAGCCCGGAAAAGTCAAGGGTTGTCAGGACCTTGCAGGGTAGTTAGTGCATCCCTGGCAGTAGAAGCCAGGTCTCAATGCCTAGTCCTTGATCTCTCCTTTCCAGCAGCATTGCTCACTGGGCTCTTGCAAAGCATTTTTCTAGATACAGAGAAATACTTTGTTACTTGTAAAGTTTAGGCTTCAAAAGTTGTTTTCATAATGACTTATTAGGGCTTTGTAATTAATTGCAAATAATAACTTGCAGTTAATGAAAGAAATGGTTGTGCTCAATAAAGGCCATTTATTAATTATTATGTTCTAGTCAGCACTTGTGAGTTAATTTAAGAGAAGAAAAGCAGGATTATGTCAAGAGTAGAGCAATCCCAGAATCCAAGGAAAGGAAACAACGTCCAGGCTTTCCTTGTGATTGGGAAGTTGGGACTGGTCTGTGTCATTCTGTCCCTCTGTCCCAGTCACTCTGAGTCCTCTGTCCCACATCCCCTGTCTGATGAGCCCTCCTGTCATTCCGTTTGTCAGTCACCTGACTCCCATGTCCATTCCCCTGACTTGGTCTCCTGTCACCACCAAGGTCCCCTGTCTCCCAGCTTGGCCTCCCTCCCATCTTCTGTCCCTCAGCCTCTCCCTAAGGACTTGCCCCATTTTTTTTCTTCCTTCAGACCAGCAGCTTGTATGGGATGCAGATGACCGCCTCTCTCTGTTTCAGGCACTAATTCTGTCTCTCACCCCAATTTCCAGTTCCCCACGGAGCCATCTGATCCGCCTACTTCAGCTTTTCTCACCAGGCTACCAGTTGCCGCCACGCTTCAGAATTGGCTGCCTGTGGCCAGGTGGCCAGCCCTGGGTGGAGGCCAGCGACCCAGGGGGTAGGGGGAGGCAGCTAGCCTCCAGCTAAACATCATGTGTATGATCTCATTCAGTCCTCACTATAGGCCTACATGGCATGTGGTGTCATCCCCCCAGGGGGATGTGGAAACCTGGGCTGATTGCCCTTAAAGCCATTTGCTCAGGGACCCACTGCTGGGAGGTGGTGCAGGTAGGAACCAGCCTCTGAGGCCAGCACTGCACCCTCCTCCTCCTCCTCAGGCTCAGGCTAGGCCCTCCTGAAGCTAATCAGATGCTTTGATGCTAGGTAGACCCACCTGTCTTTTGCATGAGTTTAGAAGTTACTGTTAAGTCCCCTGGGTTGTCAGTAGACTTGATATCTGTAGAGTCTTATGAAAACCTTGCTTGAGGGGCACCTGGGTGGCTCAGTAGTTGAGCGTCTGCCTTTGGCTCAGGTCATGATCCTAGGGTCCTGGGATCGAGTCCCACATCAGGCTGTGGGGAGTCTACTCCTCCCTCTCTCTATGTCTCTGCCTCTATCTGTGTCTCTCATGAATAAATAAAATTTGGAAGGAAGGAAGGGAGGGAGGGAGGGGGAGAGAGAGAGAGAGAGAGAGAGAAAGAAAGAAGAAAAAACCTTGCTTGAGACCCTGCATGGTACCTACTAACATCTTCAAACTTGAGGTCTGAGGAGGATTTCTCTGATCTAGGTCAAGTCCTCATAGAAATGCCGTGGTGAGGTTTCAACATCACGTGCTGGTTGTCAGGATTTTTAAAAGTGCCCGCCTTCTTTTAAAGAAAATGCAAAGCTCTGTCATAAATCAAATTTTGATTAATCAGTGGAGATCACTTTATACTTTCGTAGCCCCTGGGATTAGTAATGATCTTATACGGATCGAAGCGTATTTGGGAAGGAGGTGATCACCACCCACCTTGCTGAACAAAGATTATAAGTACTTCCTGGCATTCCATGAAATTTGCTGTGATGAAATCTAAGAACCGAGAAATGGAAGGTGGAAATAGGCTTAGTAGTAAGTGGCCTTCCGTTTCCACTCCCTTCTGCCTCGCACAGAAGCTGCTAATCCCCCAGCCTTTCGTTCTGGCTCCATCCGGCAGCTGCTCCCTGTCACCCCAAGGCCAGGCAGAGACCCGCTCAGGCCCCAACAGGGGGGCCAGCTGTGTAACCCAGACCCAGATACCGGCCCCTTTGGACTCACATGCTCTCATTTCTGTGGGCTTGTAAAGGAAGAGGGGTAGTGAAGGATGCTGAAACTAGAAGCCTCTGCTTGCTGGAGAGCTTTTCTCTATCACTTGTGCTATTTTTTCTTAAATGTGTGATTTGGGTTTGTGAAAAGCTTCCAGTGGCTTCTCCTTTTAGATGGTTTAATCCCATGATGCAAATGGCACTTCAGCTGAGTCTGGAATAACACTTCGCACTGGGCCAGAGTCCCTGCTTCAGTGCCTGGCCAGCGGGGTGCAGTTTGCCCCAGTTTGTCCCAGGGTATCCCTGTCTCTGAGATGCCACCAGGGCAGGATCCAGCCCCAGAGGGTGTGGGGAGGGCTCCCTGGGAAGGACTACCAGGTGGGAATGTGGGCAAGCAGATTCACCCTCCAAGGGTAGGGGAGGACCAGGGATGAGAAAGATATTGATATTAGATGAATGAAGAAGTCAGGAACAGATAGTTGTCACTCTGAGGCTACCATAGTCAGATGAAAGAAAAGAACATTGCACTGTACTTATTGTATACGTGATAGAAAAGAAATTAACCAGAAAAATCTCTGGTGTGTAGATAAGTATTCAGTATGTCTGAGCTGAGCAAGGAGAGAGGTAAGCAAGGAGACCTGGATACCTGGGAAGAGGTCAAGGAAGGAAAGTGATTCTAACCTTTCTTTTACACGTTATGTTAATTACTTGTTAATACCAGCACACGTTAACCTTTTTATAATTAAAATAATAAATATAAAGAAATCTTAAAAAAAAAACAAGAAAGCTATTCAAAAGGGAAAAAAATTACACTGGGGTAGAGAAAGGTTTGTCTTTATTTTTTTATTTTAAATGTTCTTTTTTGTTTTTTTCTAAGTAATCTCTATGCCTGACATGGGGCCCACACTTAGAACTCTGAGATCCAGAATCGCATGCTCTACTGACTGAGCCAGCCAGGTGCCACTTAAATTTGATGTTTAATAGGTAGTCTGTGTACTTGGTGGTACCTTTTAAAAAGCAAAAGGCTCTACCAGAAAAAGAAAGTCTTCTCTTTTGTCCATAGACGTCCATTTGCCCCACTGGAGAGAGCCAGGATTGCTGGGTATCCTTGCAGAGATGCTCTGTATTTTTATAAATATATATTTGCATGTATAAATAGGTGAAGAGAGAGGTTTCCCTCTCCCACCCCCCAAAATGGTAGCAGAATAGAAACACTACTTTGGCTCTTTTTTTTTTTTTTTTTAAGTTAAATATATACTCGGGATGTACTGATACATATAGGCTCTCTGGTTCTCTTCTTTTTTTTATTGGTTGTGTGATAATCCATTGTATAAGCTGTTTTTAACCAGGCTTCTCTCAATGAGCATTTGAGTCATTTTTAGTCTTTTACTTTAGAAATCATATTTAAAAAATTCTTTTTTTATTAAACATTTTTTTATTTTTTATTTATGATAGTCACACACAGAGAGAGAGAGGCAGAGACACAGGCAGAGGGAGAAGCAGGCTCCATGCACCGGGAGCCCGACGTGGGATTCGATCCCGGGTCTCCAGGATCGCGCCCTGGGCCAAAGGCAGGCGCCAAACTGCTGCGCCACCCAGGGATCCCTAGAAATCATATTGAGAAAACACTTAGGACTATATCCTTTGACATTTGTGGGTATATTTGTAAATACTTTTTTTTTTAAGGTTTTTATTTATTTGAGAGAGAAAGAGAGAGCACACACAAGGAGGGAGGGGCAGAGGGAGAAGCAGGATACTGGGCAAGCAGGGAGCCCAATGTGGGGCTCAATCCCAGGACCCTAAGATCATAACCTGAGCTGAAGACAGATGCTTAATGGACTGAGCCACCCAGACACCCCTGTAGTACCTTGAAGTAGAATGCTAAATTTCTCTCCAGAGAAGAGGTACACATTTACTCTTCCTCTAGAAATGTACAAAAGTGCTAGATGTTCTCTAGAGGAAATGTGCTGCCTTGGAGGAGGGATATAATATAATGGTAGCAACAGGGATTTGGGGGAAAGTGATAGGAGAGTCAGGCCTTTTTCACTTGCTCCTCTGTTAGGCCTCTTTCCAGAAGTTATTTCTGCATAAACCTTGGTTTCATATTAACAAGGATATGAGGAAGAAGTGAACAGTTAGTGCTACTATATGCCAGGCATAGGATTAGGTCAGTTGAATTCTTGTAGTGCTCCTATGAGGTCATGTTTGGCACTTATTATCTACACTTCACAGATGAGAACAGTGAGGCTCAGAGAGGCTAGATAACTTTGCCAAGGTCACACAGTGGATAAGTGGTAGAGCCATTTTTCAGACTTCGCCAGGGCATTCATGCTCATTTTGAGCCTTCTCCCCTGTCTCCTGGAAAATCAGAAATCTCTGTAGTTCTGCTGTAGCAGAAAATCAGGGGATACACTGGAGCAATGAACAAGGTATAGAAGACCGATGTCACCTATGGTTGACCTATGGCTGCGTGATATTGCTTGTGCCTCAGAAATCCCTTTTAATAGGTTTGTGGGGTAGAAGGACAAAGTTTGTTGTTGGATTATGTGGATTGTCCTTAACCTACAAAGGGCTATGCTCCAAAAATTCTTTTCCGTCTACTGACTCTAAGGGGGAAGACACAGCCCTGAAGTGACAATGCTCTAAATGCAGGTTTGGCTTCCAGGCTGAACCACAAAGCCCATATAACCTACGAAGTTATGAAAGACTATCCGTAGCCATATGTCTTGGCACTCAGTCCATAGTGGAGTGTGCAGGCGAGGATGTATGGATAGATAAGGGCTAGAGCCCGCAGTGAGGATGAAGATACGGAAGGCAAGAGCTCCCACATCTGAGGGCTGGGCTGGGCTTCAGGGCCATGGCTGGCTGCAGTGAGGCTGGAGGCTGGAACCAAGGATTCGGGGTGATAGAGGCTTTTTGGAATCGTTAAAAGCTTTATTAGATTAGTAACCTCTGATGCAAATTTGGTTTCAATTAAAGAATTTGGATATAATTTTGGTATACTTTCTCAGCTCAAGAAATAAAGGAGACTTTTTTTCCCTTCCGTGAAAAGCAGGACAGATTTTCTCATGGATGATGAGATGATTATGGTTGCTTTTTCTAGTGTAATTTCCAGTCTAAGTGGAGAGACAGTACTGTTCTTTTGAGCTGCTTTTATGAGTCAGCCAGTGGATTACTCTGTGCTTCAAGATTGAAAGGAGCCAGTGTCCTGACCCTTAGCCTTGCCTTCTCCTAGAAGTTTGGTGAAATAGTGTTTGATGAACTAAAGCATCTGTCTCACTTCTGTGTGATAATGTTCTTAATCTTGTAATAGGTAGAGAGAAATTTCCTGAAGTGGAAGGGGAAGAAGAGCAGAAAGAAACCCAGCTTCCGTGTCTCTAAGTGATTAGAGATATGTGGGCATTTGACCCCTGGACTTATCCCATATGTCAGCTCTAGCATGTTTGTCTTGTAGAAGCTATCATTGGTTGCTCCCATATTACTGCTCCTCCTCAGAAGTTTACAACCATCAATTATCTTGAACTATTTTGACCTACTAATTTAATAGCCATTGGTAGGTAGCATCACCTACCAATTATTATTAGAGATTAGTTAGTATGTAGTATTTTCTTTTAAGATTTTATTTATTTGAGAGTGAGAAAGTGAGAGAATACAAGCAGGGGGAGGGGCAGAAGGAGAGGGAGAAGCAGGGAACCCCATGGGCTCAATCCCAGGACCCTGAGATCATGACCTGAGCTGATGTGGTGTTTTTAACATTAGAACTTTGTTACAGGATTGAGTAGAGCTTCAGCTTGAATTCACCTAACAAAATGTACTTTTTTCTTTTACAAAAATCACAGTGAAGCACAAATGAAATAATTGTAAATAAAAGCCGAAAAAAGAATCTTGCCCCAAAGATACATGCATATATGGCACTTCTGCCTTCTATACTTTTGATCTATGACATCCTTGATTCTTTAGCAGGGAACTCATGGGATATTATAAATGAAATATGTCCTCCCTGGAATCAAGCACTTCATTTTCTTGGGGAAGGCAGTCATGCCTTGGTGTTTCTTGGTGATGCTTCAGGTTTTTGGTTAATTATAAGGTATGTTTTATTTTTGTTTGTTTTTAATTGAAATATAGTTAGGATATAATTTTCATAGAGTAAAACACACAGTTTGTAAGTGTATAATTTGGGAAGTTTTAACATGTATTATATATTACATAATAATTTTCGTATTGAGTTTTGAGAGCTCTTTATATATTCTAGATACAAGCCCTATTAGATATCTCCTTTGCAAATATTTTCTCCCCATCTGTAATGATATGGGGTGGGGAAATGACTGAGACAAGTCATTTGATTCAATGTTGTTAGAAGTGTTTAAGTTTTTTTTTTAATTTCTTTTTATTTATTTATGATAGTCACACAGAGAGAGAGAGACAGAGAGAGGCAGAGACATAGGCAGAGGGAGAAGCAGGCTCCATGTACCGGGAGCCTGACGTGGGATTCGATCCCAGGTCTCCAGGATCGCACCCTGGGCCAAAGGCAGGTGCCAAACCGCTGCGCCACCCAGGGATCCCAGTGTTTAAGTTTTTAACCTTGATGGCAGGATAACCATTTAGAAAGAAACTGTATCCTTCATAATATAGAAAGTACTTCAAATCCAGTAGCCACACTTCCACTTTCAGTAAAGATAGAGTAACAAAGATTGTCTTTACCCTTGCACTTGAAAATAAAAAACCCAGCAAAACATATAAAATGATGATTTTTTTCAAGACCCCTTGTATCAGGCAACAAAGGACAATGGTCCTGAGGGACTGAAGTGACTGCCCCAGCTTAGCACCCTCGGCTGGGGTACAGGGAGGGCACTGAGGCATCCTGGCAGGCTCCCTGAGTTAAGGAGACCAAGGTAAGTAGAGCTTTTAGCATTAGAGGGACAGAGGACTGGTAAAGAGAGAGAACTCCAGAGATCTGCAGAGTCCCCTGGAGAACCCAGCAGAGTGCTGGTCAGCGCCTGTGTGAGAGGAAGCTAGGTAACTGGAAAGGAAGTGGGGGGGGGGGGGTGCGCACTAAGATCTCCTTTCAGAGGGGATCCCTGGGTGGCTCAGTGGTTTAGCACCTGCCTTCAGCCCAGGACGTGATTCTGGAGTCCTGGGATCGAGTCCCATGTCAGGCTCCCTACATGGAGCCTGCTTCTCCCTCTCTCTCTCTCTCTCTCTCTGTCTCTCATGAATAAATAAATAAAATCTTAAAAAAAAAAAAAGATCTCCTTTCAGCTGTAGTCTCCCCTACCCCACACCCAGAGCACTAAATAATTTGTGGCACCTCGACTCTCCCCTCCCTGCCCCCCTCACCCTACTTCTCTCAAAAATAGCCCATTTTCAGCTACAGTTCAGAAGATGGTGTTTTTAGCTACATGTGCAGGTTTCCCTAAAGATGGTTTAGGGAAGATGGTTTCAGAGTCTCTGAACTATGTAATTCTTAACATTTAGAAAATATGTTAAGATGTTGGCATTAGAATCTCCCCAAATGGATTTCAACATTGTCATGGCTTTCTCTTAAGTTTGAAAAAGATGGCAGGATCAAGTAAGACCGAAATGTAGGGTGATGTCCCAGAGCACTTCTGGTTATTGCACCCTGCCGTGGTGTGTGGAGGAGGCAGTGCTGTTGTAAGGCTTGGAAACCGGCCCTGGCTGGGCATTTGTCTACCCTCTGGAAGTAAAGGCTGCCGCCTTTGACTCTAAGGGCTTGACCATGCACTGACCAGTGTCAGATTTGGAACCACAGACCTGAGGGAACCTGAGAGGCTGCCTTGGATATGCCCTCCATCTATGGATTCGGCCATTCGTTGATTCAGGTTTTCACCATGTGCTGAGGGCCTGCTGTGTGTACCAGGCACTGTTCTTCTGGATGCTTGGCATCCAACAGTGAGCAAGGGAAATCTCCACACCTGTGGAGCTTACATGACAAGAGACACATCATCAGCCAATCTATGTCGGGTAGACAGAAGTACTGTGAAGAAAAATGAATCAGGTAGTGGAATGGAGAGTGACTAGAAGGGGAGGATGCTATCTCATACCAGGGGGTCAGGGAAGATTTTTTTCTTTTTTGAGATGGGGACTTTAACAGAGACCTGAATGAAGTGAGTATGGGGGACAAGGAGAAGGTGGGGAGCAAAGTGGTCAGGACAGGGAGCAGGATGAAGGAACAGGGGCAGGAGGTAGACAGGAGCAGGTCACATGGGACCTTGTAGACCTTTGTGATGCTTAGGCTTTGTTCTCAGTGACAGAGGAGTGGGGGAGGGTTCTGAGCCAAGTGACATGACCTGGTCTGTCTGCATTCTAAAAGAACCCATCTGGCTTCAGTTGGGAAATGGACTGCGAGGCCAGAGATGGGCTAGAAGAGCACCACAGTAGTCCAGATGGATGGTGGTGTGGAGAAGGGAGCTGACGAAGTGTTCAGATAGGTTGGGTGGGATTGGAGCAGAGCAACAGGTTGTGTTGATGCTGTGGGTGTGAGGAAAGGGTAGGATAAGGGTGGTTCTACATCTTTTGCCCAAAGTAGCTGGAAGAGAGGAATGGACATTAATGGACATGGGGAAGCCTTGGAAAAGAGTAACTTAGAAGAGTTTGATTTTGGACATGTCAGTATCCAAGTGACAATGTTTAATACGTAGTTGGATCTTGGTCCAATATCCAGTGAAGAGCTCAAGACAAGGTAAATGCAAGCCTAGTTGAGTGGTGGGTTCTACATAGAATGAGCCACTCAGAGAATTGGCTCCTCCTCAGCACTACCCTTTCCCTAGGTGAAGCTAGGCCTATTTGGTAAGCCCTTTTTTCCTCCCTCCCTCCCTCCCTCCCTTCCTTCCTTTCTCATCCCATACTTTCTAATTGGTTTTAATACTTTCATGATTATGTTCTTTTCCTTCTCTATCTGTATTTAGCTTTCATTCTGGAAGCCAGCTATATCTGCTTCAAGATGAGGTGCCATTGAAATATAAAGAATTCTTTCTTGTTTGTAATTCCAACTTGTAAGAAGTTAGAGAGGCCACAGAGTTCTGTTTTTTTTTTTTAAGATTTATTTATTTATTCAGAGAGAGAGAGAGAGAGAGAGAGAGAGGCAGAGACTCAGGCAGAGGGAGAAGCAGGCTCCATGCAGGGAGCCTGATGTGGGACTCGATCCCGGATCTCCAGGATCACACCCTGGGCTGCAGGCGGCGCTAAACCACTGCGCCAACGGGGCTGCCCCAGATTTCTGGTTTTGCACCATTACTGGATGCTTGTTGTTTGTTTCTAATGGCCCCAAGTCCAGTCTGGATCTTCTGGGAGTGAAACTCGGCAGGGAGAGTAGGTAAAGGGAAGCTCACATTATGGAGTGAAGGAAGGGGGTGGGCCCTGCAGTAGATTCTCCTGTAGTGTTTGTTTATGTGTGTGGGAGTTATCAATCCTGTGCAAAATAAGCAAGCTGGACCATCTCAGGGATCTTTCCAGACTTAAGTGTGTAGGTGTCTCTGGTCCCCCAGGAAGGGGCTCCTTGGCTCCCCTGACCCAGCCCGACACTCATTCCTTTTGCCTACGAGAACAATGAATTTGTAGAGATCTTGTCATCTTCCCTGTTAGGAGACAAGCAAACATATGGCCTCTGATCATCCTTGTACTTCCAAATCGGGTCGATTTTGATAAGGCTTTTGGGTCAGTGTCTCAAATTTCAGTTCAAGTCATAAAAGTTCCTCCCATTTTCAGTTGAAAGGAGAGCTAGGGTTGGAGAGAGACCATTTTAGTTGGAATGCTTTCATGCTGTCTGTGTTAACTTCTCTGAGCCTGGAACCGTTTCCAGTAAGAAGTAGGTGACAGGCTATCCAAATAAAGAGTAACCTTTTGAAAGCACTTTAGTCCAGCAGCGTGGGCTTTTTATAATCCTCACTTGCATTTTGAGAGAGGGAAGGCCGAGTTGGGTTTGGGCTCTGCTTCCCCCGGCCACCTTCCCCCATACACTCTTTGATCTGTGAAGCATGTCTAATCCTTAGCCAAGTCTGTTGGAACTTTATCCAGAGCAGGAAAAAAGGAAATATTTTTCCTTTCTTGGGTGGATTTGTATTTATATAAACCCTTAGCAATGAAAATGGAGCCAAGTGGCAAGCATACGCGTCTGCAGAAAGGCAAGTTGAGTCAATGGTGGAAGAGGCAGGAGCCGTGGGCCCTCTTCGACAGGCCAGCTTTGATTTGGGTCAGACCCTGGCAGACCTTCTAAGGGTCAGTGAGGACAGGTTGGGGTAAGTCCTCGTGGACATTTTCTGGGGGACGTGTATATCTGTGAGGCCATTACCAAACTGCTTGGCTGAGCTAGCAGCCGACCGGTTCATTTCAGCTCCTAACCCCAGTGGGGTATGTGTACGTATGGAATGGATTCATTCACTTCATGTTTGTGGTCACTGCTAAGAGAATAGTGTCGTCGAGGGCCTTAGCTGTCCTCTGGAACTTCAACTCTGGAAGCTTTACCTTCTCACAGTGTGTCCATTCATTATTGACTTTCTTGCATGAATTTGTCAATATTTTTTGCACCAGCCCTTGGCACTTCCTGTGGGTAGTGAGTTTTTAAAATGTGCTTATCATGGTATGAATGCTTTCCTGTCAGAAAGCCACTTCATCAGGGGCGCCTGGGTGGCTCAGTGGTTGAGCATCTGCCTTTGGCTCAGGGCATGATCATGGGGTCCTGGGATCAACTCCCACATCAAACTCCCCACAGGGAGCCTGCTTCTCCCTCTGCCTTGTCTCTGCCTCTCTGTGTCTCTTGTGAATAAATAAATGAAATCTTAAAAAAAAAAAAATAGAAAGAAAGAAAACCACCTCATCTGACCCTCAAGTGGTACCTCATGGTTCTGCATTTCTAAGATGCAAGGTGGTTTATTTTTAGACATTCTAGAGAAATCTCATATATTATCTAAAGACAGGAGAACTTGTTTTTGTGTTATTGAAATTTGTATGTTATCTGGGCTTATCTGGGACTGAGGAAGACTCTGAGACCAGAAAGTATAAAGAACCTTGAGATAATCTTTTCTTTTGCTCATGTTTAGTCTTTTAGATCCAAAGACAAAGGCCTTCCTAGTAGGCTCCCGAACTTCCTGCAACTTCCCTGGAATCATTTCTCCTCCATGTAATAAATGCCACCACAGCCAGGTTCAGCTGCTGTCCTGGATGTTTATTCTGGCCCCTAGGGATATTTCTTTTGTGTCTGCTGCAACCTCACAGTTAAAAGTGGAATCTTCATGAAGTTTCTACATGGTATCTCATCCTGGTGCCATGATGAACACTTGAGGAGGAGACTGTAAATTCAGAGACTCCTGCTTTTTAGCAGGTGGGGAATCTAGGCAGAAGAGCAGCCTGGAGGAGGCAGCAATGGGGTTCTTCTTCCACTGTGAATAATGGAAGTGGGGGGCTGTAGGAGAGGCGATGTCAGTGAGCCAAGTGTGAGGAAGTGGTAGGAAAGAAGGGTAAGAAGATTGGATGTGTGGAAAAAAAACCAAAAAAGAAAAGCAGACTTGAGGACAGGGAAGTGTAAGCTTGTGATGTGAAGGAAGTGACAAAACTCAGGTGGGGGTTTGAAAAGAAATCATGTTAAGCAGTGTTTTTTCTCCCCCTGGTTGAACATTGGTCAGATGCTTTGGGAGGGGCGCTGTGATCTTAGGTCACAACTCTTTTGGTCCAAAAGAGACCAGAGTACTTCTCCATCAGGGAGGGGCTGAATGCAGCCCTGCTTGGCGTAGTGTGTCTGAGAAACCTAGTCACCTCCTTCTCTCCCTCACACAAACAAACAAGCAAAGCTTCGTGTAATTGGCAAGCAGACATTACTATAGGACCATCATCTCTTAGCATCTATTAGGGCAAAACAGGTGGGGCTCCGTCTGGAGGGAACACGCTCAGCTTTTCATGAGCTTGTTCCTTCCAGACAGAGCCCCTTCCATAAAAGGAAAAAATTACAGGGATCAGTCATTTCTGCCCAGGCTGGGGTTCCTACTTGACTTGGCTTCTATTATTCATTAGAAGAGTCTGAGGACTTCAGAGGTTAGAATCATTGTGTGAGTCAGAGAAGTAATCAAGAGTGTGATCTCTGTTTTTCCTTCTGCCTGTAACTGTCCCCACTGCCACCACCTTGGGGGATGTTGGGTAGAAGTTGAAGCAAGTGTTGAAATTTAGTTTGTTTAGTGCAGTCTGACAAGCAGGCCATGAAAACTCACTGAAGATAGGAACTGAGTTGAACCTTTAGTTCCAGGGCATGTCCAAGAACCCCGGTTGACCTGCTCCTGTTTGGCTTGTAGATTATAATCTCTTTCTGATAAAACTTTACATATTGTCCCCAAAGCATCGAGGCATTTGATTTTTTTTTTTTTTCTTAAGAAATCTCAGCTTTCAGAATCAAAACTGGTCTCAAGAGATCAACAAATGGCTGGAGGCAGAAAATAGACTCTGCCTTTTGAAGAATTACAGGGCTATATCGTGGAAATGAAAATACAATTTTACAAGAAATTCATGATTTCTGATGGTGTGGGTTTTTGCAGCTGCCTTTGGAATTCGTACCTTAGGATGTATCCAGTTACTAAGTGGTCCATCATTGACTCATTTCCAAGGGGAACTAATTGAGCCAAAAGCAAACTCTGTTCACAGGAAGAAGGCAGCATCCTTGCAGTTTTGGGGACTCTTCTTGGAGTTCCAGAACTCTCCAAAGCTGGACATTGTCTATAGGCGTCCCAGCTCTCTTACCAGCAGGAAGATCCCTGCTGAATCTCCGGGCACTCCAGCCGGTTTCCTGGCAAGTTCAGTAGCAGTTCTGGTGGGTACCTCCCAGGGGGTTTTGAGGGTGTCCCAGCGGGCTTCCCCATGAATTCAGCAGCACCCATGGAAGTAGCTTTCCAAGGACTCCAGCCGGTGCCCCCCCCCCAGCTCCTGAGTGAGTTTGGCAGCATCCCCACGCCCACCCCCAGTTTCCCAGGGAATTTTGTCAGCACCCAGAGGATAGGTCCCTGCTTATCCTCTGCTGGCTCCGGCAAGCTGACAGGTGACTCATCCCACCTGGGGCAACCCAGCAGGCTTCTCCACCCTCCAGGGGGCTGCATCATACCCTGTCTTGAAAAGGTGACAAAGGTGACTGCCAGAGATGGGCACAGTGCTGGGCTGCGAAACGGAAGACCCAGATCTGCTTATTTACAGGGCATCTTCAGCTGTTTCAGCTTTTTTTTTTTATTATTTTTTTTATTGGAGTTCAATTTGCCAACATATAGCATATCACCCAGTGCTCATCCCATCAAGTGCCCCCCTCAGTGCCCATCACCCAGTCACCCCATCCCCCTGCCCACCTCCCTTTCCACCACCCCTTGTTCGTTTCCCAGAGTGAGGAGTCTCTCATGTTCTCTCACCCTCTCTGATATTTCCCACGCATTTTCTCTCCTTTCAGGTTTTTACAAACACTTGGCTACACTCCTTCCTGCACGTTACTTTCTCTCCCCCCACCACCAAAAAAAGTTCAAAGGGCCGAGACCAAGGCTGCTTAACAAAATGGAATTTCTTTGAAAGTTAGGATTAGCAAAACATACAACCTGGTCAATTTATTTTATTTCTTCTGAGCGGTGGCCAATCAAGAGGCACACAGCCGTGGACCTGAGAGAGGCTCTGTGGTGTGTCCCAGGGAGGGGGGTGGGGGGTACAGGCATGGGGGACTTTCCTCTGAAATGGCAGCCAGGTCTACAAATGGTTGGTTATATTGGATCCAGCCAGTATTGGGAGGTCTCTTCTGCCTTTTCTCACACCCGTAAGCGTGCAGGGTGGCATGTTTTTAAATTGGACATTTTAATGTTGAATGTGTACTTCTCCTGTGTATATTACTTTCTGGGCTTTATTTGGTCTTAAGACAAGGTGTCTTGGTATCTCTCTCTGGCTCTCCTCTTCCATATAAAGTGACCCTGGAGTTCTCCAGTCTTTGCTGTTTCTGATAGCTTGATGGGCCTACAGAGTGGAGAACCTTCCTGCTCACAGGTTTCAGATGATGTTGCCTTTGCCCTGAGGGGAGGTGGGAAACCATGCACTCGTGTATCTCACAGCAGCTACTCGAGAATCACACTTAATTAAAATACAGCAGTGGACTTTGGGGGGCGAGGGGTGTGAATTTTAGGGTAGTAGAGCTGAAGACACTCTGCAGAAGTCTAGAGAATTCCTTACTTAATAGACCCTATATGATTATTTGTTTTAGTATCTAAGACCACTTTGGCTGTTTTGAGGGATGTTCATAACTTAGATCTTTATCACTCATCAGGAAGTGGGTTTTATTTGCACTGAAAAGAAATGGTTGTGGTGTTTAATATTGTGATTTGAGTCATTAGTATGATCAATTCGTAGTATTTTGAGTAATGTGCCTCATATTTGAGGATTCTGATGCTTAGTGGGAAAAGATGAAAAGGAGGTGCCTGGGTGGCTCAGTCCGTTAAGTGTCTGCCTTTGGCTCAGGTCATCCCTGGGATTGCCTCACATCGGGCTCCCTGCTCAGGGGGGAGCCCGCTTCTCCCTCCCCCTCTGCCTGCCGCTCCCCCTGCTTGTGCTCTCTCTCTCTCTGTGTCGAGTAAATAAAATCATTTTAAAATGAAAGAAAGAAGGAAAAAGATGAAAAAGAGTTCATCCCACTTAACTTCTGTTGATTTTGTTAAAAAATCATAATAAAACTTTGTGTTCTGTTTTTCCACGGAAGCGGGGGTGGGGGGCAGGGGGAAAAATTAATATGGTAGTTTTTAATGCCAGAAATCTTGAGCCCGAGTAATTAAGAACAGAATGGACACAAGGAGACCGTGTAGTGGCCTACTACAGCTTCAGTGAATGCAGTGCTCTGTTCATCAGGCCAAATTTCTGCTTCTTCAAGAGGAAGACTGATGGCCTGTGTCCTGCACACGAATAGAAAATCTCCAACAGAAGAGCAAGCATTAGCATTTAAAGCTGGCTTTTCCCTTCAGTTGTGAAACATGCTTTCGTCTTGTTTTAGCATGGACTCAAACATAAAAATAAATAAGTAACCTCGGGACCATTCAGTCTTGAATGACCCATTTCACTCTAAATTCATTTCTGTTCTTTGTCGGTTGATGTTTCTAATTAGAATGTAGTTTTAAGTTTACGTTGCCACACAGAAATGCCAGTCTCGTGATTTTTAATGACTACAGAGGATCTTGTCTTCTTAGTTTGTCATAGTTTTTAATCATTTCCGCATTGTCGGACATTTGAGAGGGTTACCAAGTCTTCACTGTTTTATAAATAGTGTTGCTACGAGCAATCATTGTATAGTTTTTGTTAGAGAGAAAGCCTACTCCCTTGAAGCAAGTTCCTGAAAATGGAGATATACCAGGCCACATGTATATGTGTCCTCTCTCTGCTGCTGACATATTTTCTGTAAATGTAGCTCCTTTTTTTTTCTTCTTTTTTTTACAACTGCCACCAACTTTGGAATTTATTTCTTGTTTGCTTTTGCTAGTGATGATAGATGTGTAATGAATCTAATTTTTTTTTTCATTTGACATTTTCAAATCTCTGGTGATGTGGTGTTTTGCAGGCAGGTAAGTTACGGTCTATTGCTTTACTATAAAGAATCTGGTTACCCATCATATATTTGCATATGAATTCTTTATCTATTTAGAAAAGCTTTTCAAAAAGAATCTTATCACTATAGTGATAGTATCAAGAACTTACTAGAGGCCAGACACAACATTTAGTACTTCTTGTGTTATCTAATTTAAATAATCACAATTATCCCGTGCCCAGGACAGTACAGTGTGGTGGTGAAGAGTGGAGTCATAGCGTTCAGGGTCCAGATTTTGGCACTGCTACTTCTTTGTGAATGTTGGTGAACACTTAACCCCTCTGAGGCTCACTCTCCTGAGGATAAAAATTGTACCTACTTTGTAGGGTTGTCATGAGGACTAAGTGACATTATACATTTATAGCATCAGCACATAATAAATACTCAATAAATGTAAGCTGCTGGATCATCATTTTTTCTTCTGGGGTTGATGTGTGCTGTTCACCCTGAAGTATATAACAGCATAATGATAAGGTACATTGTATTGAATATTACCAGGTCTTCTGAGATCGTGTTCTCCATTCTTTGAGGCCTTTTCTGGCCTTGCAAATCAGCATTAGTCTGTCCTTCTCATTGTTCCTCTAACATTTCATAAGTGCTCAGGATCACACAGGACTATAGTTCTTTTTATGCATGTTTTGCTCTCTCGGTTGCTGGGACCCTCCATATCAGAGGCCTTGCCTCAGATTCCTGTATCCCCTGCATCTCCTCACACACTGTAAGATCTCCCTATTTAGATACTCAGTGAGTGGCTGTATTTTGTTTGGTGGTTTTTTTTGAAGATTTTATTTATTCATTTGAGACAGAAAGAGAGTGTGTGCATGAGCAAGGGGGAGAGGCAGAGGAGAGGGAGAAGCAGACTCCTCAGTGAAATGGGAGCCTGATGTGGGATTCGATCTCAGGACCCAGAGATCATGACCTGAGCCCAAAGCACATGTTCAACTGTCTGAGCCACCCAGCGCCCCTTTGGTTTGAAAATCAAGTTTATGTTAAAGAAATTTGAGACAACTATCTTCCATACTAGTAGACAACACTAGTGATGAAACCATTTGTTGTAACGTGATACATTTTTTGAGAAGAAAAGGCTATTTTTCTTATTTTCTTAGTCTAACAACAGAAATCTTAGCCATTTCTTCAACCCTAAGAATACTGGCACCACGCAGTAGCTTGTTGGAGTGTGTGGACAGTGAGGCTTACTGTTCAGTTTTCTGCAGCATCAAGTGAATTTTCTATATGTGTGAGACTGCTCAGTGCCGAGAGCTTTCATGCTGCTTTGTGGTTGGCAGTGCCACTGGGAGTTGGACCCAAACAAAACCAGTTAGACCTGGTTCGGTGTGATACTAGGAAGCTGGGCTGGTTGGGGGTGGGGGGCACTAAAGCTGTTAGTTTAGTAAAGATTGGTAATGGATGCTTAATAGTCTACTACAAATTATTTCAATTCTGCCAAACTGGTCTGCTCACTAAAACTGGCCAGGGAGCCAGCTGTGCCAGGGATGGGTGCCTGAGTGAGGGCTTGACACCTGCAGTTCTGTCCTGGGCACCCAGGCAGCTGAAAGAGGCCTGTGTGAATTTCCAACCAGGAGAGCATACTCAGGGGAAACCAGACAAGCCTAGTGTATGTTCAGGCCTTGGCAGTGATCTTGGGACAGAAAGTACAAATTGAAACTGTCACATAAGGAACCAGGGGAGAGCAGTCCAGGACCAGGGCATTAATAGGCCTGGGGTGTTAAGTGCACCATCTTGTTCCAGTCCCAGTCTCATGATGTATGGAGGTGGGGTTGGTTTAAAGATGCTCAGTTATCTGTGGGACTTGAAGCAAATCCATTAAACTCAAGGAGTTTCTGACTGATAAAGTGGTGTTTGGACCAGACAACTTCCAACTTTTCATCCAGCTCTAACGTGCTGTTTCTTTGGTTCGTTTTATTGCTTGGATAGCATTTAGTGTTTACATTTTTAACTTGCATTTTTATATTTTGGAATCTTTTCCTAGCTGTGTCAGAGTATAGCTCTGATACCCACGTATCCATGATATAAGCTAATCATGCTAAATTAACTTTTGCAGTAATTGGGTGTTGACAGTTGTTTGGTTAAGAACTTCAAAGTATATTCAGTCCATATTGTCCAAAACCATATGAAAATTCTCAAAGCAGGAAATGAATGTCTTATCATAAAACTACAAATATGTCAATGCTTGGTTCCTTATTTAAAAACTGTTTTTAAATTGCTCCTCTAGGAGACATAAAGAAGCAGTTCCCACTCTAGGAGGTCTCAGACAGTGGTGGCAAAGAGTAAGCCCCCCAAAGATGACTTCCCAAGGTCACATCCCAGGTCTGCCACTTGGTAGCCCTTGACTCAGGGTACACCACATAACTTCTCTGACAATTATTATCCTATTTTTAAAATGAGGATAACCCTTAGAGAGACATTACACAGAAGAAATAAGATGTACATTTAAAGCTCTCAGTTCAAGTGCTGGCACATGGGCCTCCTTTATCACTGTGAGTTCTGCTGAAAGTGAGGCATTTAGAAATGGTATTTTGAGGCAAAGGATTTTTTTTTTATTATCCTTTGTCAGCTTCACTTTGGAGTCACTGGAATTTCAACGGTTATACAAGTGGTGGCTGCCAAAGAGTTGACGTTTTATTTTCAGTAGCATCTTTCCCTAGTTGGCATACGTTTTACGTCCTTGGTTTGGTTTATTTAATTTCTAGATTTAAGTAGGGGGATATGGGCAATAACGGGTACCATCCTCAGCTAGAAGCTAGCGATTGCCTTTTCTCTGAGCGAGAATAGGGAGCTGCCAGTTAGTAGCCGAGGTGAAGGGGACACTAAGGAATGGAAGTCATCCCTGCTCTTAGGGATTTAATGATCTACTTGGAGAGAGAGTGTATCCGGGACATGCAGAGCACACAGATTTCCTTTGGGTATTGTGGTAATCCATTAGGTTAATTGTCTGTTTTTACTAGACCCCATTACTCATAACATAGTATTAGGCTGGTGCTTTCAAATCCCCACACATACCTACGTAGGAAATCCTCCTCTTGCCAGTGTGAAGCTGGGCTGTTTACCTTGCTGACAGCTTTAGTCGGCTGCATTTCGAGATCATTTTTGCAGGGCTTTGTTGAAAGGCTGCTACATCTGCCCGAATCCCGTCTGCCCTGAATGCTAATTACGAACACCTCCTTGGCAGGCCTTGCTTCTCGGGCCTCTAGGGATCCTGGCTCAATTTGCCAGGACATCTAGATAAAGATCTCTGGAGTCAGTCTGTGAAAGGAAGGTGAGGAAAATGCTGGTAGAGGCTGTCTTTGTCTGGAACGATGGCCTTTTCGCCACAACCACGAGAACGTTCTCCACGGTGATGCAGATGAGAATTTAGGCAGTGGAGTGGGAGCAGCAGGGCCAGTTTTGTGATTCTGGGGTGTGTATTTGTTCTCTGACTCCATGTCTGGAGACCCTTTGCTTCCTCACTACCTGGCCCTCTCCCTGCTGACCCCCAGCCCTGAGCCCTGAGCGAGCGCTGTATTACTCTGTCACAGGGTCCCACTGGTAAGGTACGTCTCACGAATGCATTTTCTCTCTCTTCCTGCAGGGGAGTTGCTGAGTCAGCCCAGACCCGAAGGAGTGGCAGAGATCATTTGCCCTAAGAACGGCAGCGAGCGAGTGAATGTTGCCTTGGTTTACCCACCAACACCGACTGTGATCAGCCCCTGTTCTAAGTGAGTGTCACACACGGTAGCCCCTGCCTCTCACTCCCAATCCTGCCTCAGGAGTGGTGATAACAAAAAGCGAAGTTAAATTAAGTACCTTCCAGCAAACCTTGAACACTCCCCCAGGGCATACCTAGATATCTAGGGGACCACGGACACCATGATTTATGTAGCAAACTAGGAATTATTTTTTTCTTGTTTATGATTTTTTTTTTTTTTGCTTTGCTGGTAAAAGAGCATTTAACAGCCTTATTGAGCTATCGGTCATTCACATACAATACAGTTCATGCATTTAAAGTATGTAATTAATTGGGTTTTAGCATATTTGTAGGTATCTGCCTCCAAAAAGAGCATTTTTTTAATGGATAGTGAGAACAATGAGGGCCCATTAAGTAAGAAAAGCCTAAAGAAAATCTGTAGTGGATTATTTTTCTCCATAGGTCTCTGATTCTCAGGCCTTAATAATCAGTAGCTGTGCAGATCGCTTCCCCTAAATGGACTTAAACACAGAAAATGTACATGCCTGAACTAACTTTTGGATATAGTGTTAGCTTAGCATTATACATCTAACTCATCCTGGGTTGGGTTTTTTTTCTTTTTGTAGTATTAAGAACCAAATAGGCCACTGCTGAACTGAGATGAAATACCTTTTCACCACAAATCTTGAAAAGTAGAGGCCACAGTTTTCTTGGAGCAGATCCTGTTATCTGGGTGATAGGGGCGACATGACGCAGACAGCAAAGTATTCAGGGAGCAGACTTCCATTTTTTTTCCTACTTGACCACATAGAATTTTTTTCCATATATATATATATATATATATATATATATATATATGGAAAAATATATTTTTCTATATTTTTATATTTTATATATAAATATATATAATTTTTATTTTCTATATTTTTATATTTTATATACATATTATATAAATGCTTTTATATATATGTGTATATATATAAACATTTTATAGGGAGTTTCTGAAGTTTGCATTTGAAAATGGTGACTCGTCCTCCTCATCTTGAGACACTTGCCATGAGGCTGCATTGCAGAAAGTCTTGTGCAGGAGGAGCTCCTGCCTCTATCCTGAAGTGTCCATTTTCCTGACTTTGGTGTGTCATCTGCAGGGCGAGGGATTCAGTGGGTGCTCATTCCTTAGCCACTGCAGAAGTGTGCTGCTCCATTCCTCAAACCGGATGACTCATTAGAACATCCTTACTTCATCTTTGCTGGAACATATCTCTGAATGCCCAAGGGAGAGTCTTATGCACCGCTGCATATTCAGAATGCTGTTTTAGCAAACCTGCACATGGTCTAATTCATCACTAATATGACCGTAAGACATTGTGAAATCTCAAAGCACTTCTTAGGATTAGATAGTAACTTCATATTAACCAGAGCATCCTCTGTCCCAAACACAGCACAGGACAGAAATGTTACTGTTTTTTGGTGTCCATTGGTCTCTTTTTTCAGGTACACGTAGGGAAAGGATAAGGGGATTTACAGAAGTGGCAGGCAATGACGTGGAGAGAAACAATTTGCAATATGCTTTGCATTGGGGTAGATTTTCCTGAGCCAGCACAGATGTTAACCTCTTATTTTGCCATGCCATTTAAGAGGTGAGATAGAGGTAGAGGTTAAAATATCCATTTGCACAAGAAGCCACTGTGGCACCGAGCCAGCTTTATCAGTGTTTTCCCATGGGCTTCTCTCTGTACTGCCACAGAAAGACATTTATACCACCCTGGAAAAAAATGCTATCAGCCCCTCTGTCACACTTTATTATACCTCAATGAATAAGCAGCTTGAAGGTCTTGGGTAATCAAAGCCACGTAGCCTCAAACATCTAGATGCTGGAGAGAATACCTTTAGGGATTGAACTATTTTTGACCTAGCTGTGAATAGTTTTATTTTTAAAATGGATTGTGTTTTTTTTTTAAGTCTCATACAATGGACAGCAGGTCTGGAGTGTAGTCTTAATTCTAAATGAGAGAATATCCATGAAAACAAACATACGTGCAGGCCAGCCCTGCCTGGTAGAGGTCTGATTTATATGCTGATGACAGGGTATTGAAAGTAAGGAGATTTGGGGGACTGATGAGGAAAACTGTCACAGTGGGTGGTTATCATGTTGTCACAGCTTGGATCTGACTCTGACAGTTAGGCTAGCAGGTGCCAGCAGGCAGGAGGAATTGGGAGGCTGGGCTATTATTGCACTGGCTTCTCAACTCCAACCAAGTTATCTTCAGCAAGTCATGGTAAAGTGATCTTTTACTTCTCTATCACCCCATAAAAGGCAGGGTAGATGGTGGAGATGAGTCTTTCTTAATCAGAGATATATATATATCAGGATTTCCAGGGGGACCAGGCAGGCACTGGTCTGGAAATGGTAGTCCACCTGCTGATTGTAATGTATGTATGCTGGACTTCCTGAACTCTGGGGTCCCCTCCAGGACTCTAAAAGTGGACTCCCTCGCCATTGGGCTTTATCTTTGGCTATAGAGCCTCACTCCAGTCAGTAACCAGTTGTCAGCACCAAGGCAAAGCTAATCCATGCTACATGGATCAGTATTTTATTGCACAAATCAAGAAAGGATTGAGGATCACAGGAGCGCTCTTAATAATTATGTCAGGACAACAGACATCAGCCTGAAAACTCTTCCAGGCCTAACAGAATAATCACCCTCTATTCCTATGTCATTGATCTAGATCTCATGGTGTTTTTTGAAAAAGACAATCCAAATTCCTTAACTCCTCTCATTTACAGGTCAAATCAGAGACTTGTCATTTAACTTTAAGCCTGCCTCTGACCGTGTATAAAATAATGGTGCTGCCATATCCTTTATAAAGAAAAACCACCAACAACTGTTACTTGATTGGATCTTCCTTATAAATCTCAAGCTTTTCTATTTCTCATTTAAAATTTTTCTGTGTTTTATTTCCCTATGGGGAGACACAGAGAATAATAGTAGTGATTTTTTTTTAAATTTTTATTTATTTATGATAGTCACAGAGAGAGAGAGAGAGAGAGGCAGAGACATAGGCAGAGGGAGAAGCAGGCTCCATGCACCGGAGCCTGATGTGGGATTCGATCCCTGGTCTCCAGGATTGCGCCCTGGGCCAAAGGCAGGCGCCAAACCGCTGCGCCACCCAGGGATCCCTTTTTTTTTTTTTTTTTTTAAAGAAGATGATTTACTTTGATCATTTGTTTTGGTGATTGGCGATTAGGGTCACCACCAGCTTTCCATTGGGAAGTGGTTAGAGGTCACATGAATGAGATGCCTCACCTCTGTCTCACCCTCTAGGAGGATACTGAGGAGCTGAGTGGCTTTTTGTTCTCTTTGCTGACTACCAGATAGAAATGTGAGTCATTCCATACTTGGGTTCTCCTGGGCTGATTTTCAAGGACATTTGCTTTTGAGATGAGATGAAAATTCACCTAGTAGCACATCTGCTAGATAGCTCCAAAAAATTCTGACCTCCTTAAGGATACACATTCTGTTTGGTACATTTTAAAAATAATTCAGTGATTTCTTTATGACATATTTATTATGTGGTCCATAGCCATCACCACTATCTAATTCTAGAACATTTTCACCTCTCTTAAAGGAAACGTGTGCCCGTTTGCAGCTACTTAACATCTAATACAACACCTAGTTCCATGCAGTCAAGAAATTTTTTTGTGTCCCTTTCAGGAATGGCTTTGCCGCCTGGTTGCACTGGTATGAAGCAGATTTGTGAGTTTCAAAGAAATTCTTATAAAGTGTTCTTCTTGGCTATGAAGCAGATTTGTGAGTTTCAAAGAAACTCTTATAAAGTGCTCTTCTTGACCTAATTCCGTCTAAAGGCAGTGAATTGCTTGTACCCACTGCCAGCCCACCATTTATTGGACAGTGAAGGTAAGGGAAGGAAGATCAGCCTCCTTCAGACCTTTTTGTCTTTTTTTTTTTTTTTTTTTTTAGTATAGGTACCAATTTTTTAAAACATAAACTTTATTTTATAGAGCCATTTTAGATTCACAACAAAATTAAGCAGAAGGTACAGAGATGCCCCCTGACCCCCTAGCCCCCACACACCGCAGCTCCCCCACATTGACAGCTGTCACCAGAGTGGTGCATATGAAACACTTGATGAGGACACACTGACACATCGTCGTCACTCAGAGGCCACAGTTTACTTCACACTCCATGTGCTTGTGTATCCTCCATTATAGTATCAAAACCAATTTTTGGGGCACCGGGTGGCTCAGTTAAGCATCTGCCTTTGGCTTAGGTCATCATCTCGGGGTCCTGGGATCGAGACCCACAGCAGGCTCTTCACTCAGCAGGGAGTCTGCTTCTCCCTCTCCCTCTGTGATCTGTCTCGCTCCTGCTCCCTCTCAGATAAATGAATAAAATCTTAAAAAAAAATAAATAAATAAACACCAATATTTCCATTGCCCTAAAAGTCCTCTGTGCTCCATCTGTTCATTCCTCCCTTCCTCCTTAACCCTGGCAACCACTGATCTTTTTTTTTCCAGCTTTAGTGACATATCATTGACAAATAAAATTGTAAGATATTTACAATGTTCATCATGGTGACTTGATACACAATACATTGTGAAAGGGTTCCCGCCATCCAGTAATTAATCACCCCATCCAACATCTCACATACTCATCCTTCAGAAATTCTGAATGGTCAGCCTAACTGAAGTCTCGACATCAAAGGGATACTGAGTCTTGGACATTACAAATCATTAAGAGGCAAAACTATACTTTCAATGGGGAAAGTAAAGAAAGTAGATTCATTTTAACTTTTTTTTTTTACACTTTTAGTTGTGAAATCCTGTCTTTATCCTGCTGCTCTGCATGTTGAGACACTTAAAATTCCAGTTCAGTAGGGAAGCGTGAACCTCTTTAGACGAATGGCAGCTCACTGGTTGCTCTGTATTCTTAGGTATCCTATAGAACGTTCCTCTCTCTCATTTCCAAAGAGGAGTAGACCAACCCCACTTCTACCAAGTAATGTATAGACTCAGTAAAGAGAAACTGCCAGATGACCCAATTTATCTACTTATTTTCATTTAAGAGACAGAATCCAGTAGGTTAGCATATAAAAATGTTTTACCTAAAGGCATACTGAAATGCAATCCACATTCTTCCATGTGGTTTCTTAATGGACTGACCCTTAAACATACAGGAAATGGGACTCTATCATTTTTATTTCTTGACAACTGCCATTTCTCTGGTGGTGGTACGATGTGTGTCTACGCTCCATGTGGAGTGGCCGACCTGACGACGGAGGTAAATCCAGATTGGGGCAGTTCGTGTGTTACAGATTTGGAAAACATGAGCTGGTTTGAAAATTGTTGAGCTAATAAGCTTTCTGCTTTTCCAGAAAGTACGACTAAGGATGAAAGGCAGGGCCGAGACACTGCCTTTCAGAACTACCTTTTAAACTTGGGTTATTGCATAAATACCGTAGTGTCCCCAGTCAAGCAAGACCCCAGTAAATTCAGTTCCGTACTGTTTATCAGTAGTCCCAAAGATAGAATGATTACTTCCATAGGAATTTTGGCAGTTACATTGTTATGACAGAAGGATATTTAAGACCAATTGAAATTGCCTTTTATAAAAAGTAGTATGAAGAATCTTTATCCTTTATCTCATCAGATAAACAGGGAAAATATGTTTAACTGCACTTGACATTTTCTTTCTTTCTTTCTCTTTCTTTTTCTTTCTTTTTTTAATTTTTAAAAAAAATTTTTAATGAAAGCAATGGAGCAACACGAATCTGGCTTTACAACGATGAAGGATCTTTCACTGACCACGGAGCTGTAGAACATGAAGGGTGGGGATGGTATTTCAGGAGAAAAGGAGCTCAATGTGGAGGTGGCCTGTGGAGGGTATCACAGTGATTTGCTTTGTTTTTGGAAGGAGTGAGACAGCTCATTGCCTCACTACCTTCACAGGCCAGGAGAAATAGTGTCTCTTGGATTATTTAGTGCCCCGCCAGCCACACTGATACTAGAATTTGTTCCCTCTCTGCTTAGGTATCTCCATACTTTCTTGGAAAATTAAGTGGAAAAGATAGTGCTTCTTCCCCTTATGTCATCATTTTTTACTGTATCCAATCTGTGACTTTAGGAGCACCATTTATTAAGGGTAAGTCTCTGGGAAGCAGAGAGGGTTTCTTAAATAGATAAGGGCTTCCTGAAGACCCAAAAGTTTAGGGGAAAATAAGGGTGGGGTGGGGTTTGGGATGAAGAGATCCTACACAGCAGTGCATTTCAAGTGTGTGAATCCTTTGCTTATCCAGAAGCCTTTGGGAAATTAGAATAAGGAAACTGCTTGATTCTTTTGCCTAAACTTACTGTGATATTATCACATGTATTAGTCATCTTTGTTCCTTGCTGGAAAAAAGTCATTTAAAAAAATATATTATGCACGGACATCCCATTAGGAAAATCTCGAATGGAGCAACACAACAAATTGCTTTTAAAGGTAGTGTTCACATTTATTTTCTCAAGGCAGTTCGGGCTCTGGAGTTAAACTACCTGAGTTCGAATCTTTGCGATTTGTTGGTGCTGTGACTATAGAACTGTGTCCGATGCAGATTCCAGAAAACGGTTGTCCCCGTGGGGTGGTTGTGAGCATTTAGAGAGATCATTGCAAGGGGAGCAGTTGACATGATTCTTTACATGGAGTACACAGCGCTCAATAAACTTCGGCTGCTCTTTTCTCTACCAAGAATGTTAGTGGTGTACGCTGTGGGTGGCATATCAAGGTAATCCTAAAAAACAAAATTCCACAATACACATCTGGATCCTAGAATGAAACAGGCTCACTAACTTGCCTCGGAGCATTTAGTTTATTAACTGAGGTGCCTGCCCAAGGAAGGTCAACATGTGTGCTGGAGGGACGCCTGGGTGGCTCAGTGGTTGAGCGTCTGCCTTCAGCCCAGGATGTGATCCTGGATACCTGGGATCAAGTCTCGCATCAGGCTCACTGTATGGAGCCTGCTTCTCCTCTGCCTGTGTCTCTGCCTCTGTGTCTCTCAAGAATAAATAAATAAAATCTTAAAAAAAAAAAAAAAAAGTGCTGGATAGGTAGGAAAGAATGTTGGCCCACCCTCTCCTTCACCCAGTGAGGATCTGTGTGTAAGGCCACCTGCAGTGTCCTAACTGCATCTTCATGGGAGAAAGAGGAGATGAGTGGTATTGTTTCTTTCCTATCATGATCACAAATGCCTGTGGTGTGGTGCCCCTCAGAGCAGAGCCCCCTCACTCATTTGCTCCTAACAGCCCCATGGGGCACACAGGGCAGGGAGCTCTGGGCTCCAGACCAAGCTACGTGCTGATAATCGCAGTTACTGAGCGGCACAGCACAGCCTAAAACTCACATCGTGGCTCCCAGATCCCGTGCTATTTTCACACCAAGTTCTTACTTACATGCTTGTTTTAAAATGCAGGGGAATAATAGAGTGTTGCAGGTATGGTAAGGCCAACAGACCAGGAAACGAGTGCCATTGAATAGATAGTTTATGACGGACTGTGCCCAAGAGGAGGGTGGGTGTCAGGCCATGGGTGGGGGGCTCCTGGGGAATTGCTGGGTGGGGCATGAGGCAGAGGGGCAGGAACTGGGCAGAAGCCTGTACTGTGTTCTCCAAGGGAAGGTGCTAGCCGGGCTGAGCCAGCATGAGTAGTTTCAGCAGGCTGTGGGACGGAGGGCAGACCCTGGGTGTCTGGCAGGTGACCCTGGAGTGAGGAGGGCGGAGAGCCAGTGGCCTGCTCTGTCAGAGCCTGATAGAGGGAGTGGCTGGGGTGTATGGGGCGTTGGTCTTATTGAGAAGTGCACTCACATTGGAGCTGTTGACTATCTCCGGGAACTGGCCATTGTGGGGAGGACAGGCCCTCTAGGGCCAGCAAGGGCCCAGACGTCAAGCAACAGCCTAGGCCTCTGAATACCTTGAAGAGTCATGCTGTGTCCCAGGAAGAGCAGGTTCAGTACCCCGAGAGGATTCTGGGTCTGGGCCCTCACTCTGACCTCTCCTTCAGCTCCAGAATTCTCTACCTGGCGTCCCACTGCAACTCCCTGGGATGTCCATAGGCTTCATAGGTGTGAGTTGCTGTCTTTCCCCTCAGTGCTCAGCCTCGGTCTGTGCTTCCCGCCTCAGGGAGTGGCCGTGCCATGTACCCACTGGCCAGACCAGGAGTCGGCCAGCCGTCACGCTTCCCTCTCCTTCCTCCACCCCTGCAGCCTTCCACTGACACCTGTTCTCCCACTTTTGCAGTGTGCCTTGACATGGGCACGTTTGTTCAGACATCTTTCTCCTCGGCCTGTGCTGTCATCTAGATGCGCCTGTCCCTACCAAGATACCTGTGATTGAGTCTCAGCTGGCCTCCGTCTCTCTAATCTTTTTTTCCCTTCAAACCAATATTATCTTTTAATGACGGACCCTGCCATTTCTCTAAAAGCCTGTTGGTGCTTCCTGGTGATTATAGGCTTGAGTTCAAACCCCTGGGCATGAATCACAGACCCCAGGCACCCTGCTGACATGTGTGACCCACCCTGACTTTGGGGGAGGTCAACCATACTGCAGGCCTGGCTGGCTCTCAGCCCATGGCTACCTGTGCCCCCTCCACACACACACACACACATCTGGTGAAGACCCATTGTCCCTACGGCCAAGGTCATGTGTCAGCTCCTCTGAGACGCCATCTGCAACCCTTCTACCTGTAAGCATTCATTGCTTCACTCCTTATATTCCGCTGTGACGATAACAGTCTCGCAGTGTCCTGGCTATTTCACCTGTGACTTTTTCATCACATCTTATTCACTATTCCTGCAGCAGGGCTTAGCTAAGGATTTGCCCTCCACCAGGCATCGCGCCAGGTGCTGAGGCTGCAGAAATAGCCAGACAGACCCTGCCCTCACGAATCTAATAGTCTCTTTGGGGAGAATGGGAATCAGAGACATAACCAGACAAACTCGTGAGTGTCTAATTACAATGAAAATATGATCCCTGCCACAGTGAGTGTATCAGCAAAGTCCCCTGAGAAGAAAGAACTCTACCAAGAAGGATCTGGAAAAGTGCGAGGAAGTAGCATTTGAGGTAGACCTTCTGGGATGGAGAAGCAGTGTGAGGTGAGGAACGTTGGTGATCTGATGGCTCTTTCCTTCCCTAAGAGCCTATACACACAAAGTGGTACCAATGTGGAAATATACTCAAAGTGGTTTCCCTTTTCCCTCTGGGTGCTCTCGCTTAGACATTCTCGCGTTTCTGTCTTACGTGTGGCTCAGGGGACAGCCAGCCAGATACGACTGCCTGCATTTCCGAAAGCTTGTTAGATTCACTGAGAAAAACATTTGCACGGCGCCTCTCCCTCCCAAGCCCAGAGCTCAAACCGCCAGAGGTAACTGCTTGGTGGAGGCAGGAGTTTTCACACTGCCATCCTCTCTACAGTTAGAGTTATTATACTATTACTTGAATTTGAGGCACTTTTCAAGACTTTCTCTACTGGGCAGTTTACTAGAGTAATAGGCCTGCAAAAAGCCCTCCTGGCTGAGTGCCAGAGAAACAGGAAACTCTCCTAGGGCCCCCAACGTCCCAACCCCGCTCTGAGCTGTCAAGCGTGCTTTGGAGTCAAATAACCCTCGTTAAAGGCTGGCCCTGCTGCCCACTGATGTGTACCCACAGGGAAGTTCCTTAACCTCTTGGAACCTTAATTTCCTTCTTGGTGAATGCCGAGTAGGATGGAGCTTACTTCATGGGTGCGTGACGCATTGAGGATTAATCAAATAATGCACTGCAGTGAGTGGTGTGATTCCTGGGGTGTAGTAAATAGTCAGTACCTGGAAGGTACATGTTTTTGGTCATGTAACTAAAATACTCTCCATAAAATCAAGTGGCACCGAGAGAGATGGAGGGGGGAGGATATGCATGTCATCATAGGAAAGCCCGTATAAGGGAGGGGGACCTTTGACATTTACCCCCTAACCATTTGTCTGAATCGGATGCCACCCTGTTTAATTCAATGACGATGCAAGAGTTTCTTCATTTTCTATTGATCTAATACCAGTTTTTAGTTTGACCATCTTGCCTCTAACACTTTAAGGGAAATCATGCCTTTTAGGCCAGATCAACATCCTAAACTCAAAGTTCTCACTTTTCAGTATAGAGTGCTACTCCTGGGGGGTTATTCAGCGTGTGTGTGTGTGTGTGTGTGTCCCCATGGATGTTTCTTGAAAGGACCCAGGGCTATGGGTAGAGTTTGGGGTTCCTGATTACATATCTAATTCAGCTATGAAATGACAATGGATTAGGTGAGTTTTACTGATTACTGTAGTTCCTCTCTTTGTCTGCACGTCACGTCACAAACAGAAGTATTTGACCAGCTTTCCAGTGAAAAGACACTTTCCTCTGTAGGCTTATTAGTTGCCCGACATTTACATTGTTTTTTTATAAGGAGTTCCAGAAGTAGAACTTAAAATCTGCCAAAAAAAAAAAAAAAAAAAACAGTTCCTATGATCACTTCCAGGTCTTATAGTTGAGAATATCGTTCTCTGTCCCCTTTTGTCATTTCTCTGCTTTCTTCTCGTCCACCCATATAGGAAGAACGTTGGTGAAAAGCACAGAAACCAATGACTTCTATGGCTATGGAATTTCCGTGGAGAAAAGAGAGCATCAGAACTCACCTGGATCATCTTTCATACCTGGGAAACCCTCCACACTCCCACGCGTGTTCCGTGAACTTGAGTGAATAGATGTTCAGGGTGCTTGCAGAGGAGAGAGCACACCTGGCGCATAGATGAAGTGGGGAGGGGCAGGGGGACGAAGGGAGAGAACATGGAGCAAATGTTTTACAACCTGAACCTCAGAACTGTGATCCTCCAAGGAGAGCGCTACTTGAAGAAAAGAAAAAAAAGTCGAATGGCTTCTCAGGGATTTTGTTTTCTGTGCACATAAAAGCCATAGTTCAGTACAGGTGGCCGTGTTTTGAGCACTCAGATTTCAGTTCTGTTAAATGTGAAAGAGGGATCGACTGACCGTTCATTGCTGTTCCGTAACTAGTGTAAAATATGTATATGTTTATCTTTATTTTTATAATATGCAAATACATTTAAATTTATACAGTTTGATGCTTCTAGCGTTAGTTAACACTGGGTGCAATATTCTGCATGAGAACTGTGCCAAGATGGGGCTGATTTCTTATTTTAGCGTAAGACCTTTTTCATTCTTTATTCGTTAATCCTTCTGAGATTAAAAAAAAATCTCTCTGCCCGTGGATTAAGTGTTGCGGTCATAGAGGTTGCCGATAATCAGCAAGAACCTTCAACGTGCATATCAGGCAGTGTGTCCTCTCCATCTTTTAAATAATGGTCCCAGCCTGTAAGCCCGTTTGTTGGTGGTGGGCAGGCTGGTGGGATTCCTGTTTTGCTTTGCCCGCACATCTGCTCATGCCAGGTGGAACCTTCCCTCTCCGGCCTGGGATTCGCCTGGGCTGCGTGTTGACAGCAAGTTGTCCCTGAGCAATGTGGTGACGGAAGCCTGGTGTTAGGATGCTTCAGGGGAAGGGGACAGAAGAGTCAACAAACGAGTCCATGGAAAACCTGAGTCTTTCATAGCTTAAGATAATCAGGAGTCGGTTGTGAATGGTGCAAAGAGCTTTGCTAATGAGTACTTTTTTCTCCCTGCTACAACAACAGTCTGTGAAATTTAGCAGAGCCCTTTGCAAGCCCTCCACATCTGGCTGTCAGACCTTAAGATAGTGAGTTGCCTAACTGGAGAGCACAATCCCACATTGGTTATTTATAAATATAGAGCCTCTGACTGGATGGTCTACTGGCAAGAACTAGTAACACCATTGTTTTTCAATCTCCACAAAGTAAAACGTGCAAAGCAAAGCAAATTGCTCTCTCATCTACTTGGAATTGGGGCCAAACGGTATCTGCTGCTGCAGTAGTAACACGTTCTTTGGAGGATGTAAAGGACTCTGTTTGCAGCTGCCTCCCTGTGTGTTGACGGGAAAATGTGTAAAACACACTGTTTCTCGCCAGTGTAAGGCATGAAAAGTGAGTCAGCCGGTAGTATTCTTTTACTTCTTTTATAAAGTATTGACTCTTGCAATGCCAGTATACAAAGTCTCAATGTATTTTTAAAAGGAATGACAAACTAGCAAGCGGCTGCATTGTGAAAAATCCTAAGCTGATTTTTGTAGATTTTTCTGCCCCAGGAGTCGACTTCACTAACTCCAGAATCTCAGTTAAACAAATGTGATTTCTCATGGTCATAAAATCAAATGGGATCAGACTATTTCTGCATTTTTGGATACTTGAATATGGACACCTCAGTTTTGAAATTTCATTTCCTTTTAGAACACAGTCACAAGATCACCGGCTTAATCCTTTTGTCACAGTTCTTGTGTGAGTGTGTGCGCGTGTGCGTGTGTGCGTGTAAGCCGAATGGTAACATTTCATTGCTTTATGGACCATTGAATTGTTGGGCATAGGAGTTTTGTAATTGGCACGAGACGGTTCTCAAACTGTCAAATTAACTGACTTTGACTAGTCTTTTGCAAGGACTCTTAAGGATGTGACTTTGGGCTAACTCCCCAGGGGACCATATTAAATGGAAAAAAAAAAGAAAAAAAATGCTCCTTTGGGTGACATACCCTGCAAAATGTTTGTTATTACTATGAACACAAATGCCCACATTCTTAATATCTGCTATTTTTTGACAAGTGATGTTTTGTGCTGTCATCTGAACCCTAGAGAAGCAGTTAAGAAGAAATTTCAGTGTCACATGTGTTTTGGCAAAAAGGTCATCATGATTGAGGGTCATGTGACCAGAAGAAGCTCCAGAAAAGCTCGAGCCCTTGCTTCAGGGTGGAGGGAGGGTTGGAGATACAGAAAATACTCTGCTCCACAGGAAATTTCAGTGTCTATGCAGACAGTTCCATACCTGGGAAGGGAGACTCAGCCGGCAGAGGCCGACAGGCAGTTCACTAAAGCACAAGGGGAGTCTTTTCAGACCAAGTTGTCCCTTGCCTCCCAAACAAACGCCCTTCGAGTTTGTTATGGTTTCTATTCCTGCATCTTGTGGTATCAAAACCACTTCCTGGAATTGTAAAAGTGCTGCCAGAATAAATGTTTTTTTTTCCCTCTTCCGAGAAAAAAAAATGACAGTGCTCATATTTGACATTTGTGCATTGGACTCTTTTGAATGAATAAAAAGGAAAGGGTTTGGTATAATTCCTGCTGGGGCGTGTGTGTGTGTTCTTTGTCATGCCACACTTTGTAAATTGTGATTGTGGTCTCCCCTTTGTCTTTACTGGGCAGAAATTTTAAAAAAATCAAAAAAATTCAATAAAAATACAAAGAAATGGTTAAGCAATTTATACTTGCAGAGTTTAGTTATTTTTGTTTCTTGGTTTCTTTAGTTTCAGGTATAAGAATAACTTTTATATATATATTTTAAAGATTTTATTTATTCATGAGAGGCACAGAGAGAGACATAGAGGAGGAGCAGGCTCCCTGCAGGGACCCCGACGCAGGGACCCCGGGATCACCACCTGAGCTGAAGGCTGCCGCTCCACTGCTGAGCCACCCAGGCACCCCTGACTTTTACATTCCTAAGTCACTTTTGAGCTGCAGGAGATGGACGGTGGCTGCACTGTTTGGGGAAAGTCTTCATTTTGAAAATGATGAAAACCCTGCTTCTTCTCAGACCAGAGATTCAGTGCCCGACTAGCGGCTCTCTCTTTAACCAAATCCTTTATCAGGGATCTGCGATCCTCTTAAACCTAGGAGTCCACCACACGTTGCAGGTTCCCCTTTCCTGATCTTTCTTTGCGGAGGGAGCGGAGCCGGGGGGCGGGGTTCTCAGCAGAAGGCCTGGCCACCCCTGCTGCATGACTACTGTCCTGGGCATGGGGAGGCGTCTATATTCGCAGACCTGCCAGTGCTGGGTCAGAGGCTCCATTCCCTGTCCCAGCAGACAAGCTGACACTGTGGTGGGCCATCAGAATTTTCCAAAGGACAGCGGAGCTGGCCGTGGGCCCCATAGCCTGTCCTCCAGCCCTCCCTCCTGCTAGAGAGTAGTACAGGGAGCAGAACTCATCCTTTGGGGCCTAGTGGGTTTTTTGGTTGTTTTTCTGTTTTGGGGGTTTTTTGTTTTGACCAAGAAACTCAGAGTTCTCAGCCTCGCTGAGCACAGCACAGGTACGCAGGTGTCCATGGCAACTACGCTGTATGATTCATCACCTCTGTCTGTCATTCCCTGTTCCCTTGCAAGCAGTTCCTCCTACCTGTGAGGTTTTTTTTTTTGAAGATTGTATTTATTCCTGAGACACAGGCAGAGGGAGAAGCAGGCCCCCAGGATCAGGCTCTGGGCCGAAGGCAGCGCTGAGCCGCCCGGGCTGCCCACTGTGAACTTTTGGAAGTTGATTCCCAGATTTGCTTTGAATACACAGCGCTCCCGAGGTGGGGGCTGCTCTGGCAGTTAAATTCAAAAGCCCAGGGGTTCCCTTGCTCCTGGCCCCGGCACCCAGTGGTAGAGGGAGGAAGGGCCTCAACCGCTGGGACAGGACGTTCCTACACGGAGTAGAGCGGGGATGCTGAGTTGCTGCAAGAGGCTTTATCAAGCAGATGATTCTTGCAAGTTATTAGGGATGGCAGGCAGGGGACCGTGCACTGGGCAACAGAAACCCTGTTTGAATGTTTCAGCTCAAGAAGTGTCTTTTTCATCTTTAGATACAAGAAATGTCCTTGGAATGTCTTTGAATGATTTCACTCTAAACACTGGGACTAATTCAGTGTTTCTCCAACTGCTCCATGCAGCATCCTATCTCCCGAGCTATCATGCATGTTCCCCTGTAAAGGAGTTCTGAGGTCAAATATGTTTGAGAAATGCGGCATCAAATACTGAGCTTTTGCTGCAGGCCTAGGAGGAGCTCTCAGGGGCAGATACACAGCGAGAGCGGCCGAGGGGGGAGCAGACCTCCACGCAGCATTTCTCCGTGTAAGAGTGCGGAAGGGGGCCTTTCCTGAGTCGTCTGCAGATCCCCTCTGCAACCAGGTTTTCCAGGGTTCGGGGTGCGCCCCGACAGTGCTAGGTGAGGCGGGGGTGTGGGCCCTGTGGACTTAGCATCAGAGGAGCAGCACTTCTCCAGCGGCCTTGATGTTAGTAGGAGGCCGGATGCAGAGTGATGAAGAGCGCTGACCCGACCGCCTCCATGGGCATCCTGGCTCTGCGGCCTACGCTCCTGGTGCCCGTTTCCTCGTGCGCAGAATGGGCCAAGCCATCCACGTCATCCAGTCGTTATAAACATCAAATGAGGGACATTTGGTGGCTCCATGGTTGAGTGTCTGCCTTCAGCTCAGGGCATGATTCGAGGGTGCTGGGATTGAGTCCCGCATCAGGTTCCCTGCAGGGAGCCTGCTTCTCCCGAAGCCTGTGTCTCTGCCTCTCTCTGTGTGTCTCTCATGAAGAAATAAATAAAATCTTTAAAAATAAAAGTAAATAAATGTCAAATGAGATTCTGTAAAAGGACTTATGACAGTGCTGGGCGCTGGTGAACACTAATCAAATACAACTAAGCTCATTCTCTTTCCTTCCATGGTTCCCCTTTTTACCAAGAAAGCAGACCTGAAGTCTAAAGACTGAGTCTTTAATAGTACCTACCTGGGGGGGCTTGGCATGGGGGGGGGGGGGGTGGAGAAAAGAAAGAAACAGTACCTACCTAGAATTTTTCATAATTCTTGGTTTTATCATATTGGCAAATTGGTTATTGGCCCTAGTGATAAAAATGTCTGCTTTAAAAGGAAGTGCATTTAGAAAGGAATACTTTAATATATATTAGAAAAATATTAAGTGCATAAATGCAAGGGGGATACAGACAAAAAGTGGTGAAAATATGGCAGAAAAATTAAGAAAATGGTATGTGAATGTCTGGGTAATGCCATGGAGAGACACAATCTAACACAACCCATGGAGAGACCAGGAAATTGCCTCGTGAGTCTGGAAGACCCCAAAGCCTTTTTATTTATTTTATTTATTATTATTATTTTATTAGAGAGAGAGAGTGCACATGAGCAGGGGGAAGGGCAGAGGGAGAGGGAGAAAGAGAATCTCTAGCAGACTCCTTGCTGACTGCAGGGCTTTATCTCAGGACCCTGAGATCATGACCTGAGCTGAAACCAAAAGTCGATGCTTAACCAACTGAGCCACCCAAGCGCCCAGGGAAGACCCCAGAGCTTTGATTTTTTAATTTAAAGATTTTATTTATTATTTGACCATGGTGGGAAGGGGCAGGGAGTAGGGCAGAAGGAGAGGGAGAAGCAGGTTCCCTGCTCCGGAAGCCCTATGCGTGGCTCCATCCCAGGACCCTGAGATCACGACCTGAGCTGAAGGCAGATGCTTAAGCAACTGAGCCACCAGGTGCCCCAGAAGACCCTAAAGCTTTTAAAGACACTTCCACAGTTTTAAATTTTCCACCAGAAAAATCTACTGAAAGATTACAGAAGAATTATATTGTTAGAAAATCAATTTTTTCATCTGAAATTTAAAAGAAACATCTTAAATGTTTCAGTGCAGCCAAAAGCTTTGCATATAAACGCAACTGAAATTTGGGAAAGTTGATTTGATTTGTGAAAACTTTAGTGCCGTTTTAGAAGACCTTTATAGATGGAACACTTTTTCTCTGAATATTGCACTGAAGCCAGCGAAAAATTAACTACTGTTTTCACTCATCAGAAATAAAAGCAGAATCTCACTAACCAATTTGATGCACATAGAACAGAACAAATCTCTTGGATTTACTTTATAGTCACTCGGTACTTGAGAAATCATGGCATGAAATTAAGTTGGGTACAGGCCACACGCCCAGGGTGTGTCAAGGGCTAGATGAAATGTCCAGCAAGCCAGCGATACATTCCTCTTTTCCTACTCCAAAAAGTATGCCAATGTGGCAGCTGAGGAGGACGTCCAGAGCGACAGAGTAAGGAGCTCAGTGTAAATTCTCCCCAGCAAAATAAAATAGGGGAAATTAAAAAACAAAAAACAAAAAACAAAAAAAAACACAAAGCAGGGCAGCTGGGTGGTTCCTCAGTAGGTTAAGCATCTGCCTTTGGCTCAGGTCATGATCCCAAGGTCTTAGGATTGAGCCCCGCGTCAGGCTCTCTGTTCAGCAGGAAGCCTGTTTCTCCCTCTCCCACTGCCCCTGCTTGTTCTCTCTCTCTCTCTCTCTCTCTCTCTCTCTCTATCAAATAAATAAACAAAATCTGTATTTAAAAAACACACACAAAGCCATGGTCATTTCAAATCTCCAGAAATTGTCCTTAGGACATACAACAAATGGAAAAAATATTCATTCAAGAAAATCTCCCAAATACAAAATCAGCCAGGGTCTGTGACTTTTAAGCCATGACCTTCCTAACCCCTCCTCCCCCATAGCTCCATGTTCCAGAAGTGGCTCCCTGGACCCTCTACTTTGGACAGACGTGGCCAAGAAGATAGAGATTCTCTCGCCCCTCACTTCCCTGCCACCAGGGGCTATGGTTTCATTTTGGGAAAGATAGGCTGCTTGCATTTCTCAACCTCCCCAGCCCTTTGTTGCAGAAGCTCTATTCCAGGCAAGAGTAGCCGAGAGGACCCGGGCCTCCAACTGCTTATAGGCGAAGCTCTATGGCAGGCAGGGTGGGAAAGCATCCTGAGGGCCCAGTCATCCCTGCCCTCCCCACCCCGGGAGAGGCAAGCCAAGAAGACTGGGGGCTATACTTCCTCCTCCTTCGGTGCCCACTTGTAGAACAGGGGTGTCCATATCAGGAAAAGCAGCTCCTTACCCTCAGTTCCAGCACAGAGGCACAGAGCTTTGTCCAGAGGAAAGGCAGGCCATGAGGATGAAGATCTCCATGGCTCTGCCCTAGAAGGCTGACTTTATCTGGAACAGAGCCCAGAGAATGCCATGCCTAAGGGTGTTGTCAAAAGCAATGGATATCTTGGGCGAACACTAAAGGAGGCTGGGAGCGCCCCAAGACACGTAAAATAGCAGAGGAGCCAGAAACCTGGTTTAATAGAACCAGGGAAAAGGCCAGGATCCCAGACAATTCTGTGGGTGCTCTAGGCTGCACCCACTCAGGAATAATCAGAGCAGGTCATGGGGCAGACTTCAAAGCATCCCCAAGCACACCCAGCCCCATCATCACAGGGCAGAAGCCTCCCTGGCACAAGGGGCTCGCACATAACCTCCTAGCAAACACCAACTGAACAATAAGCTACTCCCACTAAGGGGCTACTTCTACGAAGGTAGACGTGCAATGAAAATCATACTCATTCCTGGGAACCCAGAAGATTGTGCATGTCCAAGACTGAGCTCTCTCGAGAGTGATCAGAGAAGAACTCCATGCTACTAATCTCTGGCTGAATGTGGAGCCAAAAAAATGTAAATTCCCTGAAGTGTGATAGCAACCTGCAAGCTACCTGCACATCCAATAGTAGAGGGTAAAAAATCTAACTGCTGGCTGAAGCACAACTTTTGACCAGTAAGTGACCTATGTAGAACCAGGGACAACTCCTAGGTTGTGGGGCTCAAAGATAAAAATAAGGGGGGATATCTCAGCAGGGACATCAGAGAGCCCCAATAAAGGAAACTACAGAGATGATGATGAAAACTGTATGATTGCACAGGTCTTCTTTCTTCTCTTAACTGATTTAAAGCAATTGGAAAAAACAATCCATATGAAACAGAATATACACAAACATAATATATATTTGACAACATGAGCACAACAGAAACAAGTAGAACTAAGCAGTGATGGAGTAAGGAAATGACGTCAGATGGTGATTGAAACCCAAAGGAAGAAATGAGTGAATCAATGGGTAAATAAGAAAACTATTACGAGGGGCGCCTGAGTGGCTCAGTGGTTGAGTGTCTGCCTTTGGCTCAGGTCATGATTCCCGGGTCTTGGGATCGAGTCCCACATCAGGCTCCCTGCAGAGAGTCTGCTTCTCCCTCTGCCTGTGTCTCTGCCTCTCTCTGTGTGTCTCTCATAAATAAACAAAATCTTTAAAAAAAGAAAAATTATAATGACAAATGTGATAGTATATACTTCCTCTTCTTCTCCCCTCAGCATCTTTAAAAGATGTTATATAAAGCAGTAATTATAACAATGTACTGTTTTTTATAAGATGTACATGTAACATATATGATGGTAATAGCACAAAAAAGCATGGGGGAAATGGAGTTACGTAGGAACAAAAAAATACAGAAACTATTTTCTATATTTCCTTGGAACTAAGCCAGTATAAATCTGACGTAGATTCTGGTAAGTTAAGATGTAGAACACCCCTTCAGAAAATAATTCAAAAATATATTTAAGAAATTAATGGAATTAAAAATGTTACACTAGAAAATACCCACTTCATGTGAAAGTGGATGGTAAAGGAAGAATAGAAGAACAAAAGAGGTATGAGACGTATACAGGACGAAAATCAATATGGCAGATGTGAATCTAACCATATTAATAACATGGGAAGAGATTAAACAAGTCAATTAAAAGACAAAGATTGCCTATTTGGATTTAAAAAAATTATGTTCTGCACAGGAGGCAGATTTTAATGTAAAGAAACGAATAGGTGGAAAGTAATCAGATGGAAAAAGATATGCCAGGCAAAAAACAGCCATGTCAGAGCTGAAGTGGCTATGCCAATATCAGGTAAAATAGACATTAAAGCACACACTCAGGCGTCCTGGGTGGCTCAGCGGTTTAGCGTCGCCTTCAGCCCAGGGCCTGATCCTGGGGACCTGGGATTGAGTCCCACATCGGGCTCCCTGCGTGGAGCCTGCTTCTCCCTCTGCCTGTGTCTCTGCCTCTCTCTCTCTGTGTCTCTCATGACTAAATAACAAATAAAATCTTTAAAACAAATAAAGCACACACACATACAAAAATGTTATTAGAGATAAAGAGGGGTATTTCATTGTGAAAAAAGTCAATCTATCAGAAGGAAAGGAAATTTGGAACACAGACAAAAATGTAGCAACACAGTGCTGAGTATTCAATAGATCAAAGAAGAAAATGAGAAATTAGAAAATGCTTTGAGGGCTGCCTGGGTGGCTCAATGGGTTAAGCCTCTGACTCTTGACTTTGGCTCACATCATGATCTCGGAGTCATGAGATCAAACTCCATGTCAGCCTCCATGCTGAACCTAGAACCCGCTTGAGATTCTTTCTGCCCCTGCCCCCAACTCATGCTATCTCTCTCTCTATCTCAAAAAAAAAAAAAAAAGTAAGAAAAAAGAAAAGAAAGGAAAATACTTTGAAATGAATGAAAATGAACACATAACATAGCAAAACTTGTAGGATATAGCTAAGGCAGTCTGCATAAAGACATGCCTATATTAAAAAGAAAACCTCAGATCAATAATTCTGATAGCGTAGGCAAAGAGGACAGTTTCCCAGAGACAAACTGACTCAAGAAGAAATAGAAAATCTGACTCAACCTATACCAAGAAAAGAGATTGAATTGGTAGCTTTAAAACTTCCCAGAAAGAGTAGGACCAGATGGCTTTCATGGTGAGGTATACCAAATCTTAAAAGTACTGATAGTAGTCTTTCTCAACTTCTTCCTGAAAAATAGAAGGGCTCTCTTCTTCAGGACACATATGAGCTATTAAAACTCAATAAGAAAAAGATAAAGAACCCAACTTTAAAATGGGCAGAGGATTTGAATAGATATTTCTCTGAAGAATATATACAAGTGGTCAATAAACACATAAAAAGATACTTGAAGCCATTAGCTCTGAGAGAAATGCAAAGCAAAACCTTGGTGAGATACTACTTTGCACCCACTATGATGGCTACCAATAAAAGATAGACAATAACAAATGTTGACAAGGATGTGAAGAAACTGGAACTCAGTGCATTATTGGTGATACGGTAAAGACACTTTGGCAAACAGTTTGGCACGTCTTCAAAATGTCAAACATAGAGTTACCTACGACTAGGCAATGCCACTCTCTCACTCCAAATTTATACCCAAAAGAAATAAAAGCACACATTCATCCAAAAACCTGTCAACAAATGCTTATGGCAGAACAATTCTTTATAGCCAAAAAGTAGAAACAATCCAAATGACATCTACTGATGAGCAGAAAACTAATATGCAGTATATTCATATAGTTGAACATTATCTGGCAATAAAAGGACACGAAGTACTGATACATGCTAACACATGGAGGCACCTTAAAAATATAATGCTAACAAAAGAAGCCAATCCCAGAAGACCACACATTGTACAAATTGCATTTATATGAAATATCCAGTATAGGCCCAGGTAATAGTTGGTTGGGACTAGAAGGAGGAGAGGTAGGGAATGACTATTAATGGGGTAATGGGATTCTTTTAGAGCAGCGTGGTAGTCAGGATGCTCCAGGGAAACAGAATCAATGGCATGTATTGGAAAGAGATTAATGATAGGAATTGGCTCACACAATTATGGAGGCTGGCAAGTCCAAAATCTGTAGAGTTGATGTCTCAGTTTGAAGGCCATCTGGCGGGAGAATTCTCTCTTAGGGGAGGTTCAGCCTTTGTTCTGTTCAGGTATTTAACTGATTAGATGAGGCCCACTCATGGGGGGCCATTTGCTGTGGGCACCGGCTTCTATGAGAAAGACTCAGAGAACAAAGGGAGTGATGGAGCCAAATTGAGAATGGAGTGATAAGGATCGCAAGTGAAGACACAAAACTGAAATAAAAGAAAATATTTTATGGCAATGAGTTGTTAGACTGCTGGCCCGCAGCACAGTAGAGTCTAAGGACACGAAGGGATATGGAGCCAGCAGGCCCTGGCCTGACAGAATCCTTCTACAACATTGTGCCTCCTGAACACAGTTCAGATTCCTTGTCAATTGGCACAAACCTAACTCCATTCTATTTCCTCTGCAGGTGTACCCGAGACTATCAGAGGCACCACACCCCAGTTCTAAGGGAGATACCTTTGTCCGCAGCTCTTACTGGCCCTCAGCCAGTCCAGCATCGCTGGTTGAAGTAGGCAGGGGCATCTGGTGGCCTGGTATGCAAAAATTGTCCAGGCCAGCAAGTGTCCTGCTCCTAGCACTAGACATGGAAGAGACTGAGCCAACCAGCATAGGACCTGGGGGAATGTTGTGACACTGAGAGACGGATCGGAGTGGTGACTGGAACAACTTCCATACCAAAGTGAAGATGGAGCAGAGGACTGGCTGAAGCAGAGGAAGCTGGCTGGGAGAGAGGAGAGCTGACCAATGCAGAGACCAAAGCATTCCAGAGACCATACCTGCTGTGAGTGGGTCTGGAAACTGGGGTCCCTAGAGGTGCCTCCATTGTTCCAACCCAGATATATCATTAAAATGAATCACCCATTGCTAGAGGTAACTTGAATGGGTCTCTGCGTATGCACCAAAAATCCCTGGCTGGAGCAGGACCTCTTTCCCAGGAAACCCTTAGCTCCATTTCCAGGCACTCATTATGCGCTGTGTTGTTTGGCACGCTGGAGATTCGGCACTAGATGAGGCTCACTGGGCCTCCGCAGAGACCGGATTTTCTTGTGGACGGAGATGAAAATGTTCACTACTCGCACTGAATTCCTTAGCCCCCGCCCTGTGCCGTGCACTTGACTCCCCTGGCCGTGTGCCTTTGATTCACCCTGTTCACGGTGATTCCTCTTCATAGAAGTCCCTTTGCCTGCTAAATGCTACCCCTTCCATGCAGCCTTCCAGAATCCCTCAAGCAAGATTAATTTCCCTTTTTCTTGTGCTACACACGAAGCACTTCTGTAGCCATTGTGACACTCCTGCCATTCTGCTTCGAGTTAGAGTTGTTTATATGCCTATCTCATCCTCAGGAACTTAACTCCTTGAGCACAGGAAATGGGCCTGATGCCTTCTCCCTAGGGCCTATCACTGAACCTTCCACCCAGGATCCCTTCACTGCATTTTGGTTCAACTGAATTAAATTCAACCTATGAAGGATGAGGGAGGGAGACAGCGAGGAGGACATTCACCCTTTTCTTTTGTTCCCAGCTTCTACAGCCAAGCAGATGGCCACAAAATGGTGGCATGTATCTGAAGACTTGTCCACCTGCCTTCCTACAAGTCCAAATCATCAGCAGCTCGGACAAGTTAGTTATTATTTTCTTTTTTTTAGCCTTGGCATGTGGTCTGTGTTGCCTAGCTATGAAGAAGGGATAATGAAATACTTCCAAGTGCTTTGAACTGGCAAATCTGTGTTTATACAATTACATGAAAACAAGCTAATGTGATGGCCTTGCTGAGGTTTAATAATGTCGAGGGCAGGAAATTATAGTCCCCTGACTACATGTTTCACTGCAGATTGGTTTGCATCTCATCAGAAAAGAATCTTGATTTGGAGCGGATTATCCCTTCATGGAGAGGGGGTTTGCTATAAATAAGGGGCTAGAGAAATGAATTCTGAAGTCCATTTTATTTTTTCCTTAGAGACACACACAAGGATAAGTGGATGACTGTCAGCTTCTGGGCTGCACCAGAAAATTCCACTAACTATTTGCAGGTGGCAGCAACATAAATAATAAGGGAGGTCTTCTCATGAGTCCAGGCTTCTCTCTCAACCCATCCTGCCAAGCCCCACTGACATTGCCAAGACCTGATAGACATACGCCAGAGTTGCAGCCAATGCAGTACTAGAAAGTGCACTTAGCTTACAATCAGAAGACCTAGTTAAAGACCCAGAGAGCCACCAATTTATTTATTTTTGTTTTGTTTTGTTTTTTTGAGAGCCACCAATTTAGCCATGGGATCTTGGGCATGCCTCTGACTTCTTAAGACTGCTCATCTACATACTCAATAATTGCTTAAGGTCTCTTCCACAGCTTGAGTTACATTTATGCTAGTTCATTAGACTGTTGTTTCACATCTACAAAATTACCCGAGCTGACTCAGCAACATTAGGGTCATTTTTCTAATTTCACTGAACCACACACACGTTCTGACCTGATTCTCCTTGTGACTAGCTCTGCATCTGTCACACAGTGGCCTAAGGTAATGCGATTTGATTGGGCTGTGACACTTTTCCTCTTACCCATACATGGTATGAAGGAATCAGCCTCTTGGACTCACGTCTCCTCGGCAGCAGAGTCTAACAGTTAATGAACCAATTCATGTGGTCACTGGCCTTCAAGGATTTTATCATAGTGTTATTTTTAAACTCAAGTGAAAAGAACTAAATGTTCAAGTTCTTAAGTAGACAGGTTTGATGAGTGATATATTTTCTGTGCAAGGATGATGTAAAAATTCAACACAGTTAAAGGAAAACAGTAAATCTAGCTTCATCAGAAATATTTACACCCAGGGACACCTCTAGGATGCTGTGCTTGAAACCTGTGTTTTTGAAACATGGGCTGACCAGACTATAATGTGAGCCATATCTGAGGCCAAACTCCCCAGATAGAATTTAAACAGACTTGTGTTGCATTGTTGGGATTGTAAAATGTAGATACTAAGAGGGACAGTGTCAGTAAACCCACCCTAGTTTTGACGTCTTGCGCTATCTAGTGTTGTGAACATTCCCAAACAGTGCACCTTTCATGTTTGCTTCTTTTGTACTCATACACTGAGGCAATGGCAGTGGAAGTTGGCATTCTGGAAAGCAATTAGGAATAGCTATCAAAGCCATCAATGTATCCAAATTATACCCTACTCTCAGGAATCTATCCCAGCTTTGCAGAAATATGGTCAAAGCTACATATATAAGACTACTAAGCAAAAATGTAAAGCAAAAGGCATCTGAATCAGTAAGGAAGAAGTAAAACATTTACTATTTGCAGATGACATGATACTATATCCAGGGAACCCTAGAAACTCCACCAAAAAACTTCTAGAACTGATAAACAAGTTCAGTAAAATTGCAAGATATAAAATCAATCTACAGAAATCTGTTATATTTCTATATACCAATAATGAAGCAGGAGAAAGAGAAATTAAGAAAATAATCCCATTTGCAACTGCACCCAAAATAATATGATACTTAGGAATAAATCTAACCAAAGAAGTGAAAGCCTATACTCCAAAAACTGAAACATTGATGGAGGAAATTGAAGATGACACAAAGAAATGGAAAGACATTCCATGTTCACCAGTTGGAAAAACAAATGTTGTTAAAATGTTTACATTAACCAAAGCAATCTACAGATTTAATGCAGTCCCTATCAAAATACCAACAGCATTTTTTCACAGAATTCAAACAAATAATCCTAAAATTTGTATGGAACCATAAAAGACCCTGAATACCCAAAGCAATCTTGAAAAAGAAAGCAAAGCTGGAGACATCACAGTTCCAGACCTCAAGTTACATTACAAAGCTGTAGTGATCAACACAGTATGGGACTGGCACAAAAATAGACACTTAGATCAATAGAACAGAATAGAAAATCCATAACTGAGCCCACAATTATATGGTCAATTAATCTTTAACAAAGCAGAAAAGAATATCCAAAGGGGAAAAGGACAGTCTCTTCAACAAATGATGTTGGAAAAACTGGACAGCAACATGCAAAAGAATAAAACTAGATCACTTTCTTACGCCATACATAAAAATAAATCCAAAATGATATAATGACCTAAATGTAAGGCCTGTAACCATCAAAATCCTAGAAGAGAACAAAGTAAGTAACTTTTCTGACATTGGCCATGGTAACTTCTTTCTAGATAGGTCTCCTGAAGCAAGGGAAACAGAAGCAAAAACAAACTATTGAGACTACATCAAAATAAAAAGCTTCTGCACAGCAAAGGAAACAGTCAACAAAACTAATAGGCAATCTACTGAACGGAAGAAGATATTTGCAAATGACCTATCTGACAAAGCGTTAGCATCCAAATATATAAAGAACTTATAAAACTCAATACCCAAAACCCAAATAATTCAATTAAAAAATGGACAGAAGACATGAACAGATATTTCCCCAATGAAGACATGCAAATGGCTGAAAGACACATGAAAAGATGCTCAACATCACTGATCATCAAGGAAACACAAATCAAAACTACAATGAGATACCACTTCACAACTGTCAGAATGGCTAAAATCAAAAACACAAGAAACAACAGGTGTTGGGGAGAATGTGGAGAAAAAGGAATGCCTGTGCTCTGTTGGTGGGAAGGCAAAGCGGGGTAGACACTGTGGAAAACAATATGGAGGTTCCTCAAAAAGCTAAAAGTACCCTGTGGGGTGCGTGGGTGGCTCAGTCAGTTGTGTCCAACTCTTGGTTTCACCTCCAGTCATGATCTCAGGGTTGTGGGATTGAGCTCCACATGGGGCTCTACATTCAGCACAGAGTCTGTTTGAGATTCTCTCCCTCTCCTTCTCCCTCCCCTTCTGCACCCCCCATGCACATGCACAGGTGCTCTCCCTCTCTTCCTCTCTCTCTCTGTCTCTCAAATAAGTAAGTAAGTAAGTGAGTGAGTGAGTAAGTAAGTATCACTATCCTGTGATCCAGCAATCACACTACTGAATATTTACCCAGAGAATACAAAAACACTGATTCAAAGGGATACATGCCTCCCTATGTATATGAGTAAGGGACAGGCAGGGCTACATAGGGAGAAATAGGTAGGGGGCAATGGAATTGGGGTCACAAAAATCCCAAAAGTGTGGAAGTGAAAGAAAACCAGAGATAAACAAACCAGAGTATCCTATCCTAGTTGGCAGAGGTGGGTTCTTGCTATAACAGCTACTTGTGACCAACAAAAATTACAGGATGGTAAAAAAAAAAAAATTACAGGATGGTAAAAAGGAAGTAAACCATTAAAAGTGTTATTCACTAGTCCTTATTTGATGGGAATATCAATAGACATGCTAAAAGGAGATTCAGGGTCCCTGGTGGGTTTTCAATAAAAGAGCATTCCCACAACCCTCAGTGGCAACCCTGTTGGGACCCCCTCACTCCTGAGAGCCTTCTCTGTATCCCTGCTTAATAAACTTCTATCACTTTATTCACTCTTTCATTCATAAGATTCATTCTTTGACTCTGGGAGACAAAAACTTAGCTCTCCCACTGCATTTTATAGCAGCATTATTTACAACAGCCAAGACATGGAAGCCCATGTCCATCGATTGATGAATGAATAAAGAAGATATGCTACATATATCACGTGTATATTGTGGAATATTATTCAGCCATAAAAAAGAATGAAATCTTACCCTGTGCAATGATATAGATGGGGCTAGAGTGTTATGCTAAGGGAAATAAGTCAAAGACAAAGAATAAATGATTGTTCTTTGAACATATATGTTCTTTGAACTCATATATGGAATTCAAAAAACAAAACAAATGAGCAAAGGAGAAAAAAAGAGAGAGGGACAAATAAAAAAACAGACTTTAACTATAAAGAATAAACTGATGGTTACCAGAGGTGGGTAGGGGGATGGATGAACTAGGTGATGGGGATTAAGGAGTGCACTTGTGTGATGAGCACCAGATGATTAAAATGAAAATTAAAAAAAAATTTAAAGCAGGGCATTTGGGTGGCTCAGTCAGTTGAGCGTCTGACTTCCACTCAAGTCAAGATCTCAAGGTTCTGGGACTGAGCTCCGTGGTGGGGAGTCTGCTTCTCCCTCTGCTCCCCCTGCCCCCGCTCGTGCTCTCCTTCACTCAAGTGAATAAATAAAAATCTTTATAAAAATGTATTTTATTTTTTCTTAAAGATTTTATTTATCCTCCCATGGGGGGAGCCTGATGTGGGACTTAATCCCAGGACCCCAGAATCACAACCTGAGCCAAAGGCAGACGCCCAACCACTGACCCACCCAGATGTCCCTATAAAAAATTTTAAAGCAACAATAGGGAAAGGATTCAGGAAAGTATATAATGGGAAATGGCATTAAAATTATACCTCTGAAAGTTTAATAACAATATACAAAATTTTTGCTACAATTTTCAGTGAAAAAATGAGGTTCCAAGTTTTATATACAATATTTTTTCAATGCTCATGAAGATAAATGCACAGATGAAAAGCAGAAAGACAAAATACTAAGGGGGATTACTTTAGATTTGGGAGGACAGGTGATTATTTTCCCTCCACCTTTCCACTTTACTCTGTTTTCCAAATTACCCACCATAAGCTTGAAATTATAATATCATTACAAAAAACCGATGAGTATCCCACCCTCATCTGAGATTGCCTTGTCTCCCCATTCATCACCACCATCCCTTTATTCCACCCCCGATACCCTGAAAATGAGAAAATCAAAGCCACAAAATTCACTTCTGCTGGTGAGGATTGCAAATGTTAATAGCCCATATAGACAGGTTTAGTGGACAGTGCTAGGACGGGTTGGGGGGCGGGGGGCAATATCCTAATTATTCTCAAATGATTACCTTGAAGACAATAAGAAGAAGCTCAGCAAGATGAGCACCTATGGATGTCTGCTTGTTTCTGAAATCCTAAGCACCAGCCAAGGGCCAGAAGAGAGGGGACTGATGCCAGCACAACACATCCTCCTGGAAGGCCCGATGATCTTCTCTCTTTTTCTTGGAATATAATAAGCTTTTCATTCAGTGAAAGCCTGAGACGTAAGAAGTTTCCAGGAGTTGGCCAATTAAATTAACTCATCATTTAAAAAGTCAAGGTGGTGCTAAGGAAAATCAGAGAGTAGATTCAAGTCTTGGGCCTTTGGGCCACATCCAGCACAGGGGTTTTCCCGCAAGTTCATTTTGAGTGTGCCATGGCACAGAAAGAAATTGCTTACAAAATGCTGGAGCTGGGGGTGGAATCACAGAGGAGGAGGTTATAGAGCATAGACAGGTTTTAAAACATACAAAGACACAGAGTCTGGAGGGAGATCCCCCAGAGTATTGACATCTCTGAATGATGAAATTATTGGTGATGTTGTTTTTCCTGTGATGCTCTTCTGTATTTTTCAAACTTTCTGAGTATGTGTTGCATTTACAATACAAAGAAAAGATCTATTTTTATTTTTAACATCACATTTAAGGGACATGTATAAAAGTACATAGACAAGACCCAGAAGGTGGTGGAGTAAGAGATATATTCTTAATTTTTATGCTTTCTTTGCATTTTTCTAATTGTTTTGCAATGAAACTGCATTCTGTTTCCCATCAGAAAAGAAAAATAAATTTACTTAAATGAGTCCTAAATGGATTCTGGAGAAATGTTTGTTTCCACAGTTAGATGTCTTTTATTGCCAGGGGAAGGGAGAGGTTTTTCTCAGCCATTTATTGTCTCTGGTTCCTTAGAGATCTGCTTTGAGTCTAATGCTGTCAAAAGTATTTACCAAGCGTTTATTAAATAGTTAAGACTGTGCAAGAGTTCATTTGCCTCATTCGTTCATTCACCATTTTTGTTATTCTGTACCTCAAAGGCACTGATAAAAACATTTGTCTCTGCCCTGAAGACACTTTCTGTCCTGAGAATAGAGACAAGCTAACATACCATTACAGGACAGCAGGATTCTTGAAATTTAACATGCTCAGAATCAAGGGCTTCTTATACCACAAGCTGCATGGCTCCACCCCAAGACTTTCTGGATTTAGTCTGGGTATCCCAAGTGCTCTGGTGCTGCTGGCCTGGGTGGCACCTTTGAGAGCCATTGTATCATAAATGCTCGAGAGAGATGCATCGGGGACCTGAGCTTCTCTATCAGATGACATACTCTTGCTGAGGAGTAGAAAAGTGGGGAGGGGAGGAGAGGAAGATAGGCCACAAGGCAGGTTTTAGAATCAGTCCATAGAATCCCCGAACCCTTACTAGGTAGATCTCTGGGTCACCACACCTCCTCTTTCAGGATCTGGCAACAGCCATGAACTCTTTCCCTGCTGCTCTCTAGGACAGAGTTCTCCTAATTCCACTTCTCTTCTACTTCTTCCCCAAACTTTCTCCATGCACTAAAGAAAGCTGAAGTTCCACTCTCCAAAAAGGAAAGGCCCCCACCCTGTAGGTGGCTAAGAATGGGCCTCAAAATAAAAAGGAGTCCACAGCATTAACACTGTTCTGAGGTCATGCTACATACAGACTGAATGTCTGTGTCCCCTCAAAATTCATATGTTGAAATCTAACCCTCATTGTGATGGTATTAGGTGGTGGGTTCTTAGGGGGTGATTAGATCATGAGGGTAGAGCTCTCACGTCTGGGATTAGTGCCTTTATAAAAGAGACCTCAGAGAGCTCCCTTGCCCCTCCACCCTAAGAGGGCTCAGCAAGATGGCCATCTATGGACCAGGAAGCAGGCCTTCACCAGACAAAGAATCTACCAGCACCTTGATCTTCGACTTCTAAGCCTCTGGTCTATGGTATTTTGATATAGCAGATCTAATGGAATTAGACATACCAGTAGACAACATGACCCCACCCCTGGGGAGACACACCACCAAAATACAAGCCCTTCAAGAAGGCTTCACTAATAATACTAGCACAGTTAGGCTCTTCAGAGAATCTTCCAAATGTTTGTGTATGTTTTCCTGGGACAGAAGAAAAAAAAAACAATATCCACAGGCTGGAAATGCTAATATAGCTGACCATGTTTGTAGAATATTTGCTAAGGATGCAGTGTTCCTATTTAGTGACTGTTTTATAAGTGTATAATGCACCCAATGGTTTATCCAAGCCAATGATCATAAAATGTTATAAAGGGTTCCTATATAATTAAAATAGTGAGGTCACTTACAAAATACTTTCTGGATGAAGGTCAAACAGATGATTATAGTGTTTCCCAGGTAGAAGTTCAGCTATAGACCATGTAGACTAAAAGCCAAACAGAAATGGCATGAGCTTAATTTTCTCCACCCACGAACATTGTATTTTGTCAGCTGGGTCAGAATTTAAGTGTACCAGGACAGCTAACTCTTTAAAAGGATTCGTAGAGTTGATAATTCTGGAGTAGCAAACTTACCCTCTAATTTATATTTTTATATAAACTTGAAGTTTCACATATTAGGTGCCAGGAGTTATATCTGCAATGTATAAAAAGTCTGTAAAGGTGAGCGTCAGTCCATCACATCTTTTTTCTTAAACATTTATGTTTAAGGAATAAATATAGGAATAGCATAGAGAGGGGAAAATCTGGAGTCAAATTCATGCAGGTGAAATTAGTTGTAGATTCACTTTTAAGCTAGTGGATTTTACTATCCACTCCTCTTTCCTTCTCCTTGTCTTGAATTTACCTTCCTTTGTGTCTGATGAATGGTCCATAGAGGGGTTGGAAAAAGAGAAAAACAAGAGGCTTATGGATAAGCCTTAAGAAGGCTTATAAGTGGGCAGTTAGAAGTTAAGAAGGCCATCAGTGGGCACATTTCCCCCAAAGTGCTTCATTTTAGCTCTGGATGGATTACAGATGTCATTGATTTAAGCCCTTTTGGGGCATTACTTCAGGGCATCAGGGGGTCATATCCTCCTCTCAAAATGCTTATCATACATATAAGAAGTAGCCAGCCCCGTTCAGCTTAAGCTAATGTTTGCAATGTGTGATACGATGATGGGGTGGAACTACTTTACACATAGGACAACCAGGACAATATAAATAGAAATCCATCGGTTTTTTAAATGGTCATTTATTCTTTAGAAATATCACCAAAATGATCCTTAGTAATAGATTTTACTCCTCGATGGGGGAAAAAAAGTTAGATTTTTTTTTTCTTAGGATACTCTTGAGTAAGTTCCAGAGGGCAATAAGGAGATTAAGTGTAAAAAAAATAAAATTAAACAAACATTAGGAAAATAGAGTCAATTGATTTCAGAATGTGGTTGGATTTTCCAATAAGAGCCAGGAAGGAAATCACCACACTTGACTGTATGCATCTTTTATTTTTATTTTTATTTTTTTTATTTATGATAGTCACAGAGAGAGAGAGAGAGAGGCAGAGACACAGGCAGAGGGAGAAGCAGGCTCCATGCACCGGGAGCCCGACGTGGGATTCGATCCTGGGTCTCCAGGATCGCGCCCTGGGCCAAAGGCAGGCGCCAAACCGCGGCGCCACCCAGGGATCCCTGTATGCATCTTTTAAAAGCTCTGTCCATCTAAAAATATCATAGACAACGTAAGAAAGCAAAAGACAAATTTAGAGAAATATTTGCAACATACAGGAGTGAAGATATGGTATATTATATATATATTAAAATACTTTATCTGTTTATTTGACAGAAAAAGAGCACAAGCAGAGGGAGCAGCAGGCAGAGGGAGAGGGAGAAGCAAGTTCCCCACTGAGCAGAGAGCCTGGCGTGAGGCTCAGTCCCAGGACTTTGAAAAAGTCTATGATTGTTTCTTTAGAATAAATGTCTAGAAAAATAAAATGGATAATTTTATGCCATTAGGCAAGTGAGTCCATCAATAAATGATGGTACACCCATACCATGGAATACTACTCAGCAATGGAAAGGAAAAATCAGATGCACGCAACAACATGGATAAGTCTCACAGTCCTTATGTTAAGTGAATAAATAGAGACTAAAGGAAATAGGAGAATGTGACATATTATGTATTTATATAAAACTCTTAAAGACTTAATCTACAGCAACAGCAAGAACAGTGCTGGTTACTTGTGGAAGGAGTAAAAAGAGCACTATATTATAAAGAAATAGATTAAAATGGATTATAAAGGGAACAGATATTATATAGAAACGTTTGGGGAACACTTTCTTGATTGATGATAGCTTCATGGGTGTATATGTATGTCAAACTCATCAAATTATGTCCTTTAAATAAGTGCAGTTTATTGTATGCCAATTATAGCTCATTATAATTGTAAACAAAAAGGATACCGGGCCAAATGGACCAGAAGAAAAAAGATAACAGGCACTTCAAAGGCCCTTAAGAGTTACTGCCGGTTCCCAACCATCTTATGCTTTATAGAGTAGATGTGTATAGTGACTTCTCCACAGTCAGTAGCAGCAATTAAAAAGCAGATGCATCTTTAAAAATCTTTGTTTTTTACGAACAAATATCAAAGCAATCTAAGGTGCATTTCATTAATAATACCGTCCAATGGGACTTATATTTCCTCTTTTGTGAATTGTATAGATTGACCATTTTGTTAAATTTTCATTGATTTTTAAGATTTCTTTTTATAATAAACCATATCTGGGACACCTGGATAGCTCAGTTGGCTAAGCATCTGCCTTCAGCTCAGGTCTTGATCCCAGAGTCCCGAGCCACCCAGACGCCTGTCACAGATTCTCATTTTAGTCTCTATTTATTCTGATGCTTATATCAGCTGGATGGAACAGGGTAGAATGGATGAGAGAAGTAACCATTTGTTGAGTAAGTTTTTTGTATAGTTTGACTTTTAGAACCATGTTTATTCTCACATACTCAAAGAATAAATAGATAAACAAACATACTAGTAAATTGAATCAATTTGGATATGAGATAAAAACTGCAAATAAAACATGAACAGAAATAAATAATCCTAATAGTATTTAAAACAAACGACAACCATACAGAAAGGGAGCAGAGGGAATCAATTAAGGAATTTTTGAACATAGTAATTTGATTTTATACCCTCAGTCTTAAGACAAAAATTATTGACAATTATTGTAGTTAGTGGGGGGCTTGGTTTTTTCCCCCCCCACAGGGGTATATGTTAGCAATTCTAAAACTATGTTATGGAGACTCTTAGATTGAGCATATAATGGGATCCAGATTTTTCACCATCAGAGAATAAAATTACAAAAACATGAAAGGAGAAGTCTAGAATGTACTCTGTGGAGTACATTGGGTATTGGAATTGGAGGTGTTAGTATAAATACAGTTATTAAATATATAGATTCAGAAATGAACATGAATCTCAGGACACAAACATATTCCTGGTTCTGTTTGTTGAGAACGTCTATAAACAATGACACCCCAGGAGCAATGAAAACATTTAGTGCCCATATCTGGTTTTCAAATGTCATTCTGTACTAAAAGGACCTAGAGTCCTTGGAGAACTGGCTGATTCCAGGGCTGGAACTTCTCACTGTGCAGATAAGTAAGGATGTACCCGAAGGATGTTGAGCACGTGTCAAAAAGGCATGGGAGCCACATTCGAGGGACTCCCACTGACCAAGTCTGAAAACATGTAAGCATCAGAATAAATAGAGACTAAATGAGAATCTGTGAGGGGCACCTGGGTGGCTCAGTCAGTTAAGCATCTGCTTTTGGCTCAGGTAATGATCCCAGGGTCCTGGGATCAAGCCCCATATGGGGCTCCCTCCTCATCAGGGAGTCTGCTTCTCCCTCTCTCTCTGCCCCTCTCCCTGCTTGTGCTCTTTCTCATTTTCTCTGTCAAATAAATAAATAAAATCTTAAAAAAATAAAATGAGAAGCCATGAGTACTGATATTGAATAAATAAGTGAATAAATAAATAAATGAGGTAGAGAGAAAGCAAGAATGTAAGCTAATAAATGAGGAATGATGGCATTAAAGAACTATCAACATTTATAGCCATCATTATGATAATGAATTCAAGCAAAAATCAGCCAGGATGGTAAAAATAGTAAGTAAAAGTAATGCAAGTGTCATAGGATATTTACATAGTATTAAAGTTATCTCTCCACAGTTTTTAATTACAAACGGTAAAATAGTATCATTTACAATAGAACATGTTGGCAGACCCCACCTTAAATGACCAGCTGACGTCAAACTGGATGTCACCAGTAATGGGTCAACACCACAGCATGTGCCCTCCATCTGATGCCCTGAGAATGAAACTGCCTCGCTTCTGTGGCATTCCTGCTGAAGATGTGTATGTGGATCTAATTATGAGGAAACAGCAACAAACTTCAAACTCTCTTACAAGGTAACTGGCTGTACTCTTCAAAACTGTCCAGCAAGAAAATCTTAAAGAACCAATCAAGACAGGCTGAACAATGGCCCATATGAGACCCCAAAGAAACTAAATTCTGTAAGTTATGTTGGACTGGATCCTGTGCCAGAGTTTTTTTTTTTTTTTTCTCTGCTTAAAGAAGAAAAAATGAGGGATGCCTGGGTGACTCAGTGGTTGAGTGTCTGCCTTTGGCTCAGGGCGTGGTCCCAGAGTCATGGGATTGAGTCCCACATCGGGCTCCCTCCATGGAGCCTGCTTCTCCCTCTGCCTATGTCTCTGCCTCTCTCTGTGTGTCTCTCATGAAAAAATAAATAAAAACTTTTTAAAAAGAAGAAAAAATAAGACAATTGGTGAAATTTAGTGATGAAATCCTGTAGATCATATAGTACGGTAGTCTTGCTGTTAATTTTCCGATTTTGTTATGTCTGTGTGGGTATGTATAAGACTGGTCTTGTTTTTAGGAAATACATGAAGAAGTATTTAGAAGCCAGGGGACAATTTACAATTTTCCATCATCTGGTTCAGAAAAATATACTATATGATGGAGGGGGGGGAGACAGAAGGCAAATATGATGAAATATTAATATCTTAAAGAATCTGGGTGAAAAGCACACTTGAATTCTTTATACCACTTTTGGAAATTTTCTGTAAACCTGAAACTATTTCAAAATAAATGGCAGAGCTAGTAAGGGGAGAAAAGAAAAAAATATCTTTCTTCTTTCTTCCCTTAGGGCCTCTCACCCTTCTTCCCTCTCTCCCTTTCTCTCCACACAAACACACAGGAACATGTCTGAAATTTTTTTTTTTTTTGCAAAAGTGTGAATAGTATTTATATCTAGATGGTGGGACATTACATTCAAAATTAATCTTCTTGCAAAGGAAACAAAATTGAAAATAAACAAATGGGACTCATCAATCTAAAAAGCTTCTGCATAGAAAAAGAAACCATCAACAAAATGAAAGGCAACCTATGGAATGGGAGAAAATATTTGAAAATTATATATTTGATAAGGGGTTCATATCCAAAATGTATGAAGAACTCACACAATTCAATAGCAAAAAAGCAATCTAATTTAAAAATGGGTAGACATTTTTCCAAAAAGACAGATACATGGCCAACAGGTACATGAAAAGATAACCAACATCATTCATCATCAGGGAAATGCAAATCCAAACCACAATGAGAGATCACCTCATACCTGCTAGAATGGCTTATACCAAAAAGACAAGAAATAGCAAGTGGTGGTGAGGATGTGGAGCAGAAACAACCCTGGTTCACTGTTGGTGGGAACGGGAATTGATGTAGTCACTATTAAAAAAAAAAAAAAAAATGAAGATTCCTCAAAAACTTAAAAATAGAACCGCCATACGATCTAGCAATTCCACTTCTGGGTATTTATCCAAAAGGAATGAAAACACCAACTCAAAATGATATCTGCCCATGTTCATTGCAGTATTTTTTACACTAGCCAAGACATAGAAGCAATCTAAGTATCCATTGATAGATGAATGGATAAAGACAATGTGACGTATCCACAGTAAAATATTATTTCTCCTTAAAGAGGAAGGAAATCCTGCCATTCTTGACAACTCGGAATGACCTCTGTGTTGAGATAAGTGAAATAAGTCAGGCAGAGAAAGACAAATACTGTATGTTCTCACTTAGATGTGGAATCTGAAAAAAAAAACTGAACTTATAGAAACAGAGAGCAGAAGAGTGGTCGCCAGTGGGTGGGGAAACTGGGGACATGTTGGTGGAAGAGGACAACCTCTGGTTGTAAGGTGAGCGAGTTCTGGCAATCTAACGTACGGCACGCTAACTGTGATTAGCAACACTCTACTGCATACTTGAAAGTTGCTGAGAGTAGATCTTCTATGTTCTCACCATAACAACAACAGCAGCAACAGCAACAAAGATAATTGTGTGAGATGAAGGATGCGCTAACAAATCTAACTGTGGGAAACATTTTACAGTCTCTACTTGTATCAAAGCATCACATTGCACACCTTAAATGCATACTATATTGCGTGTCAACTATATCTCAATAAAGCTGGGGGAAAATTAAAGAAGAGTAATTTTCTTCATGCTTTTATATTGTATACATATTCGACCATGGGTATGTATCTATTTTTATAACGTATACATATATTTAAGGTTTTAAAAAGCACTAGCAAGGGCTGTGGCCCTTACTGTCATGATGGCACTTTGTCAGTTCAGCTGTCTTTTCCATATCACTACTCTTACGCGTGGTTACACCCACCCATCTGGGCCCTACCAGCAGCTGTGGGAGTGCCAAAATAGTTCTGAATGGGATCGTGACAGTAAGACAGCTGTAGTCTCAAGTGACTTAGAGTGGCACATATTTGTCCCCTGAGGCCATGAGTATATCATATAACAGAAGGAATCCTAAGAATGGCAACGTGCATACTCTGATGCAAAAACACCCTGTCATTTCTGGTGGCATAAGAGTTCCAGAGGGAGGGCCTCGGAGCGTGTCTGCATTGTTAAAGTGTCATTGATTTTTAGAGCAAATTGTTATTTGTTACGGATTTATGGAGCCTGCCTTCTTAATCTTTGCATGTCTGGGAAAAGTATAATCTTTTTCCTTTAGATATAGTTCTAAAAATAAATTCTAGGGACGCCTGGGTGGCTCAGTGGTTGAGTGTCTGCCTTCAGCTCAGGTTGTGATCCCAGGGTCCTGGGATTGAGTTCCGAGTCAGGATCCCCACAGGGAGCCTGCTTCTCCTTCTGCCTATGTTTCTGCCTTTCCCTCTGTGTCTCTCATGAATAAATAAATAAAATCCTTAAAATAAATAAATTCTAAAACTATACTTCTCACAACTGTGGGACATAAATAATAGGGAGCCAATGAATACTAGTTTGATTAGCTAACCAAAAAATAAATCAAAAAAGTATGAAGGACTGGCGTGAGGGGAACAGTCTGCAGTGAGTTTTAAAGTATGGATTAATGCAATGGATTTGATGGATTCTGACTCTCTCTTTAAAAAAAAAAAAAAAAAGGCTTTTCAGACCCAAAGGCCATTTAATACAATAAATCCTACGTGGGTAGTTTAGCAAACATTTTTTAAAACCCACATTCAACAGACTGGTTAATATTGGATATACAGATTTGGTTCAAAGCTGAAATTCCCCTGGCTTAATAGACTCTCTCATGAAATTCAGTTATTTTATATTACACCATAAAAAAATAGGGACACATATCTATTGACAACTTAAACATTAACTCAATAGGCTTTCCAGTGTCTGCTAGTTGGAGGTGACTTTGGGTGGTCACTGAGTTTCCTTTGGCTTCAAGCAACAGAGTGTTAAGACTTCGGGATCTCAGAGGATAGGCAGTGCTCTGACATTCTCCAAAACTTCCAGAAAGGGCTTTCACAACTACATGCAAGCAGACATCCTAATTTTATATCATTCAAAATTCAGCTTGATCCTCACTGATCAAGCTCCTCACATCACTAAGCTGGGTCTTTAATTTGTGATTTTGGAAGGAGGGTCACATGTCTAATTCTAAATTCTTCTCATTCCTCTCTGTCACTATGAGAGCTCATTCCCTAAATGTATTCTCAAAGGCTGCTGTCATTCAGACATGGAGAAGAATCTTAACCCCTGCTTAGAGGCATTTGACATGGAGTTTCTTTAACCCTACTTTCTGAGTATATGACTCCAACAATATAAAATACGCTCCAGTTAAATGGCATGCTCTTTGGGAAAACCCAACCGATTCTCTGATGTTTACAAGATATTTAAGAAATTAGGATTAAAGCTTTTAGTACAAAACCCTGGACATTTAAAGTTTACTTCCCAAATATTAAGATGGGAATGTACGATAGTAACCATGTATTATTCTGTCCTGAAATTTGACCTTGGGTTTAGTCTCCTTCCAGAAAATAAATTGAAATCATGATGTGACATTAAACATTAAAATATAATAAGATTGATAGATGGCCTTCGGATTTTAGAATTCAAGTGTGTTTCTGCTGTTCGCATCATCATTACTTTTGTAGCAGGCGTTAATAATTCATCATCTTCTAGCGATAGCAATAGCCAACACATGTAGCTATTTCAGGTGATTTATATATGTATGAATTCATGGAATCCTTACAACAACCTTATGAAGTGGGTACTATTATGTCCTTTTTACAGAGAAAAAGACACTGAGACTCAGTAGCTGAAGGTATACAGCTAACCAGCGGCACGGCACAGTCCTGATTCCAGAGTGCAAACCTTTAGCTACACATTGTACTGTGTCTGAGTTATTATTGGAGGCAAGTTCTAATGAGAAATCCCTTTCCTTCTGTCTCCAGGCACTGTTTATTTTTTATTTTTATTATTTTTTTTACAAGAACTGTTTATGTATACCTCCCCTCTTCCTTGCCCACCGGTGTTTGGAAAATATTTAACAACCAGCCCTCTTGAAAGAGCTGATCTGTAATATTTGCCAATTTTCAGGGCCAATTTCCAAGTGGCCAATTCCAAATGACCCACTTGATGACACTGGACATAGAATTGGGAGAAGACGGACGTAGCACTCCCTGTTACATAGTATTTATATCATGTGTGCCCCATTTTATACTGTTTGTATCCTACAGCTATTATGGATGTATATAACCTCAAGAGCACAGAAAACAGTAACATGTAATAAAAGAATGAGGAAACAATAAATTCTGAGTGTTTATTACTTTTGTTTGAAGTATAATCCAGTTCATTGTAAATTTACAGAATCTAATTCTAATATTAAGATTTAGCGATTGGCTCTCAAGAGTCAGTGCTATCAGATAATGTACTTTCTGGAAATTGTTTTTAGTGTAAAATTGGGAGAAGGATGAAATGAAGGTATTGGGTTACAGTCTCAGTGGTGTCTGACTCTGAGCACTCCTCCAGACAAATTTCCGTTTCCAAACCTTTTCTTTGGGGAGAAGAGCCAAAGAAATGGGTTGGCCTGGAGCTGCTCAGTTTGGAGTTCTGCTGCGCCACCCGCTGGTTAAAGTGAGCAATTGCTATATTCTCCGGTGCTCAGGGTCTTGGGCTCATGCTTCAGGGCTCTTCTCACTGACATTCCTTACCCACTAGCATTTTCAGCCATTAATTAGGCTTCTGGTGGTGGAGGGTGAGTGGGGGAGGTTAGGTTACATTTTAGTTTAGTTTACAATCTCCTATATGAAGGCCTCAAAGATAAATTCTCAGATGTTGGGCCAAAGGGCACTTGACTAACAACTTAGCAGGTTTTTGTCCTTCTCTGAGGTTATCACCCCAATTCCAGAGTAGTAGAGAGCATTTCCAGGCTTGGCTTCGAAATATTAATCAGAATGACAAGTTTCCAAAGTTATCATCACTAATTTCTAAAAAGATCAGAGGATCCTCAGCAAATAGATGTTCATGCATTCCATTTAGATAGCACACCTTTCCAAAAACTGAAGGTGTGACCCTATCCCCTATCCCATTATCCTGCCCTTTCCACCATGGACCCCATCTCAGGACATTATTTTAAGATAATAAAAAACATATGTCATCAGACATGATCTGGAGGCTACTTTTTGGTTGTGAAAATCCCATCATGGATCTATTTAGTGTATGCAGTTAAGCACTAATCTTATATGGCAGTGGGGGGGGGGGGGTCCTCAACTATTCCTTCCATCTTCATTTTTGTATTTTCCACTTATTATTATTATTATTTTAAGATTTATTTATTCATGAGAGACACAGAGAGAGGCAGAGACATAGGCAGAGGGAGAAGTAGGCTCTTCTCCAAAGGAAACCCAATGTGGGACTTGATCCCAGGACCCCAGGATCACGACCTGAGCCAAAGGCAGATGCTCACCGCTGAGTCACCCAGGTGTCCCTCCACTTACTATTAATTCATTAATACAACAAATATCTCTTGAGCGTAAATATGCTGGCTCCTTGGCTAGGAGTTGTGGACATAAAGAAGAAGAAGACAGATCTTGCCCTGAGGGCTCCCCAGGGTTGCAGTAGAGGCAAAGGAAAGCATTTGCAGGCATTAGGAAAGCAAGATTCTGTGCGTGCTAATGACAAGAGCAACTGACTCTTAAGCAAAAGGGCAGGCTTTTTGGAGGAGCAGGAAAACTGATGTGGAAGTCTGTGTAGAATTTAGACAGAGGGAACTATAGGGCCAGGCGAATCAAGGGATGAGATCACAGACTGAGAGAATTTTCAGCAGAACCAGTCATGCACTTAGGCTGGAGCCAGAACAGTGTGCTCATGAGGCGCAATTAATGAGCCATAATGCCAGAAAGTAGGGAGGGAAGAGCTCTCGATGGTCTTGATCACCCTGCAAAAATGTGGACTTCCTCCAGGTAGTAATAATACATTAACCTTTCAACATGTTTAAGTAAAGAAGTAAAAGAGTCAGATCCATGATTAATGAAGCTATCTGTCCAAGCTTTCCTGGACACATATGCCACACATGGGCTTTTTTTTCATCCTAGGGACACAGGGCATTCAAGGTCCTCCCCTAATAAAGGTAAGGACTTGGACATTTTTAATAAGAGATAAGAATGTTGCTCCCTACTCTAGCCACTTTCTGGAAAGTTCTGTTTTATGGAATGAAAAACTCTTCACTCATAAAAGAGGGAGAAAAGCTAATTTGAGCAAAGGGAAAACAAAATACTAAAAAGAAAAAGCATCTCAATTGAAAAGGGTAAGGAGGAGGCGATAGAGTAGAGGAAGAGGGTTAGGAGGAGAGGAAGGAGGAGGAACAGGAAATGAATCAGAGATAGACCTGTGAGTGGGGAGGATTCCCGACAGCCCAGGTGAGAGATGGTGGGACCGGAACTAGGGCACCAGGAATGGATAAAAGAAATTTGTGGAAGGAGAATTAATGGATTTTACCTGATATGGAGTTTGGGTAGCTAGAGAATTAAACAAATTTCAGAGAGCATTTCTAGAAAGTGAATTTGCAGAACACCACAAAAGACTTCTATGTTCCTACCCATTGATCTAGTCATTTTACCTCTAGAAGCCAATCTCAAAATGATCACAGGTGAACATAAAACACGTGTATCATATGCTTATCACTGGCTGGTATAGCAGTAGATAATAGAAGCAACCAGAGGGCACCTATGTATTTTGATATATCCAGAAAAAGGGATTAAGTACAAGGTTAAGTTTCTCAAGAACATTTAATGACATGGTTAAATGCTTTTGTAGATATAATCATGTTAAATTTTTTTTAAAGTCAGGGTTCGCAGTGTAAGGTGTGATTCCAGTTTTGTAAAAACAAAAAACAAACCAAAAAACCCTAAAAACTCTGCCTATATACAGAAAAGGAAGAAAAGAAAATCAAGAAAATGATAACTGACTATTTCTGACTGATAAGATTGTGGATCAATTACACTTTTAGCAGGCTTTCTAAAATTGTATATAATTAACCTGTATTATTCTAATAAACAAAAAAATAACAACTGTAACAAATAGAAAGAGAAAATAACTAAACCTTCTGGCCTGTTACTTGCAGAAAGTCTTGTCAAATATTTTGATCTGAGGGGTGCCTGGCTGGCTTCATCAGAAGAGCTAGCCATTCTTGATCTCGGAGGTTGTGAGTTCAAGCCACACGTGGGGTGTAGAGGTAGCTTAAATAAATAAAACTTTAAAAAATTATATTTGAATATAATTTATTACAAAAGCACAGATGATGACTTTTTAAAAAATGATGTGAAGATTCAGATTCGATAACAAAGAATATCCCTTTTAAAATTATGATATTCAACATAATTGGAGTGATTAAACTTTAAATTAACTTATGAGCTTCAGGCAGTTAGGGCAAAAAGAAAAAACTGGGTCAGCACATTTTCATTACAATGTTGCATCTCATGCCAGACCAGCAAGGGGAAATATTGTATTTCCAAGCACTGCTTTCTAAATTAAATTCTTTAATGAGTGATAGAGACATGGATGTGCACTATGACAATGTAATAAGCTGATGTGACAGTGCCGTACATATATGTATTTGTGACTTTTACAAACTCTTTGCAGGTAAAAGATGAAATTCAGTAAAGTCAGCTGTGGGCAAAAGATACAGCCAAGTATATACCCTCTGGTGCTTCAGCTAGATCCAAAAAAAAAAAAGAAAAAAGAAACTAGATTGCCAAGAGAATATTTTCCAGCTTTATTGAGCCTAAGAAACACAAGCCTTGCTCATTAAAGAAAACAGCTTCCCAGCTCTCTCTTCCTAAAGATTCCAATTCAGTTGGCCTGGAGCGGAGTCTGGAACATATTAAAGAAACGCCCAGGTCCTGTTGGATGCGGGTGATCCAGGAAGCCCATTGGAGAAACAGGGACCCTAGAGAAGTGGATTGCCAAGCTGCTTCTGCATTTTGTCTAACTAGTGCGTTTCTTAGCTGCACTCTTAGCAAGATCCTGTAGTCCTGGAGTTCTGAATCGGTGGTGTTCCAACAGGGTATGGGTAGCCCTGAGCTTGCACAGAAACTTTACACGGGTTTCCTGCAAGGTCGTAGTTGGGCATTTGTTTACAGGTAAGTCACTTCCCCTTGTACTCTTGTCCTTCTGCATTGAAGGTGCTTTGTCACCAGGGGGTGGGGAGGAAGCCTCTTCCCAAACAGCCCTTTTCATTCTCACTCCCTCAATCTCTACTCCCAGCTTGCCCCCAAGCCTGTCCACTGCCCTGGAGTGGAAAAAGGCCTGTGGTAAGTGGCAAAAGAACAGCTTTATATATTGGTGTCTGATGGACTCTAATGTGTGGGTAACAAACACTTTTGCAAGTCAGGAACAAACTGGAAGGAGAGATTTGTCAGCAATGATGATTGGCAATGAGGATATGATAGATCATGACAGATCATGGTGTAGTTCTCCATGTATCACTGCAGAGGAACTCAAAGACATGGATAACACTGTGGTCACAGCATACCTGCCATTTCCACTAATTTATTGATATGAATAACCTCTCTTTGCTTAAGTGTTTTTTTTTTTTTAAGATTTTTATGTTTGTATAACCTTTACACCCAAAATGGGGCACCGACTTGCAAGCCTCAGATCAAGAGTCTACCCTTTCAAAGACTGAGCCAGCCAAGCGCCCCTCGATTAAGTCTTTATTTTTTTTTTTTATTTTATTTTTTATTTATTTATGATAGTCACAGAGAGAGAGAGAGGCGCAGAGACACAGGCAGAGGGAGAAGCAGGCTCCATGCACCGGGAGCCCGATGTGGGATTCGATCCCGGATCTCCAGGATCGTGCCCTGGGCCAAAGGCAGGCGCCAAACCGCTGCGCCACCCAGGGATCCCGATTAAGTCTTTAATAAGGAAAAATAGTAGGAGATTGGATGCTGAAGCTTATTTTGCTTGAACTAATTTTAATCTATGGATACCTGAAATTAGCAATAAAAGAGACACATTCATTTAATTAAATGATGTACTTTCAATGCATCTTCACTTTTTATGTTGAATATTTATCACAATTTGAAAGAAACTGATGTTGCTTTGATTAAAATTATGTATTACTAGTCATAAAGATAATCAATCCAAAAGGGAAAAATTGTAACACTTGGAGTTCTATGATGATAGGAAACAAAAAATTTCAAATTTCTATTTAGATACATATATTCTGATGGCCAAGAAATACGAAGCGTGGTTGAAAAAAGACTCCCGAGCTTAAAAAAGTGCTGTCAAAGGATATAATTCTGGAAGAAATGAAATGGGAGTCGAGGAGGAAAAGAAATAATGTCAAACATCTTACTGTGAAGAGAGCTCATGCATATTTAAAGTGGATCGTGGTGGTTATTAAATCTCTAGAGTTATCGGATTCTATTAAATATATTAGAAGACTGAAAGTTTTATTTCTAAATGTCAGCTTTTACAAATATATCAGAAATGGCATTTCTTGTAGTGACTTAAATGGGATGAGGAAATATCTTTATCAGCTTAACCATGTGCAAGGAGGTGTATGTAGCTTTTACCAAATTCTGCTCTAGAAGTGAAAAAGTTTGAGGTCATTCTCTGAATGTGCGCAGCCATAGAGTCCCTCTCTGGGAGGGCTTGGCTGCAGCCTGAGCCTGGCCTGGGGCTGTGCTGGAAAGCTGCATTTATTTGTGTAAGAATTTTGCCTTTTGGGGATCCCTGGGTGGCTCAGCGGTTTAGTGCCTGCCTTTGGCCCAGGGCGCGATCCTGGAGTCCCGGGATCGAGTCCCACGTCGGGTTACCCGCATGGAGCTTGCTTCTCCCTCCTCCTGTGTCTCTGCCTCTCCCTCTCTGTGTCTATCATAAATAAATTAAAAAAAAAGAATTTTGCCTTTTTTAAAAAAAAATTCATGAGAGACACACAGAGAGAGGCAGGGACATAGGCAGAGGGAGAAGCAGGCTCTCCACAGAGAGCCTGATGCAGGACCTCAACCCAGGACCCCGGGATCACGACCTGAGCCAAAGGCAGACGCTCAACCACTGAGCCACCCAGGTGCCCCGAGAATTTTATCTTTATATTGTATAGTACAGATCACCGAAAAAGAGCAAAGCTTTTTTAAATTTCATTTCTTTTTAAAATTTTTATTTAAATTCAATTTGCCAGCATACAGTATAACATCATATGCCCTCCTTAACACCCATCACCCGGTTACCCCATCTCTGCACCCGCCACCCCTTCTATAACCCTTTGTTCGTTTCCCAGAGTTAGGAGTCTCTCATGGTTTGTCTTCTTTAATTTTTCTCCAATCAGTCCCCTTCGCCTTCTCTTATGTTCCCTTTCACTGTTTCTTGTATTGCATGCAAAGCTTTCTGATAGCTGCTTTCATTCTTGCTATTCGCATCTTCCAAATGGGTAAAAAAAAAGCATCAATTGGCCATATCCTAAGAATGGAATTAAAAATTTTATCGTAGATTTGTGGGGGCTGGAAGTTGATTAAGGAGAGGCACTATGTAAATTTTTCTCAGGAGGCTTCTATTGATTTATTCCAATAAATAAACATATCACTCAATGGAGCTCGAGCCTTCTCACTATAAGAATTGTTTTGTTTTTATTTTTTTTTAATTTTTTTTTTTCATGAGAGATACAGAGAGAGAGAGAGAAAGGCAGAGACACAGGAAGAGGGAGAAGCAGGCTCCACGCAGGGAGCCGGACGCGGGACTTGATCCCGGGACTCCAAGATCAAGCCCTGGGCCAAAGGCAGGAGCCAAACCGCTGAGCCACCCAGGGATCTTCTACTATAAGAATTGTTGAAACATTTCTCACGAGTCCCTACCAGTCGCTCAGGTCCTGACATGACCTCAGTGAGGCCCCCATAGACCAGCTGATTTGGAGCAAGAGGAAGGAGCTTCCAAAGGGGTCTCGTCCCTCACCAAGCAAGCTAATGTCCCATATGGTTATTTGACAGACACGGATTGGTTTTTGAGAATTCTGCAGCGTGTTGGAACTGCGTGGTTGAAATTCAAGGAAGTTGTGGCCGGAGATTGCGAACTCATCCATGGGAAGGTGCTGGTGGGTACCATGGGATGTTTTATGGTCTCCATGTCATTCTTCAGGGCTCCAGACTCACCCCAAAATAGAAAGTGGAAATTCACTTAAAAGTCTGATTTTAGATTATTTGTTGGAATTTCTAGTCTTCTCACACTCTCTCTTTCTTCTGCTTTTTGAAGACCATGTCTTTATTTTTTCAATTTCTCAGTACCTTTTGGTTTTGAACATATACCCCAGAGGGCAGTGCCTGCCCACACAGGGGATGTCCTGCCTGCCCCCGGCCCCATTTCTCAGAATTATGCTGCACCAAAAGCGGAAAAGAGGCACATTGGGGTTTACTGCAAGATGGTATTAGCTGTACGATAATAGAAGCTGAGTACTGGGGCCCCTGGGTGGCTGGGGTTGAGCATCTGCCTTCGGCTCAGGTTGTGATCCCGGGTTCCTGGGATCGAGTCCCGCATCTCCCTCTGCCTGTGTCTCTGCCTCTCTGTGTGTGTCTACAATAAATAAATAAATTCATACATACATAAATTCTTTTAAAAAAAAGAAGCTGAGTATTATGAAAACCTGCAGCTCTCCCTTTCCCTCGCCTCATTTACTACTTTCAGGGAGCACTTTGCTTCTGACACCTCTGGTCACCAAATATATGAGGTCTTTCCCCACACTAAGCAATTTGCTGTGACACCAGCTGGGCATCCTCCGATTTAACCCAATTCTGCTACTGTCTACCTTGGAGAGTGTCAGATCCCACAGGCTCATGCTGACCGCCCCCTCCCTCAGATGCCAGTCACAAAGAGTAGGTCCCCAGGTCACCCACAGCTTCTCTGTGATTTGGCCACAAATCAAACCTGAGAAGGTTTGAGTGATCAGCCAAAGCAGCTCACAGAACCCAGGGAAAAGCTTCCTTCTGCTTATAGTTTATTATGATACAGGATGCAGAGAGACACCCAGCTGAAGAGATGCATAGGGTGGTGTCTGGGTGGGTCCCGGGCGCAGGAGTCGGGGTTACCTTCCCCACATGTGGATGTGTCTGCCAGCCTGGAAGTTCCCTGCAACTCATACTTTTGAGACTTTTATGGAAGCTTTATCACATAAACATGATTAATCGTTAACTTCATTATCAGCCCCTCTCCTTTCTCAAGAGACTGGAGGCCGAAAATTCCAAGAATCTAATCGAAAATTCCAAGCAAATAATCATGGAGCTTTCTGGTGACCAGTCCCTATCCAGGAACCATCTAGAGTCCCCTCATTAGAACAAAGACACTCTTGTCACCCAGGAAATCACAAAGGTTACAGGACCTTTGTGCCAGAAACCAGGGGCACAGATCGATATATATATATATATATATATATATATATATATAAAATTATTATTATTATTGTATCTCACAGGGACTTATAGTCCTAACTGGCCAGAACTTTACAGAAATAATTATGCCCATGATATTTGGCAAGATCTTCAACATCTCTGCACAGCACATTTAAAAAATAGCTTACTTTTTTGACGGTAAAAGTAATGATAACAGGACAAATGATTTCTTTTTTTTTTTTTAAGATTATTTATTTATTTAAGAGAGAGAGCAGGAGCAAGGAGGGAGGAGCAGAGGAAGAAGGAGAAGCAGACTCCCTGCTAGATGAGGAGGGAGCCCGACTGGGGCGGCAGGCTCCATCCCAGGACCCTAAGATCCTGACCTGAGCTGAAAGCAGATGTTTAACCTACTGAGCCACCCAGGTGCCCCAGGCAAATGATTTCTGATTGTGCCAGCATCATGTCCACTGTGCTCAGTGCTTCCCCTGCTCTGTCCAATGCCTGCTGACTGCAGGGCCTTTAACAAGTATTGAAAAAGCAATAGAGCCAAATCAAAACAACACGAACCAAAGAAACTACAAAAACCTACTTGTAATCCCTACCACTAAAAGGCAGCTACGATGAATACTTGATCCTATTTTCTTCTAGTCCCAGTCTTCCATATTTCGAATATTTGAGACCATCGACTATATGGATGTGTGATAGCGGCTTCAAGTCAACACAGTTTGAGAACTGGCCAAGGAGCAAGGGATGGAATCGGAGCAGAGGTGGGTGGTGGGGACAGGCTTCCTGCGACAGGGGAGAGTAGCACGTAGAGACATGACTCCGGACCCTCTAGGTACAGCCTTTACCTGCTACCTGAAAGAGGACTCAGCCGTGTGGCTGTGGAGTCAGGTTCAAGGGCAAGGAAAGGCCAATATTCCATAGTCTTTCTTCAAAAGGAAGTGTTTAGAGGATAGGTACACATTATGGCGGGTTGCTGATGCTCACCTCAGCATGAGAGCATGATAACTCTGCAAAGATTTAGCTGTTTTCTCAACCTTGACGGGGTCACCTGGACAGAGAGTGACACCAGCTTCTTCAGCTGGAAGCCAAGGGTGCGGACAAAGCCCTAGTTACCCACCTACTCTCTAGTTACCCACCTGCTCCCCCGGGGAGCAACTGCATTCCTGCTTATTTCTCTCTTTTTGGTTAATTAAATTGGGAAATATAGCAGGTGTATGGGTGTGTGTAGGATGTCACTTCCTACACACCTGTGACTCTCCTTCAATGCTGCAGCATTATAGCAGGAACACTCGCCCAGGCCAAATAAATACACAATATTCTATTTCACAGCTATGTTCTTTTTTTTTTTCTCTAATGCAGTATTATATATATTAAGTTTCCAAATTATTATTATATATAATGTGCCACATGTTTCAACATTTAGAAAGTCTTTCTACAACTCTTATGTATTTGTTCTTCATTGATACCTACTAGGTGTATGTCACGGGCCTGGGCAATTTGGAGGCTCCAACGAAGATTAGACACTGCCCCAGAATTTATGACTTACAAGGGAATTAATACTCCGTGGATAGAAGCCATGTTTGGTTTCATGGCTTAGCATGGACTCTGTGAGATGGGCAAGGCAGGTGTAACTTCTCCATTTGATAGGTGGGAACGATGGAAGAGCAGAGAGGTTATGACACTTGCTTCCAGTTACACAGAATGTGTCTCGAGCCTCACACTTGATTTTTTGGCTGGGCCTGGATTTCTGGGTTGGAAGAGTCATTTTCATTCAGAACTTTATTTTTTATTTTTATTTTTTTAAAGATTTTATTTATTTGAGAGAGACAGAGCTCACAAGTGTAGGCGGGGGGAAGGAGAAGCAGACTCCCCACTGAGCAGGGAGCCCGATGCAGGACTTGATTCCAGGCCCCCGGGATCATGGCCTGAGCTGAAGGCAGATGCTTAACCAACTGAGCCACCCAGGCATCCCTCATTCAGAATCTTAAAGGCATTCTTCCAGTATATTCTTACTGAAAGATTGCCATTCAGAAGTCTGATACCGTTCGGATTCCTATTTTTTATTATTATAAAAATTTTGTTATTCCCGTGTCCTGGCTCTTCTAGAAATGTTTAGACATTTCTTCTCACTTCTAGTTCTGAAGTTTATAAGCAATGTGTCATGTTCTGAGTCTTTATTTATAGTCATAGGCAATCACAGGGTCTAGAATCTGGAGAACTATGTTTTTAGTTTGGGGAAGTTTTCTTCTATTTGTCTTTGATAATTTTCTCTGCACTATCTTCTCTGTTCCCTCTTCTTGGAATTCTGATTATTTTGTCGTTGTGCTTCCTGCGATGATCCTCTGATTCGTTACCTTTTGCATCCTTTTGTCTTTTTAAAAAACTACCTGAGAGATTTATTTTCAATACTTATACTGATTTTTTAAAAACACTGGCTGCCAGATTTTTTATTTCCAAGGCTTTTCTTGGTCTTTGTTCTTTTTAAAGATTTTTGCTTACCTTGATTCATAAATGCCACATTAGCTTATTTCTCTGAACGTATTCATCATTTCCATGGAATTTTCTTTCACTCTCTATGTCTTCTGAATTTCTGATTTCCGTTTGTTTATTTTTGTCTCTTTTGCTTTATTTTTACTTTTGTTTTAGGTCTTCTCCTTAAATACTTGGCAAGTTGTACCAGGCCATTTAGGGGAGAGGCAGATTTCTGAGCTGATTGTAAGTTGTGTGTCTTCTGAGGTTGGTGTCTGGTGGGCTTTATTGTAATGTGGCTCAGAAGGGACCTGGATGCTTTACTGCTTTGCTGGACAACATCTCAGTGTTAATAGCTCCCCGAGGAGGACACATGTGCCCCGTTTCCTGCCATGAGCATGTTAGTCTGGCTGCAGGTGTTACAGAGCAGGGCAGAGGGAGAGGCTGGTGGGGGATGTCCTGGCTCAGTGGGAGACTTCCACTTCTATTTTTTGAACTGGCATCTTACTCTATCCATCGGAGGGATCTTGATCATCATCACTAAAGAAACTTGTGGCTGTTCTTAGGGTTTCTTGATAACTTATTCAGATACCAATCTAAACCTATCTGTATTCTGTTCTTTATTCCCTCAATCTTGTTACTTCGAATATATATGAGCATCAGAGGGAAAGTTGCTGATTCCGTGGCTGTATATCAAGGAGCTTTTATTGCTCAATTAATATATACAGTCTGAGTTACAGATATTTTAGTCATTATATACAAGTAAGGAAAAAAATCAATAAAATGAACATATTACCAGCAACTGCTCAAACACTTGTCAGTGTAAACTGTCAACAGCGATTATTCATAGGACGGATGAAATAAAAAATCTCACATCACAAGAAAGACACATTTGTTAGAAATCTTTTCTTTTTTAAAGATTGTATTTATTTATTCATGAGAGACACACAGAGAGAGCCGGGGGGAGGGGGGTGGATGGCGGTCAGAGACACAGGCAGAGGGAGAAGCAGACCCCTGCAGGGAGCCTGATGTGGGACTTGATCCCAAGACCCCAGGATCATGCTCTGAGCTGAAGGCAGATGCTCAACCACTGATCCACCCAGGCATCCCTGAAATCTTTTTAGGTGACACAATGTCAAGCATTGGCAGATACAGCTTAGCATCTCCTGGCTATTGAACTTTTTTTTTTTTTAACTTTTATTTATTTATGATAGTCACACACAGAGAGAGAGAGAGAGAGAGAGAGAGAGGCGGAGACATAGGCAGAGGGAGAAGCAGGCTCCATGCACCGGGAGCCCGATATGGGATTCGATCCGGGGTCTCCAGGATCGCGCCCTGGGCCAAAGGCAGGCGCTAAACCGCTGCGCCACCCAGGGATCCCCATCTCCTGGCTATTGAAACCAAAGTTTGAAATGATCCCCCCGCCCGTGGATGAATAACTCTTAAAAGCACAGGTTAGCAGAGCTGCAATGGATTTTATAGAAGAATTAAAACCAGGTTAATTTTATTTTGTCTAGCTTTCTGAAACTAAGGCTCAGAAAGGGAAAATAATTTGATTATTCTCTCCAGTTAAACCTTACATACTTTTTATAATATTCTTTTTTAAGTTGGGTATTTCTGTAGCAATTATGGCAAGTCTTCCATGTTTCTAGGATCAGCTTTAGCTTGTGTGGTGCAGTGAGACTTTCCTCAAATATTTGCTAAAGCATAGAATTCATTTGACAAAAGAGAAGGTTTTGTATTCCCCAATAAAAGATAAAACTTGAAGAGCAGAATTCCTGAGCTGCTGGAAGCTCCTTCACCTTCTGTCCTCATGACCAAAGCCCTTCAACAAGCTCTCCACTGAGAGAGCTGGTTAAAGCTGAGCCTTTTTTTTTTTTTTTTAAGATTTTATTTATTTATTCATGAGAGACCCAGAGAGAGAAGCAGAGACACAGGCAGAGGGAGAAGCAGGGTCCCTGTGGGGAGCCTGATGTGGGACTCGATCCCAGGATCCCGGGATCATGACCTGAGCCAAAGGCAGATGCTAAACCACTGAGCCACCCAGACATCCCAAGCCCAGCCCCTTAAACCAGGTCTCCCTTCCCCTTGAGCGGATGGTCCAGAGCCCAGGCCCATACTTGCTTCAAAAGTCACATGGGTCTGAATGCTCATTCTCTGAATTTAAGCCTGGCTATGTCTATGTCCTCTTGATCCCTCAGTGTGACTTCATTCAGCCACCTAGGTCCTTCCTGGCCCTCAGTGACTATGGCATCAGGACCCTTACTGAGTAGACACAGAGATAGGATTCCATGTGCAAGGGACATATGAGCCAGGACAGGCCAGGAGCCTGTGGACCAGAGCCCTGACTCTAGGGGGAGCAGGGGCAGGAGGAAGGGCTGGGAGGAAGGGTTGCAGACAGCAGTGCCCCTCTAAGGGCTCTACGGCCAGGTTGGAGCCGAGTTCCAGAGCTAAGGGATGGTCAGAGGAGGCCCAGTCCTCAGCCTTGGCCTGGAACAGTCCAGAGAGGAGATGCCAGGGCGGCCGGTCAGCTGGCTCCCTGCAGCAGGAGGTCTGGGCCATGCATCTCCAGGGCAGCCACCCTTCGGCACCTTTTGTCATTTGGTGCTTTCTCGTCCTGCCTCACTGAATTGTTATTTTAGCCTATACTGTTATTAAACATCATGGTTAACATTTATGGAGCATTTATGACAGCCAGCTGCTCTGCTAAGCGCTGTATTTGCAAAAGAGGAACAAATTGCTCGGGTCTCAAACACACACCCTTAACATGAACTTTATCAGTTGTCTTTCATATCTGAATTTATATTTGGGGCCCACATTCCACTAAGAGTAGGAATGTCATTTTAGCCGATTCATGTTTTCTGCTGTGAACTCTGGGGCTCTCACCTCCCTCCTTCCTCCTCAGTGTTGCATCTAAGGTCCTCAGAGGGGGGTTTAGAGTCAAGGCGCCTGTGGGGGTGTCCAGTCCCTCATCTGCATGTGTCCACACTGGCATCTTCTGCTGAATCCCACTGCCGCTGGCCTCTGGTGTGCTTCTCTACACCTGGACAATGTTCAAATTTGTCTGGTTTCCCATGGAAAGATCTGCAGCTAACCCTACTTCTGCCTTTCGACACCTCAAGGTCTCTCTGGGCCGCTGTGATGCCCACCAGTGCCACTAGGGAACTCAGGGGCACCATCTCAGCTGCCCTCATAGTGACACCCACTGCGGCGTCTCCTCCCTTTAGGGGAAGGGATGCCTGAGTCCTGCTGTTTCCCAGGATCTACCCGGGAGGTAAGATACAGGCTACTTCCGTCTTCAGATTCTCAGGCTCCTCTGGAGGTTTTGTTATCCCATGACCCACAGTCAATGTGGGGATGTGGGATATGGGCCTTAGAACTCTGGCTCACCCTGCTGCATAGTCAGGTTTGCTTTCCTTTTGCTTCTCTCTGTCAAGCCCAGGGGATCATCTCTTCTCAGGCAGAAAGTTGGGTCAGCAGTATTCTCTTAAAATCACCATTTTTAAAGATTTAAAAATATTTTCAATGCTTGAGTCTTGGCTTTTGCTAAGTGCTTTGCATCTGTTATCTCAATTGCAACAGCAAAATGTTTATAATGTTTACAGAGTGGTTCAGAGAGGTAAACTAGCTGGGCTAAGGCCACACAGCCTGCAGGTGCCAGGCTGGGTTTGAAAATACTTGATGAGACTTCAGAGCCTACGCTCTTATCATTCCTTGAATTCTCCCTGGAATCATTGGTACTTTCTCCTTTAGGGCAGGTTTTGTTTTCTCAAATAACGTTTAAGCATTTTAGAAACAGGATCCATGAAATACTTCCTCTGTAAAATGGGTTTAAATGAAGCTGGAGAGTTGTTACTTAGTTGTAAGAAAACATTGTATCTGCCCTAAAAGACAGAAATTGTTGTTCAACTGGCCTAAGGTCATCACTCAGCATTCAATCAGGAAGTCTTTTTTTTTTTTTTTTTTAAGATTTTTTTTATTCATGACACAGAGAGAGAGAGAGAGGGAGGCAGAGACACAGGCAGAGGGAGAAGCAGGCTCCATGCAGGGAGCCCGACGTGGGACTCGATCCCAGGTCCTCAGGATCACACCCTGAGCCGAAGGCAGCGCTAAACCACTGTGCCACCTGGGCTGCCCCGATCAGGAAGTCTTTAAGAGGAGAATAATCTGAGGTACAGGCTTTGTGGATCACTCACCACAGACAGGGTTGAAGCAGGTGAGTTCTGGACACTTCCAGCTGAAAGAGTGCCTGGATACTGAGCAAGTGAAAGATAACAACCAGATGATAGCTTTACACACTTTATAGGTACACACAGAAAGAAGTTTTTCTTGACTTTTCTCCCCCCAAATGTGTACGTATTTATATGTTCGCACATGAATATATAAGCATGGAGGAAAAAGGAGGAAAAAATGTAATATTTGTAACGTGCTATCCTGATTAAGTGTGGGCTTTCCTGAGCAACATGGGGGAAGAAGATAGGGTGAAGCCGAGCAAACCAAAAGGGGAAAACCCAACTTGAGTGAAAAAATTTAAGAAGATGTAAACTTTGAAACCAATAGCAATAAAAAGAAAGATCTGCATCATCTTTATAGTTTGAGGAAGGTATCAGAGAGTTTTCATGAAGAAGATAAATGAAGAAAGAAAAGCAGTAATTGACCTGAGCTGAATGGTGACAGATTGTGGTGTATCACATGATGTCCTGTGGACTCCACACCCCTGTTGGTGCAACTACTGCATTGTACTGTGGTTTGTGGTTTGGTTTATGCAGCTAACACAGCTCCAGGAACCTGTTGACATGAATGAATGGGGGAGGAAGGAAGGAAGGAAGGAAGGAAGGAAAGAAGGAAGGAAGGAAGAAATGACATCTTTCACCAGATGAACAGCTCACTGAAGCTAGTGTGGTCACCTAATACGGCCACTTGACTAATTTGACTTCTCAAGAACTTAGCAATTTCATGTACCCAGTTGCTCTAGGGTTCATTTTGTTTGTCTTTTAAAGATTTATTTATTTATTGGGGGGGGGGGGCAGAGGGAGAGAATCTTCAAGCAGACGCCTACTGAGCGAGGAGCCCCTTGAGGGGATTGACTTCACAACCCTGAGATCATGACCTGAGCTGAAACCAAGAGTCAGATGCTTAACTGACTGAGCCACCAGGCGCCCCACTCTAGATTTTTTGAATGGGACATTCCTCTATAGATACCATCAGGAAAATAAAATATGGAAAAGCCTCATGGTGAAATAACATTTTATCTTTCTTGGGGGAAGGTTGTCCCAGCCGTTAGCTGTGGGGTGATAGATGTTCCCATGTACTTACGTAAATCAAGTATATCACACTGTAAAGAGTTGTTGACTTTGTTTTTTTTTTGTTTTTTTTTGTTTTGTTTTGTTTTTTTTTTGAGTTGTTGACTTTGAACCACAAGATTTGGGTTTGAACCTCGGGCTTATCATTTACTAGTCGTATTATTTTTTTGGACAAGGACCTTGATTTTTCTGAGCTTTGATTTGTTTCCTTGTCTATAAAAAGTGGGATAAGAGTAACTTAGCTTATTGGATTGTGAAGAATAAATGGGGCGATGCATGGACAAGGTGCCTGGCACAGAGGCAGCATGAAATAAATGCTGGTATTTCTTGTGAGTATCATTCTTCTTATTTCTACTGGAGCCTCGAGTAGGCGGGGTAAGGCCTCCTCTCAACCTCTGGCTAATTCAAGAGGGGAGGAGCAGGGGTCAGGGGTGACTAAGTGGAATTTCCAGGCTGAGAATGTGTGGCCCTGGGATGCTACACTCCAGTCATCTCAGAGGCTGGCAAGGGAAGATGTTCCTGGTGCTAATTAATTGTGTCCTTCTCTCCCTGACATGTAGATGTATGTCTGGAGGTCCTAGATACACACCACATTCATTGTGCAAGATACAGCACACAGGACGACAAGGGACCTTTGGGCAACTAAGAAAAATAGCGTTAAGGGCCAAGTGCTGGGCCCACAGTAGACTGTAGGTGGCAGCAGAAACCCAGGCATGGAGAAAGGAGCCAGCTGGTAAAGCCTTCCTGGAAACTGTCCTACAGTGGGCAGTTGCTTTTTCCTAAAAGCAAGTCCACTACTTGCTTTTAGGAATTTATTAAAAAGACCTGGAAGCTTTTAGCATCCATAACTTTAGTGGATTTGACACACCATTTGATGCTATCTTCTCTGTTCTTCAGAGTGAATGAAGATCTCTGAGTTCATTCGTACAAATTCCCCCAAATCTTGCATTTGTGGTTTTTTTTATGTCAAAAAAAAAATTCAGAATGTCTTCAGCATTAGGGCATTATTAGGTTGAATTCAACATTTAATGAGAGATAGCTTCCAAATTATGGCCTGTGACAGCCATCACGCATGTTATTCTTGGTGGAACAAGTTCTCCCTTTAAAACAAAAAAAGATTTTATTTATTCATGATAGACAGAGAGAGAAAGAGAGAGGCAGAGACACAGGCAGTGGGAGAAACAGGCTCCACGCAGGGAGCCTGATGTGGGACTCGATCCCGGGATTCCAGGATCATGTCCTGAGCCAAAGGCAAGACGTTCAACAGCTGAGCCACCCAGGCGTCCCAAATCCTCCCTTTTTAAAAAATTTATTTGCTTTTGAGAGGAAGGGGCAGAAGGAGGGAGAGAGGGACTAAAGCAGACTCCATGCTGAATGAGGAGCCTGACATGGGGCTTGATCTCACGATCCTGGGATCAGACGTGAGCCGAAACCAAGAGTCCCCACTTAACCAACTGCACCACCCAGGTGCCTTACAAGTTCTCCCTTGTGGAAATAATGCAGACCCTCCGAGGGGTAGACAGAAGACAGGGAGGTCTAAAATGATTTCTCAGCGCTTGCAAACCCAGGTGGTTCTCCTTCAATGATTGCTTTGGAATTTCCTTTCATCTGATGTTACCTGGTTTGCATATGTCTGATTTATACTTACCTATCTCTTAATTTTCACATTTCCTGTGAAAATTGTATAGTATGTGTCTTGTAGAGAGCACAAAACTCCATTATTGTTTCTTAACCCAGTCCGAGTTTCTTAACCAAGTCCCTATCATCTGATGCTGGACTTGAACCCATTCCCATCTCTTCTGGTAGTTTGATTGAGTGCCTTCCTTCTTACTTTATCTTTACCATTTACTATATTTATTGTTCATGCTTTTCTTTTCACATTTCTTCCGGAATAATCAGGACATTCATTTTTCAAATTCTTTTCCCTGCACTCCTTTGTCTCAAGCAGCACACGTTTTACTACATAGCTCTTACATTTTACTTGGTCCTCAAAGTTGGAAGTCCTAATCAGTGGGCTGGAACCACCGTGTTGCCCTGACCTGTCAAGATTTAACATCATCCTGGTCCTCCCCGCCAATCATTCCTCACCCCTATATTTTGTTCATAAAATTAAATTTGTACTTGTGGATCCTTTCCCTCTTTTTTTGAAAACAATTTAATGATTAGAAAACCAGAATTAGGGGCACCTGGTTGGCTTAGTCAGTGGAATGTGTGACTCTTGATCTCAGGGTTATGAGTCTGAGTCTCACGCTGAGTATAGAGATCACTTAAAAATAAAACTTAAGGGGCAGCCCTGGTGGCGCAGCGGTTTAGCGCCGCCTGCAGCCCGGGGTGTGATCCTGGAGACTCTGGATGGAGTCCCACGTCAGCCTCTCCACGTGGAGCCTGCTTCTCCCTCTGCCTGTGTCTCTGCCTCTCTGTCTCTATGAGTAAATAAATAAAAATCTTTAAAAAAAGAAAGAAAAAGAAAGCTAGCACAAAGAACATCTGCAATACCCTTTGTCAGATTTACCTATTAACATTTTACCCCAATAATCCTCTATCATTTACTTCCTTGTACACACACGCACACAGATAATTTTTTAAAGATTTTATTTATTTTTATTTATTTATTTATTTATTTATTTATTTATTTATTTATTTATTTTAGACAGAGAAAGAGAGAGAGACACAGAGACAGGCAGAGGGAGAAGCAGACCCCATGCCAGGAGCCCGACGCGGGACTGGATCCAGGAACTCCAGGATCATGCCCTGGGTCAAAGGCAGGCGCTAAACCATTGAGCCACCTGGGGATCCCAGATATAATTATTTTTTGAGAGTAAGTTACGCATATACCCTCATATCTACTCTTATCCCTAAACATTATGTGTGTACTTCCTAAGAAGAGTGATATCCTCTTACAATTTCCATTGTATAATTATTGGTTTCATACACTTTGTTTTAATATTTTAACTTAGTGTATAGTTAACATTCGTGTTTTGTCAGTTGACCTAATAATGCCTTTTATGGCATTCCCCACCCTCTATCACTGTAGGGCCTTATCTGGGGTTAAGTATCACATTTGGTTGTGCCTCTTTAGTCTCCTTTAGTCTGGAAATTTCAATAGCTTTTCTTGGTATTTTATGACATTCACATTTTTTAAACTGAAGGATAATTAACAGATAAGGTTATATCAGGTTTCAGGTGTACAATATCAAGTGATTCAACAATCCCATAAATTACTCAGTACTCTCAATCCCCTTCACCTATTTCACCCATGCCCTCCTCCCTTCTGGCAACCACCAGTTTGTTCTCTGTATTTGAAAGCTTTTTGTTTCTTTATCTCTTTTTCCTTTGTTCATTTGGGGTTTTTTCTGTCTTAAGTTCCACATACATAGGAAATTATATGATATTTGTCTTTCTCTGTCTGACTTATTTCATTTAACATTATATCCTTTAGGTCCATCCACATTGCTGCAAATGGCAAGGTTTCATTCTTTTTTATGGCTGACTAGTATTCCACTATATATGTATACATTTACCACTTCTTCTTATCCATTTATTTATAGATGGACATTTTGATTGCTTTCATTTCTTGGGTATTATGAATAATTCTGCAATAAACATAGGGTTGCATGTATCTTTTGGAATTAGTGTTTTCATTTTATAATTGAGTGAATACCCAGTAGTGGAATTACTGTATCATAGGGTAGTTCTATTTTTCATTTTTTGAAGAACCTCCATACTGTTTTCCACAGTGGCTACACCGGTTTGCATTCCCACACAAGTGTTCCTTTCATTCCACATCCTTGCCAACACTTGTTGTTTCTCATGTTGTTGATTTTAGCCATTCTGACAGGTGTGAGGTGATTTCTCCTTGTGGTTTTGATTTATATTTCCCTGATGATGAGTGATGTCGAGCATCTTTTCATGTTTCTGTGGCCATCTGGATGTCTTCTTTGAGAAACATTCACATTTCATAAAAGCAGAGTTTCTGTTGACATTAGAAAAATAGAAGGTTGTTTATTTTGTGCTTTTCTGATTATTCCATCATGATTAATTCAGATTATGCATCCTCATCATGTCCTCATCAAGTGAGCTTGTGTTTCCCTTAGTTTATGTCTTCTGTCCTCACAGAATACCTACCTGCTTTCCACTGCTGATATGAATTTTGATCACCTCTGCAGAGTGTTGTCTTATTCTCTGCTCTGTCATTATGGTTTTTGTTTTCTCTTTTGCCGCTACTAAGCAGTTTGGAATGATATACCTTATTACCATGCAGCTATCCTTCTTCTTACCAAAATGCCCCCTAGATTTATCATCCAATGATGACTCCTGGCCGATCCACTCATTACTTACAATGTTTGCAAAATAGTGATTTTTCCAGCTTTATCACTCCCTGCACATTTACCAGTCAGCTTTTGGCATTCTGCTGTAAACAAGAGGCCTTACTCTATCTAGCTCTATCTCTTTATCTACCTAGCTATTGATCTAATCTATTGGAAATGGGCTGATTGATTTCTATATTATCAATGGTTTGTAATTCAGTACTGTACTTAACTATTTTGGTGCTCAAATTGTGTCAGATTGAGTCCTATTTGTATGTCCCTACTTTTGCAGTGAGAACTTGGCTCCCAACAATCAGCATGCTTGGTCATTTGCCCCGTCCTTTAGTACAGCTAAAATAGTTTCAGAATTACTTTGTCCAGGCTGTGTTAAAACAAACCATTAAAAAGAGCTTGAGATTCATTTTTCCATTCTTCTCCCACCTCAATGGCTTAAAATTGAGGCAATGTAGGCAAAGACCGTGTTTGCAAGGTACTTGGATTCTTTCCTTCTTGGTTCTTGGTTTGTCACTCCTTCCATCTTCTTTCCTTCCCGTACACACATATACAAGAACAATTTGAGCAGAGAGATCTTCTTTTTAAGATTTTATTTATTTATTCATGAGAGATACACAGAAAGAGGCAGAGACATAGGCAGAGGGAGAAGTAGGCTCCATGTGGGGATTCTGATGTGGAACTAGATCCCAGGGCCCTCGGATCATGACCTCAGCCGAAGGCAGATGCTAAACCCTTGAGACATCAGGGCGTCCCAGAGCAAAGAGATCTTTAAAAAGTACTGTTGGATTATCATGAAAAGCATAAAGTAGGAACCAATCAGTTCATATTGATATAAATACATGCTTGAAGAAAAAAGGAAAGAATGAAGAGGGAGACACGGCACAACTATATATCATTTGTGCTCCTTTGCATTAGGCTTTATCAATGTAAATGTATATGTTTCACAGGAATGTATGCACTTGTCACAATTTTTTTTTGTATTCTTACATTTTTTTCTCTGTCATTAGGTCTTGAAATTGAATTAATTTTTTTCTTTCTTCCTTTCTTTTTTCTTTTTCTTTTTACTTTTTGGAGTATTGTGTGATTTCCTTGGTAATGGAACAAGGGTGACACATTTCTGAATTCTTGAACATCTACAAATCTCCTTCTTCTGCCGTTGCATCTGAATGGTATGTTTCTGTACACAGTTCCCAGATCACAGCCCTGTCTACCAGGAGTCTTGACATGAGACTTCTCTTTGCTGCTAGCCTAGATTCATGCAAGTACTATTTTCTTTGTCTGAAACATTGTATTTTCATCATTCTCAAGGTTCAGGAATTTTGGTGATATATGGGCAGAGAGAAGTCTGTTCTCATTAAGTTTGCTTGGGAATTGGCAAGTACCTTATGACAGCAGTTTCTCTTCAGCTTAGGGAAGGTTTCTTCTGTGTTTGTACAAGCATTAATTTCTCTCCATCCAGTGCTTTTTCTCCCTCAGAAACTCTATTATTCACATAATAAATCTCCAGTCAAGGCCCATTCTTCTCTTCCTTCATATTTTCTATTTCTTTGTATTTTGTTCAGTGGGCTCAGCTCTTTTTTTCCATTTCTTCTCCTGAAATCCCAGGAATGCTCTCAGCAGTGGTCACTGTACTTCTCATGTCTGCTGATTTTCTAAATTCATAAATCCTATTTTGAACTTCTAAAAATCTTCCATTTGCTCCAATGATAGTTCCAAAGCATTATTTTTATGTATTTATTAAAATGTCACCCTGTCTCGTGTGCTGATTCTACCTCAACAGAAACCCCCTGTTCTTAGCCATCCTGCCCACCCTTCCTCACTTACCACCTGCTCATGGGCTGGGGAGGCCCCTCAGCCCCCACCAAGGTCAGGCTGTGGAAAACTATGGCAAGTGGTAAACAGGCAGGACATTGTGAATGACATGGCAAATTGTTTGATTGTGGATGGAGGAGCTTGTTTTGGGAATAGGAAGACAGGTATGTTGGGTGGAAGGGTTCCAGAGAGAGGGAAAGACTTTTGTGGAGGCAGACAGACAGGGAGCAGTTCATTCCCTGTGTGGCTCAGCTCAGATCTGCAGTCTCCCCCCAGGGCCACATGCGGCAAATACACAGAGTGCCGAAAAAATCCACTGGAGTCTCTCAGTTGGGCTTCCCCAGACGGCCTCAGCATCTGAAGTCCATATCCTGAAGCCTCTGTGTCGGAGACGCAAAGCTTTCTGCTTTCTACCAAGCGTGTCCAAAGTCAGTCTCTGCACCTGTCCTCCTCCTGGAGAATTTAATCCTCAGATGCACTCACGAATCCCTTGAGGGACCTATGCACGTCCAGCAGCAGCAGCCTTACTTGGGAGTTAGAAATGCAGGCTCTCATGCCTCACCTCAGATCAACCTGAAAAGGAAGGTGCTTAATAACAAGATCCCTGGATAATTTGTCTATATTTTAAAGCATAAAAGAATCCTGCCCTGGGCCACTGCGACCGGCCGCGGACACCTGCTGGCACCTCATACTCACCTGGGTTGTTGGGTGGCCTTGGAAAGGAGGTGGGAGGTTGGAGGGTCCAGAAATGTATGTACACTTAATCTGACATTCTCTCAGCATTCTGTCCTAGGTTTTCAGGAGTCTTTTTAGATGTTTGTAACAATGTGGTTTTCAATTCATAGAATGCTGAAGTTCAGAAAGATCTGGAAGAGAATTGGTCTTCCATCATCCGATTTTTATACATGACGTCCAAAGAGGCTCCAAAGTTTAATAAATGTCATAGAGTGAATAAGCAGCAGGGTAAGGGGAAGAATTCAGGTCTCTTCATTTTAGACCACTGCTTTCTTTCCCTCATTTCACTGCCCAGATCTTCCTGGGTGGTAATTTTTATTGATGTTCTATCAACAAATGAGTATGATCTTCAAATATTACCAGGGCAAACCTAAACCAGAACCAAATCAAGACAACAAAAACCATCACCACCACCACTACCAAAAAAGATAAAAAAGAAAAGGACAAGGACGCCTGGATGGGTCAGCGGTTTAGTGCCTGACATTGGCTCAGGTCATGATCCTGGGGTCCTGGGATCGAGTCCCACATCGAGCTCCCTGCAGGGAGCCTGCTTCTCCCTCTGCCTGCGTCTCTGCCCCTCTCTGTGTGTCTCTCATGAATAAATAAATAAAATCTTAAAAAAAAAAAAGAAATCCAAAGGAAAATCTTAAAAAAAAAAAAAAAAAGAAATGCCAAAGGAAAGAAATCCAGCAAATGAAACAACATGCCACACTTGCTTTCTCTTAGTCACGATCTTGCAGTATTTAGTCAAAAGAAACAGTGGAAGAAAATTTCTGATGCAGCAAGATCTGTATTTAATTGCGTGGAAATACAGGACGGCTTGTGGCCCCGAGGGAGAGCAGCCTGGGGCAGGGACATGAAGGGTTGGTGAGCGGCGCTGGCGCAGAGCACAGTGAGTGCAACCGCTGAGAAGGGGCATGTGTGCCCCCGCCCCCACCCGGGGCCAGGGCAGGGGTGTGGCCAGGGGGCATCCGGAGGACAGGTGAGGGAGAAGCTCGGAGAATAAATGGAATTATATGACATGATGAAAACCTGATTGAACCAACAAGGCACCCATTGGTAGGGTACAGAAGAAATTCACGAACGAGTGCTTTTCTGGTTAGAGCTTAATATGCAAACAGAACATGCTGGCACAGACACGGTCCCCAAACATTCGGCTGCGGCTCTGAAGTCTTGCTATATCTGTCCGTTTTGTGGTCCCTGCTTGTAACGATTCCATGCTGACATTTGCCACTATTTTTAAGATAAAGACTTGTAATGCTATACATGAAACACCAGTAAGTACTTACTATTTTTTCCCTGCTCTTTAACTTCAAGATCTTTTATACTCTCTGTGTTGCAGGTTGAGTGCCCAGGGCATATTCTCTTTGGAGAAATACAGCAAAAGGAGTTAAGATGACTCATTTTTACCAATGACAATAATATTTGAAATGGCTCTTCAGAAATGGAAAGTGTGATGCTTTGAATCGAAATGATCAGTGACACAGATATGGGCAAGAAACGAAATCAAATGGATCCAGGGAATGGAGACTCCCCCAACCCCCCCCCCCCCCCAAGGAACATGGTTTTAAAGTCAGTGGTGGAGAAGCAGGTCCTCACCTAGGATAGGACAAGCACGACCGTTTTCAAAATGTGTCGTGTCGCACCAGATTATTTTAGCAATCTGTTAATCAGATGGCCCAGATGGACACCAGCAAGGGAGGCTGGGACAAGGTGATTCTCTGGTATTTAAGCTCCAGCAGATGGGTGCTTCTAGCGTGGTTCAGCCTGCCACTGCTGCCAAGTCAACAGCGAGGAAAATTAACACAGATCTGACTTGCTACAGAAATGATCCTCTGTAGCAGGTTTCTTTTTTCTTTCAAATGCTGCTGAAATTTCACCTCTTTCATGAAATCTTTCTAGGCTAATATCTCTTGGCACATCATCATTCAACATTTATTCCTTTCGGCTGTTTTGAGACTTACATGGACACCCACACGGTTCTCTGCTACCCAGCTTGGCAGACTATAACGTATGGGTGAATCAGCTCACGGAGGCAGATTCACGATGCTTAAACATGTAGAAGTTAACAAATCCCACCACAGTTGGAAGATAAAATACATGTAACAACCAAATTAATAATTTTAGTATCAATCACTGGTGTAAAGCTTTGTAGCAATTTACCCCATCATTTTATTATTATTGCAATCCTAGTAAGAACTGCAAGGGCCAATCCGGCCACAGAATTGGTCAGGAAATGTCTGTAGGGCTGGTGGTGAGTCGTCCAGGCACAGGTGAGTGTCCCAGGCATTTCTACCTGATAGGCTGAGACCAACCCAAAACATTGGCTTAACATCTGCAAGTGGATCAATATGATATATCATATTAGTAGAAAATATGATAAAAACCACATGATCATCTCAATAGACTCCAAAAAAAGCACTTGACAAAATCTAACTCCTTTCATGATAAAAATACTGAACAAACCAGGAATAGAAGGAACTTTCTCAACCTGCTAAAGGGCATCTGTAAAAAAACCCATAATGAACATCTTATATAATGGAGAAACCCTGAATGCTTTTCCTCGAGATTGAGAACGTTGGTGGCTTAAAATTCAAAGTTCCAGGGGAGGTTAATCAGCCAAGTTTGGGTTATGTGCCTGCTGTCTTACCCTCTTCAGGAGGACAGAGAAATAATCTGACCCTGGGCATTGGGGAGAGGCAGGGGCTGGCCTCCCACCAGGATGCCCCCACAGCAGGGAGGAGGTAATTCCACAAGGCAATTCAGGTGCTCTTTAGAAAGAGGCTCAGATCCCAAGTGGCCAAAAAAAATCAACAAAGTGTCTCTGTATGGAAATATTCGGGTCTACTCACTCCAAGGTCCTTGCCATGTCACCATATTTGGCATATTATTGGTAATTCAAAAGATTTTTTGACATCCTGATTAATTAGGAACATTGATATTATTGAAGAATCTATGGCCAATGGATTTTGAAATAAAGGTTGTCCATCCTTGCCTCCAGACCATTCCTTTCCTGGCAGATTCTGTGTCTGGTGACTCTACCCTTCTCTTGGGGCCACCATGAGGGAAGCCAGCAGTATGTGTCTGGTTTCTTACTTCAGTTGCTGGACCACTGCTCCATCTAGCTAGAACTTCTAAAATGGCTACACCTGCAACCCCCTTACTGCCCACTCTGCCCGGTTCCCACTGGATCTCCTCTTTACCTCTTGATGGCTGAACCTGGGTCTCATTTGAATCTTTGTACTCCTACTTGTGTGTTCAAAACTTCCTTTAGCTTAGCTCATCAGGCACCTCATGTGCTGGGATCGCCTGTCTATCCAGCTTCCTAGCCTGCCACCACCTTGTGATAGCCCTCACTACAGCAATTCTGGATGAATGGGAATTTCTTAGACCGACTCTGCACCTTCATATATTCTCCTCTGTCTGCCTGGAATGTTCTTTACATAGATAACATGTCTTTCAAAAAATTAGCTCAACATCATGACCTCTCTGAAGCCTGCCTTGATTGTGCCTATCCCAGGCCAACCCCTATCTCCTCTTTGCACCCATGACATATCATGTGTTCCACTGTTAAATTTTTCTGACTGTACCGCAGTCATTCCTTTGCTGGTCTGTTATCATAGCTGTAAATTGTAGGACATGTATCTTAAATTATTTTGCATCTTTAGTGCTTTGTGCTCCATAAAATTCTTTAACTGCCTACTGCTTGGAGTTTCACTTCCTAACATTTTTTTTTTCCTTTAAATCAACCAGAGCTGAAAGGGATGGCAGGTTTAAAAAAAAAAAAAAAAAAAAAGAATCAACTACATTCATAAAACACTTTAGTTTTCATAAAACAACCTGTATTTTCTAGATCTGGTTAGAAGGCTGAGGCATTAAATTAAAAAGTCACAAATAGGGGTGCCTGGATGGCTCAGTTGGTTGGGTGCCTGACTTTGCCTTGGGTCGTGGTCACTGGGTCCTGGGATTGGGCCCCAGGATGGACTCCCTGCTCAGTGGGGAGGCTGCTTCTCTCTCTCCCTCTCCCCCTCCTCCTGCTTGTGCTTTCTCTCTCAAATAAATAAACGAAATCTTTAGGAAAAAAAACTTAACAGCAGAACAATCATTAACAGCAGTTCAACTTGATTCAACATTTATCGCGTATATCCTATAGGCAGGACACTGATTACTAAGATACCAGTTCATTTTCACTAGACACTGAATTTCAGAAAAAAAAAGTGAAAATATAAAGTTTCAGAATAACTACATGATAGATCCCAATTATAAGAGTTCAGCCTTGCAAATTATATAATTCTTCTGTCCTGTTTCCCTTATATGGGTTGAAATTTTGGGGTATAACCATAAATGCAACTCTCCTGTTAAGATATGTATAAAAATAGGAGAACCAGTATAAGATTTTTCTAGGCAGAATTTTGAACATGCCAAAAAAAAAAATTACTTGATAGAACTCTAGAGACCCAGGAGTTGAAGTCTAGATTTTTTTTTTAAGATTTTACTTATTTATTCATGAGAGATACACAGAGAGAGGCAGAAACACAGGCAGAGGGAGAAGCAGGCTCCTCACAGGGAGCCTGATGTGGGACTCGATCCTGGGACTCCAGGATCACACCCTGAACTGAAGGCAGATGCAGAACTGCTGAGCCACCCAGGCGTCCCTAGATTTTGGTTTTACATATGGTTCAAATTTAGGATGACATCCATTCATTTCATGACACTGATGGATTAGTCAGGGTTCTCCAAAGAAATAGAACCAATAGGATATGTAAATAGAGACACTGATGTAGATATATAGATAAGAGATTTTTTTAAAAAAGATTTTATTTATTTATTCATGAGAGACACAGAGGGAGAAGCAGGGTCCCTGTAGAGAACCTGATGTGGAACTCGATCCCAGGATGCTGGGCTCACGACTTGAGCCAAAGGCAGATGCTCAACCAGTGAGCCACCCAGGTGCTCCATAGATAAGAGATTTATTATGGGAATCCGCTCACATTATTATGGGCATATATATATATACCACCATATGCTATCTGAAAGGTGGAGAGCCAGGAAGTCAGGGATGCTGCTGGGATAAATTCTGGAGAACCAGGAGTTCTGATGTTGGAGTGCAGGAGAAGATGGATGTCTCCAGCTCAAGATGAAAGAGATAATTCACAACTTCCTCTATATTTTTGTTCTTATTGGGGTCCTCAATGGATTGGATGATGCCAGTCCACATTGGTGAGTGTAGATCTTCTTTACTCAGATCACTGATTCAAATGCTAGTCACTTCCAGAAACATCCTCATAGACATGCCCAGAAATAATGTTTTACCAGCTACCTGGGCATCACTTAGCATCTCGAGTCAACACAGAAAATTAACTATCACAACTGGTTCAGGTAGCCCGAGTAGATGACTGCAAGGTTTGTCTTGTTGGGCCACACCAAAAGTCAGGCATTTGACCACCAGGTTCTGGAGCATTTGCACTGTGATAGAAGGAAGCTGTCCTCAGCAGGGGACAGAACAGTTGGGTCCTCTCCTTTACAAGTTATTCATCCACGCAACAATCATAGATTCTTCACTTAAATCAAAAATGTGCTAGATGGTGGAGCTCAGAGATGATTAAGAAAAGGTTCTTACCTTGAATTTAAAATCTCAGAGTGTTGGGGAACAGAAATGTAAAGAGATAATTACAGCAAAATGTTGTGTAGTAATATGAAAAGTAATGATTAACATGACCCCATAAAAACTTCCTGCCTGTTTAAGAAAGTTTTTCAACCTTTTTTTTTTTTTTTTTTTTTTTTTTAGTTTTTCAAGATTTTGAGTAGTGTGCTATTCAGGTAATTTTTAAAATGTCCATTGAAATTAAGGTCTTTATATCTAGAAACATCTGTATCTTTTTATTAATATTAATAGGAAATATACTATTTTAATATAAATAGAAATATTATAATATGTAACATATTATATTTGCCATATATTGTATTTAATATTAATAAAACCTGGTAAATTTTTATAGTTTCAATATATGTCCTATATCTTTTATTCTAAGTATTTTATAGATTTTTTTTTGTATTTCCATTTCAACTGCTTTTTGCTCTCAGAGAAGATACTGTTATATTGTTTGCACCCATGTCAGCAAATTCTCTTAATAACTTTAGTTTAACTTAGGGTTTATTAAGTTTTCTGGATAGAGCAGCATTGGTAAATAAAATCTTTTCTTTCTTTTGTGATACATTTTCTTATACAGCCTATTTTGTTTCCCTGAGATGATGGTCTACGGATACCAGTGGGTCTGCAAGGTCAAAACTACTTTCAAAATAAAATTTGCATTGATGGTAAACAAACAAAAACTAATGATGGGTAATATTGGTGTCTCCTTACCATGAATTAAGCTGGTGGCACCAAAGTATACTAGTGGTCAGTATATTCTTCATTGCTACATACTTATGGTTTTATCTATCTATCTATCTATCTATCTATCTATCTATCTATCATCTATCTATTCACGTATATATTTAAAGATATATATATATACATATATACATATTTAAAGATTTTATCCATTTATTTATTTGATAGAGAGGGAGAGAGAGCAAGGGGAGAAACAAGGGGAGCAGTAGAGGGAGAGGGAGAAGCAGACTCCCTGCCCATCAGGAAGCCCAATGCAGGGCTCCATCCCAGGACCCTAGGATCATGACCTGAACCAAAGGTAGATGCTTAAGTGATGGAGCCACCCAAGTGCCCCATACTTGTAGTTTTAAAATATGTCTTTTTTTTTAAGACAAGAATGTGCTTCATGCAGTAAAAATGATTAATTTTTATTAAATCTTAGCCCTGTAGCATATAGGCTTTTAATATTCACTGTTACTAAATACGGAGTTTGCATTAAGCCCGTCTGCTTTGTACCAGAGTTGGAGGAGGGAAAGCACCTGTGCAACCATCTGAGTCACAAGCGTAATGAGCCACACTTTTCACAGCATACCATTTTTACATGAAAGAAGGACTGACAGACATCTGGTTATTCAGACTTGGGGACTTGGCAGACATGATCCTCAAAAATGAATGGTGCATATGTGTCACTTCAAGGAAAACAACTGACAGTATTTGTTTCCAGTGACATAATTTGAGCTTTCGAGGGAAAATTATAATTTTTGGAAACTGGAGTCCACCATCTAAAAGCTTACTAGCTTTCCAACAGTCAAAATCTTTTGTGATGATATCAGTAGCGATGTTAACAAATGTGATTTTTAAAATACTGCATGATAGAAGGTGTTAACATTTGGAATATCAGCATAACTTAATGAACCCATATTTTCCAAATGATCAATGCATAATGCTACAAAGTCATGCATGGGTGAAAGATCCACCCAAAGTACAAAATAGACTGGTGGATTTTAATAAGAACAGCATGAAATGCTCATTGATGTGGTTTTGGATTTCACACTGCAATTAACCTTTAAGAAATTACCACTTAAGTTTTGGTCTTAGCGTCTATGCTAATTTCATAGGGCTGACATAACAAACTACCACCAACTGGGTGGCTCAGAAGAGCAGGAATTTATTGCCTCACAGTTCTGGAGGCTAGAAGTCTGGAATCAAGGTGTCCCTGCTCTCTCTGTAAGCTCTAGCAGAAAGATCCTGCTGGCCTCTTCCATCGTCCAGTAGCTTCAGATGCTCCTTAGCTTGTAGTAGCATAGGGCCTATCTCTGCCTCCACCTTCACATAGCCTGCTCCCTGGGTCTCTTCACGCTGCCTCCCTTCTATATATGTCTGTGCCCATATTTCTCTTTTATAAGGACACCAGTCATATTGGATTGGGGCGCACTCTAATGCCCTCACCTGAACTTGAGTAAATCTGCAGAGACCCTTTTTCCAAATAAGGGTCACATTCTGAGGTACTGGGAGTTAGGACGTCAACATATTTTGGGGGAGGCAGAAAACTAAACCAATACACTTAACTAAAAAGGCTATTATTTCTTCTGCAGCCAACGCTTACCTGCGTGAGGCCAGATTTCCTTTATATCCTGCAATCAAAACAGCAATAAATCACAATTTACAGGCTCTGGGGATTAGAACGTGACCTTTTCCAGGTGGTGGTGGTGGTGGTGGTGGTGGGACAATATTCTGCTCACCATTGGCTGACAGAGCAGATTGAAAAGGTGAAATGTAGGGGAGGGACCTAGGAGAGGATGACACATGTCACTAAGAATGAGTCAGAACATAACGATTTAAAGACAAATATGATTGTTGCTGAAATTCTTATTTATATCACTTATGTCTGTGGCTTTTTTCAGCTGGTTTGGGTTATGAAGAGCCGACATGACTGTTAGAACAACACAGCTGCGATTTGTATCCATATATAACTGCATCTAGCTGAGCCTGAACCCCGGTCTCCCCCACTGCAATTCCAAGTACTGATCACTAGCTTCAGTGGCTCTCAGTTCCTTCAGTGGGAGGAAAACTAGTCTCCTTCCCGAAAACTCTGAGCGGCTCTATTGCATCACTCAACACCAGTAAAGTATCTGAGCAGATTATTGAGATAATCTGGTTTTAAAGCAACAACATTTCAGCAGAAACCAGTATGACATGCTGCTGGGAGGTTTTTGTTACACGTGGAAGGGTCTTTGCAAGTGGCTTATGCAATCAGAGCATACAACGCATTTAAAGAAAACTTCAGAGCATATGGCGTTCTGATAACTTCGAAGTGTGGTTTGATGGGACCAGCCGTGAACACGAAGAGGAGGTATGATTTAAAAGAAAGCTGTTGGAGTACTGTATCGCAAATAAAATCTAAGAAGGCACTTTGCAATTCAGTTTTCTGTTTCTGTTTCCCCCCCTGGGGTGTTATTGCTGCCTTGCACTCCCAAGCACTGCAGAGGTTGCTCGCCAGTTTTACGTTCTAAATTCCAACTCCCAGGTGTTCTCTCCAAGAATCTGACACTCCCTTCTCCTGGCGTAGAGAAGGAATGTCACCGCTTAGCTAAATAAGGGGATGGGAGGGTGATCTATGTCTTTGGTCATGTGTCACCAACTCCCAGTTTTGTCCTATCATCTGATCCCCGAGGGGTAGCGTTTGTGTAAAATGACGTCCGGATTCCTGCAGTCCTAGAAGTCTGTGCCTCGACAGGGATGATGTTCGGCTCTGGTTTCCACCCGCCGGATGCGATGCTGAAAGCCTCCCTCCGCGGCGGGACGCGGACCGACGGGCGCCGTCTCCAGGGCGCTCGCACCCACCGGCCCTGCCTACGGGCCGCCGCCGCGAGCTGTCGGGACCCTCGGGTCGGGGCGGCGAGCGAGGCCCGGCGGAGGAGCCCCGAGGCTCGGTGGGTGCTCGGTCGGGAGCCGGAGGCCCCAGCGTTAGGAAGTGGGCGCGGAGGCCGCCCCGGGGCCCAGCCGACCCCCGGGCCGCGCCGCCCGCAGGGCCCGGGCCGTCTACTCCGGGGACTTCAGGGGACCCCTGGCGCGGAGCCGGGGACTCCTCCGGCCGAGCGTGGCTGAGCACGCCCACGTCGCCCCCAACCTGTCAACCGCCAGGCCCTGAGCTAGTCGGCGTCCGCGGTCCCACCGCTGGAGCCGAGACCCGCGGGGAGGCGGAGCTGCCCCCGCCCCGCCCCGCCCCGCCCCGCTCCAGGGGTCCCCCCCGCTCCCCAGCGCCCCCCGCCCCGCCCGGGGACCCCGCCGCTCCGCCCGGACCCCCCAGCCCCCCACCCCGCCCGGGGCGCCCCGCCCGGGCCCCACGGAATCCCCCCCACCCCGTCCGGGGTTCCCCCCCGGGTCCTCCCCGGCCCCCACCGGCCCGGTGAGCGGCAGCGAGGAAAGCCCGCCCCGGCGCCGCCCCCGCCCCCCCGCCCGGGGCCTCCGCCGAGCGGCCCCCGAGCCCCGAGCGCCCAGTCGGCTCCCGCCATGGGGCGCCGCGCGCTGCTGCTGCTGCTGCTGCTCCTGCCGCGGGTGCTGGCGGCGCTGGGCGGCCTCGCGGGCTCCGCAGCCGGTGAGTGGGGCCGCGGGGGGGGGGGGGGGGGGCGCCCCGCGTCGCAGGGTGCGGGGAGGGCGGGCGGGGAGCTTGGGGCGCCGTCGCTGTGCGCGCGATGCCCCCCCGTTCTGCAGCGACCTGCATACGGGAGGGTGACCCGGGGCCCTCTGCGGCGCCGCCGGGCGACCCGGGGAGAGGTGGCCCCTGCCGCTCTCCCGGTGACGCCTACCGGTCCAGCGCGGCAGGTGCAGGCGGAAGGGTAGGTGGGCTCCGGGCACACTCCCCTTTCCCTCCCCGCACCCCGAGCGAGCGTCGGGGACAGAGCTCTCTGCGCTCCGGAGAGCAGGCGCACCCTCTTCCCTCCCCGGGTGTCGGGCGTCGTGGCCTAGTGGGATTCGTCTTCTAGCCAATGTCCTGGGGCCCGCACCCCAGCTCAGGGGTCACCAGGCAGCAGATTTAGCCTGGGGGAGGCTCGGGAAGACATAACCTCATTCCAGAAACAGCACAGGGAAATACGGGGGCTTGGGTCCGAGGCAGAGTTAGGAAGCAACTTTCTGCAGCGCTTGTTGATGCTGCAATCCCGTTGAGGCCGACCCCAGGGCAGAGGAGAGCTGAGTGATGCCCCAGGGTGACTCAGACACCCACAGTTCCCAAGCGGTGGTGGGTGAGCGCTGTGTAGGAGGTGCCTAGCAGTGGTCAAACCACCTGGCCTGAGGATCCGACCTGGCAGGTGCCCTCATAGATTGAAGGCTGGTTTTAAATCATTTTAACGTATGCAGACTGTTGGTCAAGGTTGTGTTAACTAGTTCCAAGGAGGTGCTACTTCACTGAGTTGTCTTCCGGGAGGGATTCTAACCCACAAGATTTTTGCCTAACCTGGTGGAGCACCGGTACAGTGATGAGAAGCCCTTGTGTGGTCTTTTTGCACCACTCCTGAGGCACCTTTAAAATTATTAGCATTTTTTAACCGAGCAGTGGTTACCAAAGCTTTCTGGCCTGTAGACCTCTTTAGGATGTCTGTTTTAGAATAGCATGTGGTCACCCTAACAGACTATGAGAAAGCTACCATATACTCAACAGATAAGTAAACATATTAATAAATATCTTACTTATTCACAGCAAGCATCTACATAGGTCTCAAAACATTATTTTTCACTTATCTGCAGATATGTAGAATCTATATGCACACTTGGTCTCCAGATGGAGAATCATCAAGGCAAAATATTGTTCCAGGTGTGACTCACCTGGGAGTGTGAGTCTTTGAGGGATGACTGGACCCCTAAGTGGGATCCTTCTGGAAGGATCTGTTGGAAGTGGTAACAAAAGAGTTAATGCCTTATGAAGATTTATATGGTGGGTATTCTGTGCCAAGTGGCTTTGTGGCCATTTAATCTTTGAATCTTTCTCTTCTGATCACTTATTTACCAGTCTCATTTTTTGGACAGAAAACTGAGATCCAGAGAGAGGAAGTAACTCTCCCAGGGTCCTATTGTTGTTAGTAAGCAGTCCCACCAAGAAGGCAACCTTTGTAGCTTGACAGCTGAGTCTCTGCTCCCATAGTAGTGGCTGGTAACATCACCTGTCGTCAGTGCTTTGGGGCAAGCTAAGTGAGATTGCCTGGATGGTACAGGGCAGAGTTGTTAGCAGCCCGTTAGTAACCAATATTTTCTGAATATTTTATTTAAAATGTTTTTTATAAACCAACCCTTAAGAAAAAAATCAAACCCTAAGTAGCGAAGCTAAAAGTACTTAGAGGGATCTAAGCAAGACTAAGAAATGGTCCCTTACCGAAGAAGGGATGGTCTACATAATGACCTTCCATTGTCAGCTCCCATTACACAACTTTCCATACCACTTTCCATTCCATATACAATTGTTCCTGGAAGTAGGACCATGGTGGGAGGTGGGGGGTGGGTGGACTTCACTGCATCTTACAGAGATTTCTAGTACAGGCCATGTAGCTTATCTTTTCTAGGGACTAAAGATTGGCGCTTTTTTTTCTTTTTTTAAAGATTTTTTTAGATTTATTTGACAGAGAGCACGTGCGTGAGCACAAGCAGGGGGAGAGGCAGGCAGAGGGAGAGGGAGAAGCAGGCTCCCTGAGGAGCAGGGACCCTAATGTGGGGCTGGAGTTCATGGACCTGAGTCAAAGGTAGATGCTTAACTGAGCCACCTAGGCACCCCTGGATTGGCTTTTTCTTTTTGAAAGTTAGGACAATATAGTAAATTTGGTACAGTCAGGCCTTCCTGGTGCTTCCCTCTGAGGACCACATTCCATAACAGGCATTGTTTGGACATTGATCTTTCAGGTTTGATAAACACAAGCTTGTGAGTTGAATAAGACAGATAGTATAGATCAATCAAACTTAAAGTATTCATAAGCAACCTATTAGAAGCATTCTTATGAAGATAGTATGTAGGGGTGGGGGACAGGGTAACTGGATGACGGGCATTAAGGAGGGCACATGATGAGATGAGCACTGGTGTTAAACTGGATGTTGGCAAGTTGAATTAAAAAAAAAGATAGTATGTGGGACCCCAAATCCTAATCTAATTTTTAGATATGTCCGCACAGGCTGAAAAATAAACTAGAGTCCAGACTTTGAGCTTAGACTTTTAAATGTGCAATTATTCGTGCAGAGTCTTAAAGATCAAACCAGAGCTGAAGAAGTAGCTGGGTCTCTTTGAACACAGTGCAACTGGGCCCCATTCTAATGCAAAAACTGGGAGGCGAATGGCAACTCCCCAATTCCACAGCCCAGAAAAGAGTTTCCAAGGATCGGTATTAGGGCAGTCATATTGGTCTTTATGGCACTGGACCGCCCCCTCCCAGGGTTCTCCAGGGAATTAGTTGAAGGAAGGTCCTCTCAATGACCTTTTAACTGCAGCTTATCATGAAACAAGCTGTTCTCTTGAAGCTGAGGAAGCCAGGACCTCTCAAGGATTTGCTTTTGTTTACCCACTGCAGAGGAAGTAAGGTGTAACATGACGAGGCAGGCTGCATGTGGGGAAAGGTGCATTCCTGTGACCTGGCTCTGCAATGGACAGCAAGAGTGCCCCGATGGGTCCGATGAGCAGTGTGGTAAGTGCTCCTCGCTGCATCGCATCCTCCTCCGTAAATGGCCCGTCGTGCTGTGTGCCTGGCTGACAGCCTCGGGTCTTGTAGTTTTCCTTCGGGAGGGGATATCCAAAAATATTGGGTGTTCTGAGTTGTTGCAGGCTTTCGGTGGGTAAGCCTAGAGATGTACGTGTTGGTAGCATTGCTATCAAACAAGCGTGGAGGGCTGGTTGGGATAGAAAAGCCACCAAAAGCCTGGCTTTTCACCTTATCTTCTAGCTTAAACATGTGGCAGCTACTGAAGCTGGAATATTCCAGATTGCTTTATAGGAAACCCTCGCCAACCCCAGTGCATACGATTACTTGAAAACAAACTAGTTCAACTCTCCTTGGAGCTTTTGCACAACAAAAAGATAATTTTTCAAATTGAGGACAAAGAAAATCATTAAACTGATAGACACCAAGTTAGCCATTTGGAAAAGGTCTTCCTGAAATAAAGCTCAAACACCTCTGTGCTATGAGTGCTCCCAGCCCCAGGAGGGATCTCCAAGCACCTGTATATGAGGAAAGCCTCTTAACAGATGTCTCACAGCCTTGAGCGGTGAATACAGAAGGAGAAAATTCTTGATTAAAAGAGGAAGCACTGGGTGTTATTCTGTATGTTGGCAAATTGAACACCAATAAAAAGTAAATTTATTATTAAAAAAAAAAAGAGGAAGCTCCCAACCCCCCCCCCCCAGAGCCTGGGGAGTGCTACATTTCCTTTCTCCACCCCACATGCATGTCAGTGCACTGGCCACCTACTGTAACTAATTTACTGTGAAACCTTTGATATTAAAAGATGTAATATTATGTAATATTACAGATTAGAATTAAATTTCACACTTGCAGAAGTGCCTTGTGCTCTGCTCCCCCGTACACTTCACTCCAGCTGTCCAGGTTTACTTGGAACTGCCAGGGGACATACTTAGGTGGAAATATTCGAAGGTCTCATTAGACTCCAGTTGTCTGAGATCTTTATATGGCCTCAAATGGGGCCAAAGGGGTTCAAAGAAGTAAACCTATAAAGCTGTACTAATACAGTGGCCATTAGCCACGTGTGAAGATTTACATTTATTTAAATAAATAAATATAGTTCTTATACTGATCACACTTCAGATGCTCAAGAGCCCCATGTGCCTAGTGATGACCATTTTGGACAGCAGACGTACAAACCACTTCCATCGTTGCAGAAGTTTTTATTGGATGGCGGTATTCTAGAAGCATGAGGGGGGAGCGTAAGCTTTGTGGGGCTGCTCGGTGATTGTCACGAAGGCAGGGGGTACGGTGTGTGATTAAGGGCGACAAGGAAAGGACAGGCAAAGTTAGGATTGACTCAGTGGCGGATCGGGACTTAATTGTTCTTTTGCTAATGAAAATAATTCCTATGAAACCCCAGCTGAAAAGCTGTCAGCGCCCTGACCAACACCTCTTCCTCTCTGCTTCTCGAACACTGCCACCGGCCCCACAGAGGAAGCGTGTCGTGCCCATCCCCAGGCTTGGCAGTGTGATGACGGGAAATGTATTTCTAGTAGCTGGCTTTGTGATGGTGCTGGGGACTGCCTGGACGGCTCCGACGAGGCGAACTGCGGTATGTACAATTTATTTTCTCTTTGGACATGTTCTCTGTGTGTCAGCAGCATTGATGTTAGCAGCATTGATGAACCTCCGCGGTATTCAGTGGATCCAGCAAGTCACTAGGTAGCCTTCTGCCGTACAGGCCACAGCACATGTTCACCACTCACTGTCACCGTTCAGTCGTCCCCCGTATTACAGGTGGACACTTCATCCCCTTCTGCATTTTGCAAAATTGCCTAAAAGATTCTTGCCACTATTGGCTTTTTAAACTCCTTTAAGGTGAAACTTCAGTATACAGAGTTGTGGCCACATCTCCAGTGGCTAGCATGCCCATTCAGTTCTTGGTTTTCTTTTCTTTTTTAAAGATTTTTTAACTTATTTATTCATGAGAGACACAGAGAGAGGCAAAGACACAGGCAGAGCGAGAAGCAGGCTCCCTGCAGGACTCGATCCCAGGACCCCGGGATCACGCCCTGAGCTGTAAGGCAGACGCTCAACCACTGAGCCACCCAGGTTTTCTTGGTTTTCTATAGGCCAAACCCATGAACACACCATAAATACCTAAATAAAGCAGCCTGCAGCTCAGCAGTGCCCCCTCACTGAGCCAACTCCTGCCTTTTACAGAGCTCTCGACACCATGCCCCGGCCAAACAGCCCAGTGTCCGGGACGTCCTCAGTGTGGCGATGCTTGGGAACTCTGTGAGGGCCGTAAGGACTGGGAAGATGGGCTCGAGGAAGCACGCTGCTCCCCAAACTGCTGCCTGGCGGGGCAGTGGCAATGCAGGAACAAGGTGTGTGTCGAGGCTAGTTGGAAGTGCAATGGGGTGAACGACTGTGGGGACTCCTCGGATGAGGATGCCTGTGGTGAGTGCCCCCCCAACCCCACCCCTCCCGTCTGTCCTTTACAGAGGAAGGTGGGCTGCCTTCTGCAAGTTGCATTTTCATTCCTCTGACTGGGGCTTCCATCCTATATCTAAAAACAGGATGTTTCCTAGCAATAACCAAGATTTAGTTATCCATGGAAACACTGAGCTGTCCTCAAATAGTGACTCTGCGCTGGACACTCTAGGCAACGTGGCTGCTGCACAGAAGACCAGAGCACTGGTGTCTGAAGGAAGCCTCCTAACAGAGCCTCACGTCCTTGTGTAGTTCGTACGGAAGGGGGAAATTTCTCATTAAAGGAACTTGATGAGCACCATACACAATGTAGTGGAACCTCCAACTTCTCAGTAAACCACAATCCGGCTCAATCTTTCTAGAATTAAATCTGCAATACTGAATATGTTCAGATTCTAACATTTTTACATGTATAAACTGGTTTCTCAATAGGGTTTTCCTTTAGGGCTCATGTTGACTGACTTTAACACCATTTCAATTAGAACTACTCAATACCAATTCAATTCTAATTCAGCTTTATTTCAGTTCAGTGCCCAAGTGACTTGACATCATCGTCAGTCATCCTTAAAGCCCAATTCGCTGAAAACTCTGCTTGAAATGGCAAAACTTTCCTTCCTACTTAGACTTACCTTGGGCTCTAGAAATCCTGCCCCACCTTACTGTAATAAATGTCTGTTTTTACTACCCTTTCCCCCACGGGCTGTTGGAAAAGGATGCTTTCCTTCCTACACAGCTTCCTGTCCAGACGGCATGGTCAGATGTGATGAAGGGAAATGCATCCCAGAATCCCTGGTGTGTGATGGGGAAGCCGACTGCAGAGATGGTACCGATGAACCTGCCACATGTGGTGAGGACCCAACTACCGGGCTTCACGTGGGGGTGGGGAGAATCAGAGTAAGTCAGCCTGTGCCTTTGTTACCATGGGGGCCCGCACTCTCGGAGAATGCTTGGACTAAACTCCTACATCAATTATCCTTCAGTGATGGGTCCCCCACATTTTATAAGTTCCAAGCCTTGGCTTTGGTCTCCTGAGTGTGAGCAAAGGTTACCTGAGCCATAAAGCATTATCACTCCAGGGAAATAGACTCAGACCCCTAGTTCAGAGACTTTCAACTCTGAAAATTCTGGAATATAGAAACAGACTTTGCCACTGAGAAGAAAATCATGTATTCAAGACCATATGATGAGTTCTCAAAGGATGTTCATCTAAGGATGTAACTAGAGGAAGGACTTAGGAAGACTATTTCCTGGTGAGGAGGAAGGCTCCTGAGCAACCATCTCAAACTTTAAAAAGTTAAGATTCTCACTATAAAAATCAATATAAAATATAAAAATCACTGTTGGTTGAATCTGTGGGGGAAGGGGCACCTGTCCCCAGGTCACTTTGTCATCTGTCTCATTTCTTCCTTAAACTTGGGCTTAGAAGTATATAATGAGACCTCTTCAGTGCTGCTAAGGTAAGGGCTGTGAAAGCAGCCTTCTGCTAAAGGAACAAATAAGACACAGAAAGCATGAACAATGGGACAAAGCTCAGGTTTCTGGTCCCGTGGAGATAATTCACTGAGATTAATAAATTACTGTATCACATCTTGAGGTGCGAGCCCTGGCTACTGATATTTTCTAGAGAATATAGGGAAGAGGTTGTTGGCCCTTCCGTGGGTGAGCAATATACCAACATTTGAAATTGTCAGACTGTCCACCTCAAAAAGTCCTTTCCCTTGCTCCGTCATTGCCAACTTTCCCCGTTCTACAGCCTTTCCCCAAAGCCGCCATATTCCTAGGTTGGAGGGCAGGGTCAAAGTTTATTCTTTAAGGTCCTACAGCCCTCACAGTGTAGGGGGTTCTAGCACCACAGTTTATAAGACATTTGATCTGTACTGTACTCAACTGTCCTGACTGCTGCCCTGTCTCTACCAGGGAAAAACTGCTCCCTGGCCAACGGGGGCTGTGAGGGGCAGTGCAGTGTCACCACCTGGGGAGTCCAGTGTTCGTGTGGAGCTGGGTGGCAGCTACAGCCGGACGGGCAGAGCTGTGCAGGTCAGAGTTCATCTGGCCCATCTTCTGAAGTGTTTATTGCAGTAAGAGATACATGAAATACAATTTACCATCTTAGTTGTTTGAGGCGTATAATTCAGTGGCCTCCACTACATTCACAACACCTGTAAACATCACCACTATCCATCTCCAGAACTTTCTCATCCTCCCCAATGGAAACTCTGTCCCCATTATTATTTTTTAAAAAGATTTTATTCATTTATTTGACAGAAAGAGTGAGCACAGGCAGAGGGAGAAGGAGAAGAGTAGGGAGCCCCACATGGGACTCAATCCCAGGACCCCGGGATCATGACCTGAGCCAAAGGCAGCTCTTAACCAACTGAGCCACCCAGGCACCCCAACTCTGTCCCCATTAAACAATAACTCTGTCCCCAATCCCTGGAACCTTCTATCGACCTTCTATCTCTCTGAATTTGCCTGTTCTAGTCCTGCGTATAAGTGCAGTCCTATGGTATCTATCCTGTGTCTGGCTTCTTTCACTTAGCATGTCACTAACGTTCATCCATGTTAGAGCACATGTTAGGCTCTCCTTCCATTTTTAGGGCCAAATAACTCATTGTACATGCCTCATTTTGTTTATCCATCTGTTGATGGGCATTTGGGTGGTTTCCACCTTTTGGCTATTGTGAACAGTGCTAGGAATATTGACACACACGTGTCCAAATCCCTGCTTTCAATACTCCAGAGTATACACCAACAGTGGAATTGTTGCATAGTGCATATGTTTAACTTGACAAACCTTCAAACTGTTTTTCACAGTGGCTGCCCTATTTGACATTCCCACCAGCAGTACACAAGTGTTTCTGTTTCTTCACATCCTGCCATTCATTCTGAATCAGCAATACCACTAAGAATGTTGCTAGGGTAACCCCCATCTGGCTTCTGTACCAGCCACACATCTGGGGTCGCTCTACTGATGCAACTCCATAGAGGCAGAGGCTGTCTGTCCCCACACCCAGCACAGTGATTTCCACATCATACATGTCCAGTGAGCCCCTGAAAGGGGGCCCAAAGGAGCAAAACTACTCAAGAGATTGTTCCTTGGTCGTTTGACCTATGACTCTCTATCACCAGATATAGATGAGTGCTCCTTGGCCTACGGTCCCTGTGGCCAGCTATGCCATAACGTCCCAGGCTCTTACTCCTGTGCGTGTATTCAAGGTTACCAGCTCTATAATGGCACCAGTTGTCGAGTTACAGGTGAGTTTTGACACCCCAAGCAAAGCTTAAGCTTTATCGTGTTTTTAGCAGTAATAATAGATAGAAGTACTGTTCACTTTATGGTCTAGTATTAGAGGTGACTTAATTTTTTCCATAAAGAAGCTGGTATTACAACATTTCTTGGCCAATTCAAGTGTCAGTTGCTATTAGGTATCTTTATTTTTTTAAGTTTATTTATTAAAGTAACTTCTATATCTAACATGGGACTAGAACTCATGACCCCAAGAATCAAGAGTTGGATGTTCTCCTAACTGAGCCAGCTAGGCACTCATATTAAATGTCTTTAAAAGAACTTTTTCAATAGGCTATATGCCTAGGTTGCTCCAACGACCCCACTGATACGATCTTAATGTGGCCTGTGCTGCTTAAATGATGGGACAATTAATTCCATTTAGCTGCTGTGTATAAAGCATGGAGAGGACTTCTGTCTAGGTTGGGTAAGGCCTGAATCTGAAATCAAATAGACCAAACACTCCAAAGATGAGTGTGAACGTGTTGGAGTTCAGAGGAAGAATTGTGACTTAGGGTGATCTCTAAGTCTCCTCTGGACATCTCCTCTGGACACACCTGAGTCCAAACTTCAGGGATAAGTGGATTTTTTTTTGATAAGTGGATTTTTAAAAAGATTTTATTTATTTATTTATGAGAGACACACAGAGAGAGGCAGTGACATAGGCAGAGGGAGAAGTAGGCTCCCTGCAAGGAGCCTGATGTGGGACTTGATCCCGGACCCCGGGATCACACTCTGAGCTGAAGGCAGACTCTCAACTGCTGAGTGTCCCTGGCATAAGTGGATTTTAGCATGGGAGATGGGACAGCATCTTCAGTTAAAGAGAATGGCATGAAAGAAAGTGTCAAAGGAATGTGTCACTAGTCCTTTTCTACCCTCTTTTGCAGATGGTGCTGTTAAAATTCTTATAGCGGCAGGTAGAGAGCTTGGGGTCCTGGATCGAAGAACAGGCATCTATGAGCCCCTGATACCTATAAAATCGAGGCCTACTTCTGTTGCATATGATCTTGAGAGAAGTATGTACTTTTGGGTGGATGAAGTCATAAATGTATTCGTCCTTGGGAAGCCAAATTCAGTTCCTCTCTATCCAGGTATATTTCTTGATGTTAAGAGCCCTAGCTGCTGCTTTTTTTTTTTTTTTTTTTTTAAGATTTTATTTATTTGAGACAGAGAGAGCACTTGCATGTGCACACAAACAGGTAGGAAGGTCAGAGGAGAGAGAGAAGCAGACTCTGCTAAGCAGGGAGCCTGATGGCAAGCTCGATTTCAGGACCCTGAGATTGTGACCTGAGCTAAAGGCAGACACTTAATCGACTGAGCCACCCAGGCGCCCCAAGAGCCCTAACTTCTTAAAGCTACTTCAGCACTGTATAAGCAGCCTACGCATTCCTCTGGACATCTTCTGTGACTCACTTGTGAATCATGAGAATGTATACAATCCCAGTTGAGATAAAACCACACAATTTGGCTCAGCAGGGGCTTTGGTCGAGCATAACCAGAGATAGGAAATCACTATAAAGAAGCACCGAAGGTTTGGGGATGTGGTTTCAGTCCAAGGTTAGTCTCCGCTCCATCACTAGGTATCCGACTTTGAGCCGGTTGTTAACTCTTTGAAACCACTCTCAGTAAGGCGAAGGGGATAGCCTTTGTCTCATTGGGTAGGTGTGGGGATTCAAGTAGAATGGTACATGTGAGGAAGTGTTTGGCATTCTCTTGGGCAAAGAAGTCCTCTGCTAGGACTTAAGAGGTCCAATTCCTAGCAGTTCCCCTGAGACTTCTGGAATAGCTGTCACCCCAAAATGAGATGTTGCATTCTCTTGGGTTTCTGGGTTCTGCTTCTGCTAAGGTCCTTCTCCATCCCTACCACCCACTGTATCCTGGACATAGCACACCTCTGGCCCTCCTTCCCTGTGTCCCATTTGCCTCCTCATATAGCTCGAAATCAGAAGCTGTAGAAGAGTATAGGCCGAATATTTTTTTCAAGGCAAGAAGAAGGTAGAAGAATACAGGAACATAATACTGTCTCGTGTGTCCCCAGAACTTAAAACAGTGGACAGTATCTCTTTGGACTGGCTCACGGGACAGTTGTATTGGGCTAGCAGCTTCGCACGGGTTATCTGTGCTGGTTTGAGTGATGGTCGAGGTTATGTCAGAATCTTGGAAAAGGATCTGGTGCCCGAGCAGCTGATCGTGTTTCCCACAAAGAAGTAAGTAGTGTTTCTTTGAGATTGTATCCTAAATCATTGGTTATCTTAGACATTCCTTAGACATTGATAAGAGAACCCTTCAACATTTTCAACGTAGGTCTCATTTGCTCCAAAGATACCTTCATTTTAAGTCTAAATTGAATCCTATAGAGGCCAGCTTTTCAGTCCAGAGTCTGAGGGCAGAAACTCAAGGATTCTTAGCAGTGCGATGAATTGGGGCCTGTGCAAGAGCCCTAAGGGGGCCTGGATGTTCAGAACTGGATGTGTAGGGGGAGCGTGGGGACTGCTGTTAACACTTTGTGCTTGCGCTGTCCTCAGGTCCCTGTATTGGGTAAATCGTGGTAAGAAAGGCATGAGAACCATTGAAGCTGCAGGAATGGATGGCTCGGATCGGAAGGTGCTTGCAGCTGTCAACGTGGAGGAGCCAGTAGGGCTGACGCTTGACCACGTGGCCGGCAGGCTCTACTGGATCAGTGAATATAAAGAGGTACTGGAGAGAGGTCAGGGAGAAAAACGTTTTAGGAGGGGCTTGGTGCAACTGTGGGTAACTACAGAGTTCTCCTGAGTCTCGCATCAACACTGTGAGGTGGCTCCTGGCCACGAAGACAGACAAAAGCAAGCTATGACAGCATGGTCTCTTCGGGTAGAGCCCGACTAGATCAACATAGGTTGGGAGACTTAGTGTGAATTTCCTAAACACTGCAGTCAAACGTAGCATTGGGATTTCCTAGTAGCCTGGGTCATATTCTGTATTGTACCTGGGGTATAAAACCTTTTCACGTGGCAGACCGCCTCTTTGAAAGCATGTAGTTCAGTACTTCTTTCTTAGTACTTACTTACATTCCTATTTCTAGGCCTTAATATTACATTTGATTTTATCTTATTTTTGGAAGCATCAAACTGGCAGACCAGTATGATGTGGTGACTAAAAGCATAGGCTTGAGAGTCATAGTCTTTTTCTAAGACTTTAATTTTTTTAAAGATTTTATTTATTTGAGAGAGAGAAAGTGAGAGAGCATGGTGGGGAGGGGCAGAGGGAGAAAGAGAAGTAGACTCCCCACTAAGCAGGAATGGGACTCCATTCCAGGATCCTGGGATCATGACCTGAGCCAAAGGCCTGACACTTAACCAACTGAGCCACCCAGGCACCACGTTTTGTTTTGTTTTGTTTTTTAAGCAATCTCTACACCAGTGTGGGGCTCGAATTTACAACCCTGAGAATGAGAGTTGCATTCTCTACCAACTGAGTCAGGCAGGTGCTCCAAGAATCCTATTTTTATGTCTGTTACTTCAGCTATGATTTTGGCAATTTATGGCACCTCTCTGAGCTCCCACTGCCCTCTCTGTAGAGAGCTAGAATGCTTACCTCAACAAGCAGTTGGAGAGTGTGGGGAAAGGACTTGGTACAATGTCTGGATGCAGACAGTAAGTTATAGTAGCTACTTGTACAACATGCCTGTGACCCCAGTTTGTGCAAGAAGTGGTCCAGCAACTGGCTTTGGCATTAGCCTCCATGAATCCTAAAATGCTTTCATCTTTATCCAGTTGATAGCACGTGAAGGTGTTGAATGGGCATCCACGCAAGGGGCACACTGATGTTGGCATCTCTTGCTGATGCTGCCCTCCTCTCATGACTTTAACCCTTTAGTCCATAGAGACGGTAAACGTGGATGGCAGTGGAAGGCACACCTTTCCGGAGGTCTTCTTGGAAGATGACAATCCAATAGGACTGGCTGTATTTGAGAACTCTTTCTTCTGGGCAAATAAAATACAGCTGTTTCACACTTCACCCCACGTCCCCAAGGAGAGAGTGGTATTGCTCAATGCTTCCATATCTGCTTTCTCTGTCCTCCACAAATCCCAACAGCCCAAGGGTAGGTCACTGACATGCTCATTGTTAATTGTTGACCTAGAAGTTTTCTGTTCTTGGCAGAAAATTGAAGAAAGCCCAGCATCCTGTTTACATAGAAGAAAGTCAAATATTCATTGACTGGGAGTTAAAAGCTTTTGTTAATCAGAAATTATATGTCAGATTCAACTCAGATAATGCTTCTTAAGTGAGTTTGAGAGACTCATCGAAGCAGAGAGCTGAAACCACTAGCTTTTTCTAAAAGAATCTTCCTATCTGCAAGCCAGGCAGTCATTTTGCCTTAACTCTAGGGGAGAAGATGCTGTTGGTTGAAGACTTTTTGGCCTGAGCTTAATATGGATAAGTAATTGCCACTCACCGAGAGGGGATCATGGGAGTTTAAAGGTCAGCATGCCTAACCTAGAAGGTAATGAGTACACTGGGATTTCTCTTAAGGCAAAGCTAACTTAACTCTCCTTGAGTAGTAGTTGAATTAGTATAGATAATCCTGAAATTGTTTCTAATCTATTTCTATTTTAAAATAGGCAGATACCCTGCATGTGCTCCAGGCTCATGTAGCCACCTATGTCTCCTGTCCCCTGTCCATCCCAAGGGCTATAAGTGTGTTTGCCCAGAAGGAATGTTCCTTTTACCTTCTGGTACATGTAGTGGTAAGTATGCTGGGTGAAATGGGCTGGGCTCAAGGAGGTACATTCCATGGTAGCCCTAGAAATAATGTAGCTTCCATTTTGGGATCAATCACTTTTACACTGACAACCTTACTTTGATTAGTTCTTTTGTGTGTTAAAAACATATAAAACTTACTATTTTAACCACTTCCAAGTATCAAGTGGCATTGAGTACATTTATATGTTTGTGCAACTATCTCTACCATCCATTTCCAGAGCTCTTTCATTTCTTTAAAAAAAAAAAGTTATTTATTTTAGAAGGATCATGCGGGCAGAGGGAGAGGGAGAGAGAGAATCCCAAGCAGACTCCTCATTGAGAGAAGAGCCTGAAGTGAGGCTTATTAACCTCATGGACTTGAGGTCATGACCTGAGCTGAAATCAAGAGTTGGACACCTAACCAACTGAGCCACACAGGCGCCCCCTCCAGAACTTTTTCATCTTTCTCAACTGAAGCTTTATACCTGTTAAGCAATAACTTCCCATTCCTCTCCCCTCCTCCAACCCTAGACCACCATTCTACTTTCTGTATGAGTATGACTACTTTAGAAATCTCATATAAGTGGATTCCTACCATATTTTTCCTTTTGTTACTGGCTGATTTTACCTAGCATACTATCTTTAAGGTTCATACATGTTGTAATATGTGTCAGAATTTCCTTTATTTTTAAGGTTGAATCACCATTTATACTATATTTGGTTTCTCCATCCATCAATGAATAGTTGGTTTTGATTGATTTTATTTATTAAATATTTTATTTATTTATTCATGAGAGAGACAGAGTAAGACAAAAACACAGGCAGAGGGAGACAGAGGCTCTCTGTGGGGATCCTGTTGTGGAACTCGATTCCAGGACCCTGGGATCATGACTTGACCTGAAGGCAGATGCTCAACCACTAAGTCACCCAGGTGTCCCTGGGTTTGACTGATTTTAAAGCAGGGAGAAATAGCTTACACCACTCAGTTTTACCCAACAATTAAGTTGGTATGAGGAAGAAATCCTCCATAGTCTTATGACTATTGTGTATTCTGACTTAGGTTTGTAAGCAGATTCTACTTCAATATTGTTAGCGTAAATTCTTCATGTTGTTTTGTCTTTCAAATATTAAAGCTTATAATCTCCATTGAACATCTTTATCCAAGTTACATTTTTTTTGGAAAAATTGTATTTATTTGAGAGACAGAGAGAGGGGCACCTGGGTAGCTCAGTCTTTGGCTCAGGTCAAGATCTGGGGTCCTGGGATTGAGTCCTACATCGGGCTCCCTGCAAGGAGCCTGCTTCTCCCTCTGCCTCTGTCTCTGCCTCTCTCTGGGTGTCTCCCATGAATAAGCACATAGAATCTTAAAGAGAATAAGTGTGTACAAGTAGGAGGAGGGGCAGAAGGAGAGAGAGAATCTCGAGCTTCATCTCACAATCCTGAAGTTATGACCTGAGCCAAAACTAGGAGTTAGATACTTAACCAATTGAGCCATCCAGATGCCCCCCAAATCACTTTTTTCTAATGAACACTCAGGTTTTAAGAAGGATAAATGATGTAAATATGTTCATGTTCTAACCCCCTTTTAAAGAACACAATTCTCGGGGGTAGCCACTGAATGTGATCATGGTGTATATAACATGCTGTTGTGCCAAATTCAGGACTTCAGCTTAAGTTGTATCTTGAACATTATATATATATATAACCTTAAGTTAAACACCTAAGTAACTTTTTTAAAAGATTTTATTTATTCATAAGAGACAGAGAGAGAGAGAAAGGCAGAGACACAGGCAGAAGGAGAAGCAGGCTCCACGCAGAGAGCCTGATGCTCAACCAATGAGCCACCCAGGCGTCCCTAGTAACTTTTAAAAAAAGGCAATCAAGGGGCGCCTGGGTGGCTCAGTTGGTTAAACAATGTCTTTAGCTCAGGTCATGATGCTGGTATCCTGGAATAGAGCCCTATGTCAGGCTCCCTGCTCAATGGGGAGCCTGCTTCTTCCTTTCTCTTTCCCTCCCTCTGCTCATGCTTTCTCTTGCTCTCTTCCAAATAAACAAATAAAATCTTTTTAAAAAAATAAAAATAAGAAGGCAATTGAATTTAAAATTCTTTTTGCTGAGATTTGTATGCCATGAGCAAGGATTTGAGGACATTACTGAATCCAGTGGGGCACCATCCCAGCCCTAATCCTTGTGGTCCTGTGTTAACCTTTTAGCAAAAATTTGAAAGACTCAGTGCCTTGGGAAAGCAGAGCAATGCTTCATTTGCCCAGATGACTCCCTTCTCTAAGGAAGCTAGGGCATTCATGTTGTATATGTGCTTCAGAAGTGAGCTTGATAAGACCCCTTTCTAGGTGTACCTCAGCTGGAAAGATTGGCCAAGAAAGGAGCATGGGGTTTATCTGACAAATGGCCAAACAGCAAATCTCTCCTCTTTCTTGGTAGAGTTAAAGCTTGTGTTTTCTTCTGGCAAACGTCTCTACTTGTTGAAAGTTGGTTTTATGGGAACTGCTATAGAGAGAACCCTAGTTCAAGAGCATCCTAGGAACATCTATTTACTGGATATTGACTGGAAAAGAAATCTTATCTACTGGACAAATGCTCAGGGACAGCTATTCTGCTCAACTGGCTATTCAGGAGAAAAGCAAGAGATTTGGACAGAGCATACAGGTAAGCTGGGTGGGTATTTTGGATTTTCCCCTTTATTTTCTGGCTCTAAAATTAACTAGAGCCAAAAGAAACAAACAAACAAAAATCTACCTGTTCCTGATCTGAGTCAACCTTAATGCCAAAGAACCATTTTAACCTAATTTAAATACAAACTGTCTGACTTACCCTTATACTGAGGAGAGGTGCACAGGCCCGTTAAGAGGCTACCATAACTTGGGAAATCCTAGGGTCAGTGATAAGTTTTTTGAAATTCTATTTTTCTGGCCTTAAGTTTGGGTGGGATAGAAATAGACCTTAAATATTTCAATTTTGCATTGCAGATTTTTCTTGCACTAATTTAGAAGTCATTTGCAATGCAGATTTCTGAGAGAACTAGCAAGAAATTTTCTTAATGTGGTAATATATATTTTCTCTCCTCCCACACTGCTGAATGGCACAGCCCATCCTTAGCACCCTGTACTCCACATAAAGGCAAACATCTACTTATAAAAGGGAACTGGAGCTAGAGCTTAGGGTGAGTAATTTGATTTCTGAATGTCTGTGCCCTGTGTACTCTAAGTACCAATGATACGCTTTACTACAAGAAGCACCATATTGAAATGCATGTTCCTGAGACATCCTTCAGAGTAGTGGACTTTACTGAGTCCTGTGGGCAAGCACAGGAACTTCTAGTACCTACCTCAGAGAACTTTCAGGAAAAAGTGAAATGAGCAACGTCCTTGTAATACATCTGATGGCTGTCTGAGGAAACTCATGATTTTGAGTTTCTTCCCATTTCTCCTCACCAGTTAAAATGCCACCTTCACTCCACTGTTTAATCTTAGCTATTAGATTTCTGTGTTAGAATGATCACATCAAAGATTTGGAAGGAACTGGAAATTACATTTGAGCTGACTTTCTAGTGTGGAATGTTGAGACCCTGTGGTAGATGGCTCTGAAAAAAAAAAAACTATATCTATATATCTTTATATCTATATCTATATCTATATCTATATCCCTGGTTACTGGCACAGAGACCCTAAGACCTTTGTAACTTCCTGAATGATAGCATCTGACACAGAGCTCCCCTAAGTTCTTTGGAATTTTCTAGGTGATAGGAAGAGCTTGGTTTGAATGAAGCAAATTTGGTGGGGTCTGCAATGCAATGCAAAATTGAATTTAAGGTACTCGGACTTGAGGCTAGAAAAAAAAATTAAAAACCTTCCCACTAAACATAAAATAAAATAAAATAAAATAAAATAAAAATAATAAATAAATAAATAAATAAATAAATAAATAAATAAATAAACAAACAAACAAACAACAACAACAAAAACCTTACCACTGACCCTGGGAGGTTGTTTACCAGAAGGACCAAACCATGACAAAGCTTAGAACTTTCAGCCCCACTTTCTGTTCTCTGGAGAGGGGAGAGGGGCTGGAAATGGAATCTGTGATCAATCATGCATATGTTATGAAGCCTCCATGAAATCCCCAAAGTAAGGGGGTTTGGTAAGCTTCTGGACTGGTGGTATACTCCATCTCCATGGGAAAAAAAGCTCCTACTTGTGAGCCCTTTGGATATTGCCCTATGGATCTTTGTCCAGCTATTCATTTGTATCTTTCATGGAATAAACTAGTGAATGTGTTTCCCTCAGTTCTGTGAGCCATTCTAGCAAACTATCAAACTCAGGGGGGTTGTAGGAAACCTGATTTAGAGCCAGTGGATCAGAGTACAGGTAACAACCCAGACTTGTGATTGGCATCAGAAGTGGGGGCAGTCTTGGGATGGAGCCCTTAAGCTGTGGGGTCTGATGCCAGCTCCAGGAGGACAGTGTCAGAACTGACTTGTAGGACATTTGGCTACTGTCGCAGAATTGCTTGGTGTAGGGAAACCCCTCGGACCCCCACATCTGGTGTCAGAAGCGTTGGAAGAGTAAAGGAGCCATACGGGTGTGTTTTTCCCTGTACAGTGGCTGAAAGCTTGACAAAGCCAGGCAGGCCCTTCACAACAGGTATCAGGCTGGTTACTAGCTATCTGGACTTGTTTGCAGATCTCAGGGCCTTCTTAATGCCCACGAGCATGCAGCTTTCAGCTTACCCTTACATCAGAGGGTGCTAATACCAGTGTTTTCTCTCCTTTAAAAAAAACATTTTATTTATTTTAGAGAGAAAAAAAGAGCACACAAGCAGGGGGAGCAGCAGGTAGAGGGAGAGGGAGAAGCAGACTCCCTGCTGAGCAGAGAGCCCAATGTGGGGCTTGATTCCAAGACCCTGAGACCATGACCTGAGCTGAAGGCAGATGCTTAACTGACTGAACCACCCTACTTTCTCTTTTTTTTCTAAAAAAAATTAAAAAGGGGGATTTACTTATTAGAGAGCATGTGCACGTGAGCACACGGCAGGTGGAGCAGAGGGAGAGAGATACTTAGGCAGAGTGTATGCTAAGTGTGGAGCTCAATGTGGGGCTTGATCTCATGACCCAGAGATCACAACCTGAGTCAAAACCAAGAGTTAGATGCTTAATCACCTCTGCCACCCGGGTGCTCCAGTGTTTTCTCTTAAATAAGTAATCTTGTCCTCATTAAAAATTGAGGCTGGGAAATACAGAGGAGATTGCTAATAAAAAAAAATGAAAAGGCTTCAAAATTCTGTTTTAGGAAAAAGTACATGTCTTAAGAACCCTGCATAGAGGGAGCCACCTGGGTGGCTCAGTTGGTTGGGCATCTGCCTTCAACTCAGGTCATGATCCCAGGGTCCTGGGATTGGGCTCCACGTTGGGCTCCCTGCTCAGTGAGGAACCTCCTCCTCTTTCTCCCTCTGCCAGCCGCTCCCCCTGCTTGTGTGCTCTCTCTGTCTCTGTCAAATAACTAACTAACTTACTTAAAAAAAAAAAAAAGAGGAATAACCTGCATAGAATCACTCAAAGAGGGGCACTGGGTAGCTCAGTGGTTGAGCATCTCTGCCTTCAGCTCTGGTCATGATCCCGGGGTCCTGGGATCGAGTCCCATGTTGGGCTCCCTGCAGGAGCCTGCTTCTCCCTCTATGTCTCTGCCTCTCTCTCTGTGTCTCTCATGAATAAATAAAATCAAAAAAAAAAAAAAAGAATTGCTCAAAGAATATTCTGTGGCCCTGACAACTGGGCATTCAACCTTGAATCTGCACAGTACCAGTTAAATCTAATGCCAGAGAGAGAGTGCATCTTCCGTGCAGATGGCAGGGCCCAAAGGAGAAGAGAGAAGCTCAGCTGGGTGTGACCAGTCTTTTCTTCCTAGCTGGCCCCCTTTATGTCCCTTCTTTCCTGGAGTGACTTAAGGAATGTGGAGGACACTTCTATGCAATTTCCTCCCCATGAAAACGTGAGGAATAGTAAGACCTCCCACCCTAACACCCAGGAAGTAGAAAGAACTAGAACACATGAAGCCTGTGTGTAGTGGCTTCTCCATTCCACTATCCACGCCCCAGTTTCATGGCTTGTCTGTTTGTCAACCTGCCTGGTAGTTAACATTTGAGTTCTTAAATATATCCCAGCACACCACTCAGTATTCTCTTGAGAACCAGCTCTCTGGGCGGGGGTGGGGGTGGGTGGGAGATGTGTGCGTATATACAGTATATATGTTTGTAATAAAGCTTAACTGTTAGAAAGGTGGTAACACAATTTACAAATATAGCATTGTTATAAACTTCATATAGCCACATGATTTTCAGATTGGCTACCCATCTGAAAGTATTCAGAATTTAAAAAGCTGTTTATAGTTGCAATTCAATCAGGATTTAACAGAATCCAACTTGAATAAATGCTTGATTGCTATCTGGTTTGCTAGACAAGTTGCTGCCATCACCGAGTAAATACCGTCCTTACCGTAATGTTGTTTTGACACTTGTTTCTGTAAACAAGTAAAAAGTGCAGCAGCGAAGACTAATTGGAATTAGTTTATTGACATAAAAGACTTATTTGTGGATTTGGATAATCGTTTTTCAAATACTAGGAAAACATTTTCCCAACTTTTGTGATATTTAAAATGTAATGGCTGTAGATGTGACACATGTAAGTTTTAACTCGTAATATCAACATTTTTCTTTACCTCTTAAGTCCAGACCAGGAGTTGTCAACCTCTTTCTATAAAAGGCCAGATATTAAATATTTTAGCCTGATGGGACATGCTGCAATTGTATCTCAAAGGAGCCATAGACCATATTTGCACGAATGACCATGGAGTGTCCCACCAGAATTTACGTAAACAGACTTCAGGCTGAAATTGGCCTGAAAGGGCCACTGTTGGTCAGTCCCTCATCTAGAAAACAAAACCTAAAAACAAATCAAGCCCTGATTTGGAGCATTTGCTCATTTCTCTGGTTAAAAATACTCCCACAGCGCCAGATTTCAAGCTCCCAATGTAATGTCACTTAATAGGAGTTAGGAAGGGGTGTGCGGTAAATGCAGGAAATGATGACTTGAGTATTTTCGTTTCAAATACAATTAAGTTAATGTAACTAGGTTTGGACAGCAAGCTTGCAGCAGTCCTGCGTTTGACAGCTGGCCGTTCCCAGCTTGTGCAAACTAGCTCCCACATACCACTATAAAATAATGGATCCTATCCTAAACTATTCATAGGTACAAACTCCAATCCTCAAAACAGGGAAGCACTGTGTTCCTATCATGCATTTACAGAAACTGAGGCCCAGTAATTAGCTGACACCTTATTTTGGAATGTTTCAAAAATGTCAATCTGGCTTGCTAGCCTAATGCTGCTCTTAACTTTCATGCTATACTGCACCCCAGAGTAGGTACTACCTAGCTGAGACCCAGTTGTGCAGCTCTGGTGGGTGAGATGGGAGTAGGGAGTGCTTGGTGGGTTAGCACCCAACTCTGTTGCACTTACAGGCTGCCACTATGTGGCTTTTCTATACTTGGTGCCTATCCCATGTGTGTCTCCTAGCGATAGGTCTCCCCACTACCATCCATTCTACCCGTGACCTTTCATACTCCTGCTGTGTTAACACTTCACCCAGTCTCTGCTTTCCCATAGCAGTTTCAGTCCTAGGAACGTGCTGTATAATTGATTGATTTTCATACTTAACTGATGAAGAGGGATGTGAATCCAAAGTTGCCAGCCTGCATTCAAATGTAAGCATTGCCACTTAGATACCTAACTTAGAAAAGATGGAGAATATCTCCCTTACCAGCTGGTTGTAAGGATCGCATGAGCTCGTGTGACAGAGAAGATGCTGGAACCAGAGTAGGCAGGATGGGACTCCTCAGGTGAATGAAACATGGAAGCTTGTTAGGGACCAGTCTTCGCCTCCCTCCTAGCGTCTCCCTTCCACTCTTGACCCAAAATGTTAAGACTGCGCATGAATATATTTGAACATCCTTTCCAATGGGAGTCACTTTTCCCCGTCACAGTCTGCTCGGCAAGTGTGGACATAGCCACTGGAAACTTGTACTGGCTGCCCTGTGACCGAAGTGCTATCCAGAAGACCAGAGTCACTGGTGCAGACACACAGACCCTCTATAGAACAGGCGGCATCATACTGCATCTTCTTCTCGACTGGCCAAAGAGAGTGCTCTACTGGGTAGAGAGTGGGAAACACTTGCAAAGTATGACCCTCGCTGGCAAAAATAGACAGCAAGTATGGATGGGCACCTGGACGGCAGACACCCACATGGCCTTAGATCTTGGCTCGTCTAGCATCCTCTGGACGACCAAAGGGTCAGGTAAGTTAGAAGGAGCTGGGGAATGGTGGTGAGAGTTGCTCCAGCAGGAGGATTCTGGTCATTCCTAGAACCAGCTAGACCTAGGCCTGAATTCTGGCCTTCACAGTTAAAGCTTGAGCACACACCCCTTGCCTCAAACCCGGTTTCATTTCTAAGTCTAGGATTCTGACCGAAAAAGTAGAAAACTTCAGAGCTAACGTACCCATAGCCTGTTGTTCAGAACGTGTTTCTATTTCCACGAGCAGAAGTAGCAGGACCCAACCTGGCATTGCCAATGAAGCAGAGGTGCCTTGGTTACACTTGAGACCAGATACAACTTCTACCTTACAGCTGACCCTGATGGTCTTCTCAGCCAGGAGCCCTCCCAACAGCTGGCACTTGGGCAGGAGACTGTGTTAGCATCCTGCATGAAGGACAGTAAAGGCACACCCGGTGCTCCCACCTGGCAGATCTTGCTGTCCCGGAGCTTTAATACTCCCCGGGACTATCTTTACCTATGAAATTCGATAGGAAGAATCTGTGCTTATTTTCATTTGGAGTCATTGAACTCCAATCGCATGGTACCCATGTCCCAGCCACCACCACCCCACTGTCACAGGTTACTTGTTCTCTGTCAGCTTGTAAGAACTTGACTCTTCCTTAGGGTTGCAAAGTCTGAGTCTCCTAAAAAATAGAACGTACACTTTGAACAAGACCTGGAGTGATGGCATTGTAGCAGCTCACGAGCCCTACCTGGTGACCCTGCAGAGAGGAGCCCTCCTGCTATGGAACAGGAAGACGCTGGAGCCCTTCTCACTGTCAAAAGAGCCATACGTACGGAAAATGATCATCCTGGCGGAGAATCAGCAGGTTTCAGGCGAGTCTTCCTCTGTGGGGTTCTTCTTTGAATCCACTTTGCCTCTCATCAGTATGTTTCCAGTGGGTAAAATCCTGGGTATCTTTGTATTGGCAGTTGTGCTGGCCCACAGTTCAGCCGGCCTTCTCCCTAACCTGACCTTAACACTGGAAGAGTAAGAATCATCTGACACGTTTCTGAAAGTTGCTAAATGACACAGACCCCAAGCAAAATTCCAAGTTTTTTTTTTAAGATTTTAAAAATTTATTTATACATGAGAGACACAGAAAGGCAGAGACACAGGCAGAGGGAGAAGCAGGCTCCCCATGGGAAGCCCGATGCGGACTCCATTCCAGGACCCCAGGATCATGACCTGAGCCAAAGGCAGACACTGAACCACCCAGGCATCCCAAAACTCCAAGAAATTTGCGTATCAGAACCCCTTTGGGAAATCCTCTTGTACATTAGCATATTAAACATCTTAATTGGGCAATAAGGAGATCCATTTGATTTGTCCTAAACCACTTTCCCAAACATTTTACTGAGGACCCCCTTCCCCTGTAGCAGCAACATCTCATGGAGGATCCTTTGCGAAGCTGCTCTTCTGGGGCCGTGGATACCAGGAAAAGCCCTTCCTTCCTGCTGTTAAAGTTACACCTGTAGTCGTTTTTGTTTTTACATTTTTTGAATTTAAATTCAGTTTGCCAACATGTAGTATAACACCCGGTGCTCCTCCCATCCAGTGTCCTCCTCATTGCCCACCCCCCAGTTACCCTGTCCCCCCACCCACTCTCATCCCCTCCTATAACCCTTTGTTTGTTTCCCAGAGTTAGGAGAGTCTCATGGTTTGTCTTGCTCTCTAATTTTTTCCACTCAGTTGCACTGTAGTTTTTTAAGGCTGCTTTGTTTCTTTTCACATAAGCCTTTGGCCAGGACGAGAGCCAAAAAAAAAAAAAAAAAAAAAAATCTGATCCTGGATCTTGTGGCAGAAAAAGAAGAAATCCTATCTCACAGGATTCTGGCGGGGGCGGGGGGGGGGGGCGCTTTGTCAGCAAAAGCATTCAGAAGTCCAAAGGAAGAGTAGAGGCAGAGAGGGAACAGACTCCTCTCTCCTACGGGCCCACTCTAGAATCCTCCCTCGCCCTCTTCTTTCTGAGCCACCTTACCTTTTGATTCATTGGTGCCTGGTTTCACCTGATCTTCAGGGCTAAGAAACATTAAGCATGGAAACCTATTTCTTTGGGGGTAGAGGTGTGCTAAGAAAAGGTCAACTTTTTAGTAAAAAATCCAACTTGGCATCGACAGATGAATGGATAAAGAAGCTGTGGTCTATGCATACAATGGAATATTCCTCAGCCATTAGAAACGACAAATACCCACCATTTGCTTCGTGGTGGATGGAACTGGAGGGTATTATGCTGAGTGAAGTAAGTCAGTCGGAGAAGGACAGACCATTATATGGTCTCATTCATTTGGGGAATATAAAAAATAGTGAAAGGGAATAAAGGGGAAAGGAGAGATAATGAGTGAAAATATCAGTGAGGGAGACAGAACATGAGAGACTCCTGACTCTGGGAAACAAACAAGGGGCAGTGGAAGGGGAAATGGGAGGGGGTATGGGGTGACTGGGTGACGGGCACTGAAGGGGGCACTTGGCGGGATGAGAATTGAGTGTTATGCTATATTTTGGCAAATTGAACTCTAATAAAAATAAGTAAGTAAGTAAGTAAGTAAGTAAATAAATAAATAAATAATCCAACTTGGATAATTCCACTAACTGATCTGTGAGGTCACCGTGCCAGTTGCTGCAGGGTACTAGCTGGTAACTTTTAGTATCTGAGACCTCGCAACAGGTGGGTGTCCGCGTCATGTGCAGAAACTTTACTTTTCGTTCCTAGCAGACAGCATCAGGCAGTGAGAAAAGTCATCAGGACTGGGAGGAGAAAACGATTTGCCCAGTTTGAAGCCAAGAGATGATGGGCCCATCATGCGATGGGTGCCACATCTCGTCTCAGGATCTAGGCTTTGAGGCCACTTCACTTTTCCTTCCCACGAGGTAGACCAATGCAGCTGCCCAGCCCTGACATGGTTTCTGGAGAAGGGGGGCCATAGAAGCACCCCTCTGACACCGAGACCCGAGGGCCTGCCTTGCTGAAGCCACTGTTTATTGTAGATCCCAAGTCTGAAGAGGCAGCCGCAGACGGCACCCCCACTCTTCCTCTAACACGCCGTCTGCTTTGCACCCCATCCTCTGTCCCCTGTCGGAGCGGGGAGCGATGCGTGCCTCAGGAGTACGTCTGCGATGGCAAGCGAGACTGTCGGGACGGCTCGGATGAAGGGAACTGCTCCCAGTTCTGCGCCAGGCCAGGTCTGTCACCGTCACCTGTTCAGTCCTCTATGCCAGGTATATGGAGTCAGCTTTGGGCACGTGGTGTGAAGTACCCATGTTTATTACGATCCCTTGCTTTCCCTATAAATCGTCGTAGGTAAAGCTCCTACTCTGTCAGAATACAGATCTAGTTCATCACACTGAAGTCAAATGTTTTACCAGGTGCAATTGTTAACTATTGCTTCCTTGCCCCCTCAAATTTGCTTAAGTGTTATGAGCCCCTATCACTTAACCCCGTTCAGCCTGCTAACTTAGTTGGCCTGAGCGCCTTACTAAAAAGCTTCAAGCTAAAGAACTTGAACAAATAGGATGCAATCTACTTACTCCTTAAACTCCAGGATGAGGGTGAGTGAATCAAATTTTAAACCTTCAGGATGATGGAGAATATGGCGAGAGCCTTTGGCCCTTTCTGTTTTAGGGGTCTTCCAGTGTCTGAACGGAAACCAGTGCATTGAGGAGAAATACCACTGCGATGGGGCTCAGCAGTGCTCGGATGGGTCTGACGAGCTGGGCTGTTGGAAGCCCAGTGACGATTGTTCTTTACGTTGTGACAACAAGACCCGCTGTATCCCCAGGATCTGGCTATGTGATGGCAACGCAGACTGTTTGGACAAGAAAGATGAACAAGGATGCAGTAAGTGCCAGGCAACTTATTTGTGGTAGGTTGTGTTCTACGATGTTGCGACCAACGCTGAATTAACATTTTCCACATCATTGCTCATAGAAAAAAAAAGATACAGGGTGAGGTTTCTGAGAATCTCTCATGGTAATATATTTGTCAGCTAATCAACACATAACCTTGTTTTAGGTGTATGGCTGATTAAAGGCCACTTGATATACGTAAGTTGGCTCATGAACATTGAAGACATGGCCAACGGCATCACAACTCACGCCCGAACAAAGCTTATGTAACACGTGTATCTGCTCCATAAGGCAGCTCGTAGACTTCTTGTACTAGGAACACCAGACAGAATTTCTCCACTACACTTGGGGGCCCATTTGAACAGCAGAATCAGAATCCCCCAAAAGTACAAAAATGTGGGAAGTAGAGCTCTAAATAGATTGCAGAAAGGACACTTGTTTACAGTGTGAGGACTGAAATGAGAAGGCAGTGTCGCCTTGTTCCATCTCAATTGGAAGCGTGTGCTAGGCAACGCATATGTTTTGCTGTTTTGTGTATGCGTGTCTTCAAATGACCACGAAAGCGTGGGAGCTTGGGATTGTTGGGGAGGTGTGGGTTACGAATTTTGGCAAGTAGGTGAATGTGCAAATAATGAATCTGCAAATAATGCAGATGGACTGTACTTAGCATGAAGTTAACAGACTAGGAGGGAAGGGTCTGAGTTGAAGGGATGCTGGAGATCATGGGGTAGCACTTCCCTCTCTGTGACAAGATTCCCATTAGTGGAAAACCAGTCTCTTCACAAAATGTTTCTTGAGCTCAAATCTACCACATTGAAGATTTTAATTTTGATCCTAGGTCTTCTCATGTGGGGGGCCATCCTCATCTGTGAGTGTCATTGCTTTGCCCTCTTTCCTATGGGATACTCAGTCTTTCTGTGGTCTTCCCAATGACCTGTTTCAAGGACCTTTGTCGCACTGTGGGAACAGGGTAGAGGAGAGCATTTGAAGAATTGAAGTGGGAAAAAGAAGAGTCTGGGTGAGGTTCCATGATAGATTTGAATGCGGAGGGGACTGTGGAGCCAGATGACATCATTGCAGTCAGGCTTATGAGAATATCAGGAGGAGAGGCAGGGAGGGAGGAACCCAAGGTATAATTTACTTTTCAGTAAGTATTTATGGTAGGATCTGAGCCTTTTCTCTTGAGACAAATCAAGCAACTTCCATCTGTAGGAACTGAGCCCAAGAACATAACACATAGGACATGTTGGATATCATGAGAGACTTTCTCTTTTCATGGATGACATTAAGGTCCTGGAGAAGAGTCCTGCTCCCTAGCCTATCCAGTGTCCTTCCATGTGTCTCCCATGCCTGTCCCCCAGCCCTCATTCTCCAAGACAGGATTTTTCTGGGCTATCTTAGTAGGCCTTTTCTGGCCTAACACTACTGAAACCACCTTTGAGGGCTGGGGTTTCGTTTCCCAGGGGACAGCAGAAGACCAGGGAGTCTTCAGACCCCTTTAGGTGCCTTCAGATCACTTCCACATCTGGCTGAGTTCTTACTTAAAGCTTTATTTTCCAGTTCATGCAAAATGCAGTGCACCTGAATTCCGATGCAAGAGCGGCCAGTGTGTATCTAACTCTCTGCGCTGCGATGGGAACCGAGACTGCCTAGACCACTCGGACGAAGAGGGCTGTCCTGTTGCCTGGCCTGTGCAGTGCCCGTCGGGGGAGGTGAAGTGCCGGAGGAGTGGAGAGTGTGTGCCAGCGGCGTGGCTCTGTGACCGTGACTTAGACTGCAAAGATGGGACTGACGAGAAGGTAGTGCACCCTTCTTCAGAAAACAGATTTCTCCTCACAACTGGAATGTGTGCTTCCTGGTAGAAAATGTGAGAAAACACAAGAGCAGAGAAGGCTCTCATCACTACTGCCCAGAAAGCCACCCTTAACTACATTAAAGTGTCCAAAGTGAGATGATCTCTTGCTGAAAGACCAACGTTTAAGAGGTTTTTATTGTAGGTTTGCACGTATTAGGTTTGCACGTATTAGGTCTTAATGGCTGTGGCTTATTTTTAAATTTTCTTATGTATTTATTTGAGAGCGAGCGAGCACACAAGCAGGGGGAGGGGCAGAGGCAGAGGGAGAAGCAGACTCCCCACTGAGCAGGGATCCTGACGTGGGGCTGACGTGGGGCTCAATGACCTGAGCCAAAGGCAGATGTTTAACTGACCGAGCCACCCAGGCACCCCATATCTGTGGCTTGAATGTCCCATCCAGAGCTCTGCTCCGAAGCTCTGCTCACCTGTCACCACGAAGCACACAGATACTGCCACATTGTAGGAGATGCAGCCTGGCTTGAATCCTTCTTGCATTTGACTTTGCAGAAGGACTTGCTCCCTCATGTTCCACTTCCTCATCTGTCAAATGGGTAGAACATGGGCCTCGTGGTGCCTGAGGGGTCAGGAATGCATCTAAAGGTTCAGGACTATGGCAGGGGCACAGATGTCCCCTCCCCTCCTCTAGTAGGTCCTGCCCCAGAGCCCGAGTGTCCAAGTCAGGTGAGGTGCAAAGTTTGCTATCACATTTAGTATGCTGGGGTAGTTTTGAAATGGCAAAAGAATTCTTAAGAAAAGTTTCTAGAGCACATTCTTGCATCTATGTTTTTCTTGAGTGAAGACTTCCCAATTGGCAAAATAAGATCTTTTCTTTCCACTTCACTTCCAGATTTGATTTACCTAGAACTCCTCACCTACACTCTGGCTACTGCAAACATTTTTCTGAGTTTTGGGGCTTTGTCTGCCCTCGCTGCCAAAGGAACTCAAGCGTTGTCGTGTAAGCCAGGCTCGTTCTCCCTCCGAGAACTCCTTCCTGGGCTCCGAGTGCAGGTGTCACTGACCGCATCACTGTCTCCTCAGGACTGTGGCCCCGAGGAGCTTCGCTGTGGCTCCAGGCAGTGGCCCTGTGCCGGCGGAGACCCGTGCGTGCCTGATGTGTGGCGCTGTGATGGCCAGAGAGACTGTGGGGACAGCAGTGACGAGGCTGGGTGTGAGTGCGGGGCCTCCACTGCGGGGGGCGGGGGGCTTCAGGGGGCCCCCGCTGCTTGCTTCCTCTGGGCATGAGGAGCCGGCTTGGGTGCAGGCCTGCAGGCCCTGACACCTCCCTTAGCAGGATGGAGGTGTCTTGATTGTCCATCCTTGCTGCGGGGGAGGGATGCCGGGGCTGGGTGGGGGAGCAGACTATAAAAGTAGAAAGTCATCCTCTCTAGGTCCCCCCAAGAAGTGCCAGAGTTCTGAGTTCCAGTGCCGCTCCCATGGCTGCCTTGACCTCCGCCTGGTGTGCGACGGGAAGGAGGACTGTGCCGACGGCTCGGATGAAGGTGGAAAGTGCTCGTCATTGTTGTCAGCATGCAGCCAGGCGCCGTGTTCCCACACCTGCTACCTGTCCCCACGTGGGCCCGTGAGTTCGTTCAGCTACTCTTCTCCGGCAGCTATGCACTTGGTATAGCGAGAGGGTCTCTGTCCCCAGGCAGGCTGTCCCCACAGTCTTACCTGGCTGAGCCGTCCTGACCCACCCTCTGATAACCCCTGGGCCCTTCCTGGCTCCCCCTGAGTCCTGTCAGGTTCCTTCCTTGTGTCGTGTCTCCTGGAACTTTACCACCGAGACTCCAGAAACTCTGCTACCCCTGAGCTCGGGGGGTCACTTGGGACTTGGGACTAAGCCAGACATTTTGATGAACGTCTCTTCCATGTATGTATCTGGAATGTGGCCTGCCCTTAAACTCAGGACTGCCCGTGTTCTGGCCTAGCATTATTAGTTGGCTGAACATCATGAACTTGACTCTGGTGGGCAAGTAGAAGAAAATGGTGTTCTGACGTCCGAGCACAATAACCTCTCTATGGGCGGATAGTTGGTTCAGTTAAGTCTCCATGCCTCTTCTTGATTCTGCGGGGATTCTAGGTGTCCTAGGCTGAACGCGGACCCCTCTGTTAACACAGGGGACCCATTGCACCCCTTTGTTGGTGGTGACAAGGGTGTGAGGTGCATCAGCATTAAAAAGACCAAGAGAGTGACTGTATTTAAAATGAAATTGGTTCTAAGAATCTTTTTTGTTTTGAGCTGCTAAAGTCGAGTGCATCACTGTGTGCTTTTAATAGCAAGGCGAGGCCTTTTCATCAAGGTTAGGCATCCGTGTCTTCAGGAAGTCTTAATGCTTTTGAAACCCATTCAGGTCTGTGCTTGTGAGCGAGGCTTTGAGCTGGAGAGCAGTGGCCAAGTGTGCAAGGATGTGGATGAGTGCCAGAAGTCGGGAGGACAACCTTGCAGTCAGACCTGTGTCAATACCCAGGGCTCCTACAGCTGCACCTGTCAACCTGGCTACTCGCTGGAGCCTGATGGTCACACCTGTAAAGCAACAGGTAGGCTGGTGCCAGGATGTCTTTCTCCTAAGCCCTGGGTCAGGAACTTTGAGGTCCTAAATCTCCCAGGAATACAAATGCAAACCTTCTTTCTCAAGTCTTAAATCCTCCTGCCTGCTTCCAGTCTGCTGTCTGCATCTGCGGAGCAAGCCTAGCACATTCTCCAAATCCCCTTTTTATGTGCAGCAGTTCAGATTGAATTTAAATCTGAAGGATTATGCAGATAAGCCATCATTACAACAGAAGCACAACTCTGGTCCTTACCTAAATTAGGATAAGTGTCAATAGTCTTGACAAGCACTTCTTTCCTGCCTACTTATGCCAAATACTTAGAATTTTTTTTCAATTTATGCTAATCATGTGTTTATTCTAAACATCTTTAAACTATGGGTATTAGCTCAAGCATCACATCAAGGAGAGAACTACTCAGATACCAGCCAGCTGGTGTCCCAGCCAGCTCTGCTGTGAGAATGCAGAGACACCTTTGTTCTCTAAATCCTTAGCCAGAGTGAAGTTCAGCAGCCTTCACATTTCGTAAGGCCATGCTGAAAGAGGTTATTATTTGCCAGGTATTGAACCAATCCTGCTCGTGGCAGTTCAGTCCAACCTACTCCTCTATGGCTTGAGGAGCTTGAAGGAGGATGTTCTGGCAACTGTAGACAAGAATGTGATGATTTTCTCTATTGACTACGACTTAGTGGGACAGAAAGTCTTCTGGACAGATCTTAGTGCAGAAAGTATTAAATGGATAAGTATGGACACAAGGAGGACAGGGACCGTGGTAAAAGGTATGTTCCCTTGTGCAGGCTTCATCCTGCCCTTATGAATTACACATAGCATGAAAAATGGCCATTAACATCCTAAACATTGATTTAATTAAATCTTCCCTTTTTTAAATTAATTTTTGTTTTAACTGGCCTTCCACTAATAGAGAAATGTGAGTTTCTTTTCTTTCTTTCTTTTTTTAATATATATTTATTCATGAAAGACACAGAAAGAGGCAGAGACATAGGCAGAGGGGGAAACAGACTCCTTGCAGGGAGCCTGATTCAGGACTTGATCCCAGGACCCCAGGATCACGACCTGAACCAAAGGCAGACGCTCAACCACTGAGCCATCCAGGCCTCCCTCATTAAATCTTCTTAACTAAAAGGGACAAAGGCCTGCTAGTTGGCTAGAAATGAAAAGCTGCATTGACACCTCAGTAGACCACGTGAGTTGGCCAAACTGTCAGCCACTGGCCATTATTTCTAATGGCCATCTTCCTCTACAAGTAGAACCTTGGAGAAATATAAAGTCTGCTTTGATGGAGATGCATCTACCAGTTGTAAAATGAACTAATATGGAATTCAAGTCTGATGCCTATGAGCTAAAACCTAGTAAAAGCCATCATTTAACCTAGACTCCCATGTTGAATGGTTTCCTCTCTCTCTTCAGGGATAAAGTCAGACTGTATAGTGGTCGACTGGATTGGGAGGAATCTCTACTGGGTGGATGGGACAGCTGGCCAGATTTTGGCAATTCAGCTGACTGCTGTTTGGAGAGGGAAATCTGAACATACAATTGTCCTGGATGAGGACTTGACTCAACCACAGTCTTTGGCTTTAGATCCCCTAAATGGGTGAGTCCAGTGGTCAGAATGCCAGCCAAGCCCTTTAAGTTTGTTATTGCTCTTTAGTTTTGTGTTCACTCAACATAGAATGAGTAAAAAGCTTACCTGATTTGACTTTAGATCTTATGGTGATGTGGGTCAGCCATATGTATAGTAATCTTAAAATCTTCTGATAAGCCCAATGCAGGGCTCGATCTCAGGACCTGGGGATCATGACCTGAGCTGAAATCAAGATGCTTAACTGACTAAGCTACCCAGGCACCCCGATAGTGCTTAATTTACACTAATGTGCTTGGTAGTAGTGGAGGAAATAATTGTGTTGGTGTTGAATCTAGGTTCTTCCATCCAAAGTCATTTCTCTGAAAAGGCCAGGAACTTAGAGACAATGATGCCTAGCTGTCAGAGGCAAGCCCTTATTGGGATGGCCATTTGTGTATCAAATGTAAGAACAAGATAGGGTAAAACTTAGGACCCAGAGGTCACCCAGATTGGGTACCCTCTATTCTACTTTTCTTACCTTTTCAATATCTCTATCCAGGAATCTATGACATAGTCCTCAGGAAATTAGCAACAGTTCTGAGGCATCTAATGGCTTTGATTGTGACCAAGATTAAGATCAAGTCACACATCTTCCCATAGAACTAGCCTGCTTTCTAGCCCAGGAGAGATTGGCAGGTTCTCTGGTTATTTTCCAGGTCTAGGAACTAATGTATTCCGTGGCTGCTTGTATAACTGTTGTGATATTTTATCCCCAAGTGATGGCTAAACAAGCACCATAAAATTTCAAGGGTAACTTTCTTTTACTTCACAATTTCACTTAAGGAATAGACCAAGCATGAGGGAAAAAATAATGGGTCTAGATTAGTGTTTTAAGGAATGAATGGATATTTTCTGCAAAGTAATAACTTCAAAGCTGAGTTTTATCCACACAGGCTAATGTACTGGTCTGAAATCGGAGGAGAACCTCAAATAGCACAAGCTGGGATGGATGGTAGTGGCAGAAAAATACTCATCAGTCAAAGTCTTGGCCAGCCAACCAGCGTAACTCTTGACCAGTTGAGTCAGAGGATATTCTGGTCTGATTACAAATTTCACTGTATTGGCTCTGCTAATCTAGATGGTACTGGTGTCCATGTAAGTATTCTTTAGTCTTAGGCTGTATGTAATGTCTTCTGCCTTGTATAAAATTCATTCCAGAAACCTCATCATCCCCATTTTAGATATTGCAGCTAACACAGATCAAGAACCCCTTTTCGGTCGCTGTGTTTGAAGATGAAGTCTTCTGGTCCGATATGAAGATGAGAGCAGTACAGCGCATGAAGAAGACGACAGGCAAGAACAGGGCTGTCCTCATCAAGCGTTCCCAACAGCCTTATGGACTCAAGGTCTATGGTGTACTCTTCAAAATATCCCCCTAATTCTCCCGAAAAGGCTACGTGTACAAGCTTCCCAAGTACAAACTCTAGTGACATCTTTCTATTGTGATTAAAAAGCAAGACGTATTCATTTGCTATTCATAAGGATTCAATAGTGCATAGTAACATCCAGCACCTCTCTTCCAGATAATGCACGAAGTGCTCCAGCCCAAGTCTCCTAATCCTTGTCTGGACACTGGCTGTTCTCACTTGTGCCTTCTGAGCCCACGATCCAAGGGAAGCTGTCACTGCCCAGTGGGACTCCTGCTTGCAGATGATGGCATCACCTGTGTTCCGCTCGAGGAGTCTGCGTTTCTGTTCCTCGCGTTGCCCACAGGTGTCATGCAGGTACTGCTCCACAGCCTTACCCACGTGTCTGTGCCTGGGCTGTGGTCTATTTCAGACTGAGTAATTCCAACCCTCCAGGCACAGCTATACATAGTAGGGGCCCTGGCCTTTGGAATAATCTTTTTTTAAAAAAATTATGTTTTAAGTAATCTCTACACCCAACATGGGGCTCAAACTCATGACCCCAAGATCAAGAGTTGCATGCTCTACTGACCAAGCCAGCCAGATGTCCCCTGCCCCTTTCCCTTCCCCTCCCACTTTAGAATAGCCTTCAATTACAACTTAAATTTTAGTATTCATGTGTGCTGGGAGCTAGCATGACCAAAATAAAGTGACTATGAATTGAAAACCACTCCTTGAGAACTAGTATGTCAGAGCACAGGTTAGGGGTCTGAGAGTATGGTTCACCTGGGGTAGTTGTCCAAGCATCTCACTGATGATATAGAGTAATTCTGAATACAAGCAACTTGGCAGGGTTCTAACCTGGGCAGCGGGTGTACATTTTATGAGGGAATTTTTCTTAAGTCATAGGAGATACTAACAAACAAGTCACTTCTAACTTCTACCATATAAGGGGTTTGTCACCTTGGGCACTTTAAAATGACAAATGTTGGGGTGGAGGATTGGCTTCAGGTTCAGTAATATGTTCATAGTAGAGTCTCATTGAAAGGGGAGGGCGTTTCATGAATAAATGTATCAAATCAACACATGTATGCCTGAAACTTACACAAATGTTATATGTCAATTATAGCTCATTTACAAAATAAGGGGGGGGGCGTTTAACAAAGGAGTCCATCTTGAAGACATGTGGCTTCAAGGACTTTTAAGTAATTAAAGCTCCAGAAAGGGAGAGAAATAACTGCTATTTTTAGATGATAAATTCAGATTTTCATATATTCTAAGTATTTTAACGTTAATGCAAAATCAAGATGTGGAATGACACTAGATTCAGCTGGTGCCATCCACCTAATTTTTTTCCCATAGATTTATCTGAAAAATCTAGAAGCTTTACTAGGACAACCAACTTTACCAGAACATAGGATACTTCCTTTTACCAATGTGAACCAGCTTGCATCCCTGGACTACATAGTCCAGGAAAAGGCTCTCTACCTTTCAGAGTTGGGTAATCGTGATATCAGGCTCCTAAGGCTCAAAGAATCTGGAAGTCTCTCTTGGAGGAAAATCTTATCTGTGGAGGGAACAGTGATTGACCTTGCTGTGGACTGGTTGAGTGGAAACATATATTGGATTGACAGTGAGAATCCTCACATCAATGTTGCTTCCTCGAAAGGCCAATATCCCACTGTCCTGTTCAGTGAAAATCTCTACCACCCCACCTCAGTTGTACTCCATCCACCCTCTGCAGTCATGTGCTTTGTGGACCTGGGTTCCCAGGATGATAGTAGGCGTGGGTCCAGCATTGAATGTGCCTCCATGGACGGCAGCAGAAGGAAGGTGCTGTGGCAGAGATCCCAGGTCCCTGAGGGCCTGACTTTTTCAGATTCAGGAACCCGAGTTTACTGGGCTGATACTGGTAAGTAATTATAACCTATACCATAAACGTGAGTCTGAAGGACTTTGGCCCCCAGTGAAATACTGATGTTCTGCTTTCTGGTCTTTAGCCATGACTTCAAATAGCTTTTAGTTCTGAGTTTACATATTCTGCACCACCTGCCAAACAAACACAATGATTCATCATTCTGAGTAGAATGGAATAGCCCGCAGAGTCATCTGTTGTCCTTTGTGAAGGAATAAAATCGAGAACTTAACAAACGGGCATGAACAAATCTTGGTGTATCACTGTTAGAGTGAATGAAGAACAGTCCTTCAGAAAATGTGTGCTACACAATGTCCTACTGGAGGGGGTTGGCAGACAAGACACAAAGAACTACAGGATGGAGTAGAGCTGTTTAGGCCAAGTGAAATTAACTTAGCCTCTCTTTCTAGGGAGAGGACTCATAGAGAGCATTCAACAAGATGGCTCTAGATACAGAGTAGACCGCAGAGGAATTGAGGGCCTTAACCTCTTTACATTTGGCCAAGGCATGATGTTCTGGACGACAATGGATGATGATGGTAGGTCTTATTCAACATGATTGTCTTTGTGATCTGAATTTACTTGTGTGTCTCTAAAGTGAATCTACTAATGCCTACCACTGATCTTTGGCAGAGTCTTTCTTCTGGAAGAATAATTAAACAACTTCCCTAATCTAGCATGTATGTGTAACAGGAAATCTATGACTTGGGGAAGCTTTTACTTATTTGGTTATTCTTTATATATAAATATGCTTAGTCCTGTTCTGCCTGAGATTTCTGGCTTTCATCTGAGGTTCTTTGCTTTAGAGGACAGTGTGATATAGTCCAGAGAGAATTGGGCCAGGAATTGGAACCAAGTAGTATAATTGCTCTGTCGGTTAGTAGCTATAACACCTTACCTATAAAATGAGGGCAGTACCTGTCTCACTTGGCTCCATACACATGAAAGTACCAGGTGAATTACAGAATATTCTATACTTACAAGGTATTTCTAGTTTTAAAGAGATTTTCCTAAGCTACAGTATTCCAGTATGCTGTTTCTGGCTAGAGTCTAGAATTGGTAAAACTGGAAAATGCCATTTAAAATCTGTCTCTTTAATATTTTCAAATGTTGGTCCATTGACCATTTGGGCTGGCCACATCACAATTGCAAAAACAGGTTGTCAGATCCTACCAACAGAGATGCTAATTTATTTGGTATGTGGTAAGAACTTTGCTATCTGTTTTAAGATCCCCTGGTAACACTTACTGCAAAAAGCCATTTTCAGATATATTATAGAACAATGTTTAAAATCACTACCCATCATTTGCATGGACTATATCTAAGTGTCTCATATCCTAATTATCTATCCTTGTATATTTGGACATATATGAATGTGCTCAACATAATTTACACCTGACTTTATTTTGGAGGAAGGCATAGAACTACTTTTATTTGTCTTGAAATTTCTTCTCAGAAAAAAAAAAAAAAAAAAAAGACTTAGAAAAAAACATGTCTCTTCTGTAAAGCTCCTAATATTCAACTGGAATTTATGCAGATGGGTGACAGTTTTCATACTGAGCAATTTTCTTTGCACAGGAAGTTATCTTAAAATTTGCTTTTCTTAAAAATTTAAATTTTGCTTGTCTTAATGATCATTTACTGGTTTTTGTTTCAGCCCAAACCATTAAGGTTTGGTACAGCAGGGCAGAACTTTCAGAAAACCAGTGGTTCCAAATAGACCAGAAGATTGTGGATTTAAAAGTTTATAGTAGACTTAGTCAACAGGGTAAGCTACTTTTCATTGATTATGGCAACACTGAAGCCTGCTGAATTTCCCCATGAAAGGGATTCCCTATCCTGCAATATCCCCTTGAAATTGCTTTGTTTTTCCTGATAAAATATTTCTCTGGCAAATTCTTATAGATCTCCATAACTCTCTTGTCTTTATGCAATTATATATATCATAGTTCTGGTATATAACTAGTCCTATTACTTTTCTAGGAGACAAAAGAGTGGTAAATATATTGGATGGGGTTTTGGTATACTTGGACCCTATTTTAATTTCTTTTGTAGACACAATTATAACTGTGGTATAATCGAAATCATCTTTTAGCTCCATGGTGGAACTAGCCTTTATTCTACTTATCATCACTTACATCTACTTGTGTTGTTAACTAATCCTTGAAATACCAACTTGGGAGTGCCCATGTGTTTTGCTCCAGTGTTTGAGTAGAGTGATGATGGATTTGGTTAAAGTAGAAAGAGAGAAAGTCTTTTCCTAGTTGACATGAACACCAACAATGTGAGTTCAAATAATTAAGCATATCTACCACTACCATGCATGTTGAGCATCTTGGTCTTAGCACTATTTATGTTGAATATATTGGTCTTATGTGAATGCTACTCCATTGCTTTATTTTGGAAAGCTGAACTTTATAAACAAGTGTTAGTTGTGCTTAAACTTCTGAAGTCTTGGCTTTGTGGAGAGAATATTTTTATTTTATTTTATTTTATTTATTTATTTTTAAGATTTTATTTATTCATGAAAGACACACACAGAGAGAGAGAGAGAGAGGCAGAGACATAGGCAGAGGAAGAAGCAGGCTCCAAGCAGGAAGCCTGATGTGGGACTCGATCCTGGGATTCTGGGATTACGCCCTGAGCCAAAAGCAGATGCTCGACCACTGAGCCACCCAGGCATCCCATGAGAGAACCTTTTTAGAATTCTTCAGTGTGATTAGTGATCACCCATGTGATGATAATCTGTGGCTTGGTTCTGAGAAGCAGAAGGAGGGTCTCCTGGGAAGGTTTATCTATGGTATATAGATAGCTATTCCACAATTCCTGGAATATCTTAAAATAAAACCTTACTAAAAGGTAAAGGTTGAGATCGAAGCCTTACAGAACCATGGTTAGCTATCAGTGGATGACCTTCTACTCAGTTCATAGGGATAATAGATACCATAGCCTTCATATTTTCATCAAAAGAGAGCTTTATTTCTGAGGCTCTTCTAGTTTTGATGCTGGGTGCTTGGCTTACACCATGGGGAAAGGAGAACTCCCAATGGAGTCTTGGATGAGCCAGAGTTCAGCTCAATTTTTATGAAGCTGGTCCCTTGTCTGAATGCCTAGCCTTCCAAAGCCATCCTTACCCATGAAGAAAAATCACTAATCATTTGGTACCTGGTTGACTAAAGGGAGTTAAACTGAAAAACCATCCACGCTGGGAAAAAAAAAAATCTAGGTCCCATAACTCTGATAGTCTGTTTGTAGAATGTCTGCAGAAGATCCTTCTGAAACCATCTAAATCAATGTGTGTGGTTTTTGTTTTTGTTTTTGTTTTTGTTTTTGTTTTTGTTTTTGGTGGGGGGAATCCACAGGTAGTAACAGTTGCTCGAAAGACAATGGTGGCTGCAGCCATATGTGTTTACCAAACCCTGAAGGACTGACTTGTAAATGCCCCAGTGGGTACTCCTTGGCTAACATAAGCAAATGTGTTGAAGCTGTCCTGTGCTCTGAGCTGTCCCAGTCCTGTAAGGATGGTCAGAAGTGCATTTCCATGGAGCAAGTTTGTGATGGTCATGCTGACTGTCCGGATGGATCTGATGAGATGAGCTGTGAGTAACTCCTATCCAAGACCCTACTGTTCATCACTGTACATGACATACTTTGACTATTTAATAAAATAGTTCTTAATTAATATCTCAATCTGATTCTTAATATCTAATTCTATAGTATTCCTCATGCTTTTATCCTCCAAATCATTGCTTTGTTATTGCTGGCACTTTTAAACTGAACAGTATAAAACTTCTAACTATGGGCAATTGGGTATAGATTATGTGCACATCTTCTGGAAAGCTAATGTGTCCTCTGATTCAGTTTTAGAATAGGCCATACGATAGCTCCAAAGGGCTCAAGAGTTTGTGTTTTCTGGAAGAGCACTCATTTAACCTAGATTTGATTCTGTCCATTTAAATTGACCACACAGTGAGCAGAGCCAGGAGGAAGAGGTTGGGTAAATGATTTAACCTGTGTTGGTTTGGTTCCCCTTTTTAAATGTGGAAATAGTACTTTCTCCCTCAAAGAGTTGAGAAATCCAAGAGCATGTGAATAAAGCTGCCATGTTAGAGTATACCACTGTCAGGTTACTTCTTAAATGCTAGCTGGGAGCTAGTGGTTACAGAGATGCTGCTGCCAAATCCTGCCTTCATGGAAAGCTGTTTTCATGGTGAGTCAGCTGAGCAATGGGGATATCAGTCACCATCTTCACATCCTACAGCTTTGGCTCTAGTGGTATCCAAGTCGTGGAAGCTGTAGAGCTGAAGAAATGGTGAGCTCAGCACTGAAGCTTGTAACTATTAAGAAAACAAAGTGGGAAAGGCATCTTAACAGTGAAGAGTTCTTATCAATTTCTGAATTTAAATCCTTATCATCCTCAAAGCTGATGAGTTGGAATGCCACTTGTTACCCCGAATGACTTCATCTTAAATAGGAAAGTTAATAGATTTTGATTCCCCATGGTTGATTCTATGTTCTCATGGATGAGGATGTTTTCTCAAAAACCTCATGTTACGGTGACTGTAGGAGGCAGGCCAGTGAGCAAGAAATGTGTCACCTTCACCATCTCGTGTTAGAATTAAACCAGAAGCCTAACCGACCGTCACTGGTTCTCCCATCCTGATGACCAAGAGTTGGCTCTACTTCTCAATAAGTATTTCTCCCTGGCTTGTACATGAAACTTTTTTGGAGGGGGTGGTACTGGGTATGAAAAGCTAGTCTGGCTTCCTCTGGAAATACCCACTTGTCAGGGACCTTAAACTGCCCAGGAGTGGAAACACTCCTGTAACACCAACCTGAGGCAGAGGCAGTAGGTGGTTTTATTGCTAACATGGCTACCTTTCCTCCCCTTAGTTTGGTCTTTAGTATTTATATACAGAATGATGCTTGTGCCAACAACGATGGGGGATAGGGTGAAATGTCTTACAGGCAAACTGAACTTACAGGTTGTTGGTTAGAAGCACCCTCCTGCCCACTTCTGCTACCAAATCTGGTCCAAGATTTACAGCTTGTAGATCTTGCTAAACCAACACTTTACTTGGACACACACACACACACACAAATTCATATTTACACATAAACTTACATCTTAAAAATCTTTCTGGATATTTACCATTTAGATCTACCATACTGTTGTTAATAGAAAAAAATATTTTTGTAACTGAGAGAATGTGCATGGCTAAACCTGGGCATACCATCATTTAAAAATAGATTATAGATTGGTATGATAGACTGTCCTGAAACCAAACATTTTAAGTGCTTTAGAATATGCAGCTTTTTATATGTTTTTAATAGTTTTTTGGTCAGCCAAGAGGTAATGGTAATGATTTGATGATTTCATAAATTCAAACTCATCTAGAAGATGAGTCTTCTAGAATTCTTGTTCTTCTGAAATCGTTTAACTGACAAATACGGGGATATACCCATATCTGTTTTTGTAGGTATCTATCCAGATAAAACCCATTCAACACCAACATCTAAAAATGCAGAGGCTGGAAAAAGGTTGAATCCAGAAGCCTCTCTACCTCTCCGAGCTACCAAGTCCACCAAGGCCAGATATCCGAGTCTAGAAGGGGTGAATTATCCTGTTGGGAAAACACTAATCCCTCCAATTTCTGCTAGAGAAAGCAAGATCTCCGAAACCAAGGAAAAAGGCGAGCTTGTTCAGCCCAAGGACCCACAGAAGGCAAAACATCTGCCGTGTAGCACAGATTTCTGTAATGGGAGGGGAATCTGTACCATGGTAGGAGGGCTAAGAAGGTGCCGCTGCCTGATGGGATACAGTGGAGAGTTCTGTGAAGAGCCAGCACGTGGACCTGCACCTGGCTACATAGCCCTCAGCTTAACCGTTGTCTTATCAGTTGTTCTAGTAGCTCTGGGAGCATTTGTCTATTTCAGAAGAGCACACAAATTAAAAAGGTGAGCAGCTCTTAATGTCCTCATGGTAGAGTTCATTCCAAAGAAGGCTTATAGGATTAGTGGGGTTGGAGTTATCCCTCTACCCTAGGAACTTGTCCTCCAGGGAAGGATCTAGGTGAATAAGCAGCCTGCTTACTTGTTGGATGACCTGGAGGGACAACAGAGGTCACCTCTTTGAGACCTGGGGGCACACGATATTGTAAGGGATAGGAGGCATTTGCGCAGGTGAGAGCTGCCTTGGCAGCAACCAGTGGCACAATCTCAGGGGTGAAGTGATGAGATTCTTTACCAATGAGGCCAAGTTTGTGCCAAGAACTGCAGGAGAAACTCAGAGGCATGTTAGTTTGCCAGGGCTGCTACAACGAATACCACAGACTGGGTGTCTTAAACAACAGATTTCATTTTTTTAGTTCTGGAGGCTGCAAGACTGAGATTAGTGTGTCTGTGGGATTGGTGTCTCCTTGAATTATAGATGCAGACTTACCTCCCTGTGTCTTCACTGGTCTTCCCTCTGTCCATGTCTATGTCCTCGTCTCTTCTTATAAGGACAGCAGTCCTTTTGGATTGGGGCCCAGATTGACGAGCTCATTTGAACATAAATACCTCTTTAAAGACTGTCTTCAAAGATGGTTACACTCTGAGATACTGGGAATTAGGATTTCAACATACTGACTGGGAGGGGATATAACTCAGCCCATAGCAGGAGGTGAAATACACTCAGGGAAGATTTAAAGAAAGCACATTGTTTTGCCTAAGAGCAAGAGAATATTAAGAAACACACAAAAATAGCAAAATGTTGGCTTAGAGTAGGGATGATGACAAAATCGGCTTTAGTACAGGAAGTGACAGTAACTGAGGACACTAGGTTACGCATGCTGGGGAGGGTCCGTCCACTCTGTGCTGGGGGAGGGCCAATAGGCAGCCTATGTACCAAGAAATAGAGAAGGAAAGTTTTAAAAGTTAATCTCTATCAAGCCAGCACTCACAGACTGAAGAAAAGCCCGGGAGAAATGGTGTAGCTTGGCCCAAGCCAACGAGCACTGGTCAATAGCTTTACTAACGTTAAGATGGACTTCCTTAGCTCACCGGCATCCAATCACCACTAACTTGTCCTTGGATTCCGTTCTCCTTGACACCAATTAATAGTGTCCCCCAGTTGAAAAGATGTACTACTTCAGAGGTTAAGTGAATGCCTAGTAACAAATCATAATTGACTCCGGTATCACCCATTCTAGGTCATTTGATTCATCCAAAAGACAGAACACAATTCCCATAGCAATGGCCTTTGATAGGATATGAGTTGGCCCTTTCTAAGTATAGACCCATCCCAGCGTCAGCCCCTAGGAACAACTCTTTTGACTCTTGTTTCTTTGATTCTTAGAAATCGTGCAGCGGCATCGAGAAATTTGACCCGCCGTGAAGAAAATGGCCAAGAAGAGGAGAATCTAATGAATAGTGAGACTTTTGTCAACGAAGCCTATGATGAGCAGGTATGCCTGGGAAGGGTCTTTGAGGAGAACAGATTGTGAGATACAGCCAAAGAATGCCCCTTCTGAAAAGTCTGAGCTGGGTGACAGTAGGCAGTGTTAACTCACAGAGCTTTTTGTGTTGGGTGAATGATGCTATTATGTGTTTTAAACTAATGTTCAGTGACTTGTTTATCTTTAGTCTCCGGTCTCTAGTTCCAACCAAAGTGAAATGTGCATGAAGTGGGGTAATCAAGACATTCAGATTTTGGTGAACTTCCACAAGGGGCTCAGTTCCATGGTGGGGTGGGATGTTATTAGAGTTAGTTGGAGTTACCCCTAAAATTATGCCCCCCTGTGATCTCTCCTAATCTCCCCTTCACTCAACTACCTCTGTGTTTTGTTTTAACGTAGTGTGTATTCAGGGGTACCTGGCTCAGTCAGTAAAGCATATGATTCCTGATCTCAGGGCCTAATAACTTCAAGGCCCACACTGAACATAGAGCTTACATAAAAAAAATAAACAAATAAATATTTTAAAACATATCTATATCTATATCAAGGGGCACCTGGCTGGCTCAGTCACTGGAGCATGCGACTCTTGATCTCAGGGTTGTGAGTTCTTGCCCCACGTTGGGTGTAGAGGTTACTTAAAAAATAAAATCTTAGAAAAAAAACAACTATGTTAGTGTATATTCTCTGATTTCGAGTCTCTTTTCCTACAGGAACTGTTAACTTCTTTACAAACCGACTAACCTTATGATAAAAAGAGAGCTGAAACATCTCAATAAAAATTGTTTATACGTTGCATTGTGTACTGTTTTAACATCTGTAACTTACTGTAACTGTGTGCTGAAATGGTAACTTATTAAAATAACTGCTTTTGAAATTGGCTGAGGTCATCTGGTTTTGGTAGTAGGTGTTGGAAGACCGAATATTTGCAGGTGGGGTCAGATTTCAGGCCAAGCTCCATGTGATTCAGGTTCTGGTTTAGCTACAGAAACTTTCTGATCCCAGCGTGCCTGGCCCAGTGCTAGTCTGAGGTTCTGGACTTGAATCTTGGCTTTGTCACTTACTCTGAGGTGTATTTAATTGCTCTGAACGGGCTTCTGCTCTGAATGGGCTTCTCCATCTTACAAAAGGGAAAGATCGCTCTTAAATCTTTACCTTTTAGGTAAAGGTCACGTTTCTGCCATGTAACAAGTATTCCAGTATTCTTTATCACTCCCTCTCAGATACATTTTACTGCAAAGTAGTCAAAACTACTGCAATAGTACTGCAAAAGTAGTCACTTTTGTTGAAAATCTATAAAAATGGTGTTTTTCTTATGCTCTCATTTGATTCTAAAGCTAAGTACAGTTGACCCTCGAACAACACAGGTTTGAACTGCACGGATCCACTTATATGCAGGTTTTTTCAAGCAGTACACACAATACTGTGAATGTATTCTCTCATGATTTTCTTGGTAATATTTTCTTGCCTCTAGCTTACTTTATGGTCAGAATACAGCACATAATACGTATAGCATGCAAAATACGTGTTAACAGACTGTTACAGGTAAGGCTTCTGGGCAATAGTAGGCTGTTAAGTTTGGAGGGAGTCAAGTTATATGTGGATTTTCTACTGCCGTGGGTGGGCGCCCCAACCGCTGTTTGCCCAAGGATCAACTGTATAGGTCAATCTACTTTACAGATGTAGAAACGCAGACATATGGTTTAAGACTTGAAGTAAAGTGGGTAGACGCTGGGGGCCTCAACACAGAGTTACAAGTGTGGACTGGGGTTCATCTCAAAGAGCTCTTGCCTGCTGGGGAAACATGCAGATACTACTTAGATTCCAGATTCCCTTTGACCCTGCAGAGTACATCTTCCTTCACCCTTACGTAAGGACCAAGGGCACTAAATCTGTGATGGGACACAGGTAACAGGAGTGTTGTCTAAAATTCAGCAGCAACCTTTGGCAGAACACTTAATCACAAAACTATTTCCCCAACGATAACAAGGGGATTAACAGAACACACATCAGGTCAATAGAGCATCGCATGAAAATACAAAAATGCCTGTGCACTGCTTAGTGCCTAGTACCAGAGGCTGAGAACCCTAGTCCGAATTATAATCGCGACTTGACTTGGAAGTCTTTCCTTGCTTGGATTTTTTTTTTTTCTAAGCTATTCATATTTAGCTTCTTGCAGGATGATTTTGGTAGGCTACCAAGGGTCACAAGAAGTCCTAGGCTTATTAATGTGGGTATGGTACATAAAATCAACTCTGCCGTGCAGTCAAGTATAAACATTCCCAAATACAGATCAACTTGACCGGAAAAACAAATGCTGGGAGCTCTGCCCTTCCTGAGGCTGGGAGACACACAGAGCAGCATTACGTTTCCCCAAGTGCTTAGCTATATTTGAGAGAAACCAGTTCAGCACCCAAGTGCCTGAGACACCTCACCTCCACAGAGTGACTCTTAGGTTTCTCTTGCCACCTCTCCCAAGAGCCATCTCCCTGCCATGTTGGCTCTTGGCAAGGCTCTACCCCTATCTGAGGAGAAGTGAGTAAAAAAGACACAAGAGTCTGGCTTGAAAACATACACGAATGATGTGCAGCAGCGATACCACTTTGGACATCTTGAGCTATCGCCTTCACCTCCTTCAGACCTGAGACTTCCCAGGCTGGAGTTCTGGCCAGCTCTGTCTACTTCCTACTTCCGCAGTCTGTCCGCCAGAACGTTACTCCGGCCCCCCCCTGCTACTCTGCAAGCCTCACTTCTTGGTTAGACACCGCCCCCCCCCCGACACATCCACCGTTTCTTTTTCCTGGGGCAAAGGGTTGCTGACTGCTGCCAAATCTGTGTATCATGTGGGCACCCCTTCCTTCCACCTCCTTGCCCGGGCTTAGCTACGTCTTTTCTTATCTTTGGCCTCCTATGAATGTGTGCCTAAGTGTCATTCCACTTGAATCTAGTTTGGCACATCCTGTTTTGCTTCCCCAACTCAAGAATTTACAAGACGCCTCTGAACAACTATTTCACAGGAAAGACTTAAGTCTAAATGTCAGGTACTCATTTATAAGATTAACAATGCCTAACCACCCCTACTCCTAAAATTGGCTTTATTATGTCAGTTTCATAATCTTACCTGTTTGTAGCAATGGCACGTTAACTGTAAGAGCCGCCTTTGTGATGATCTCTATATTAAGTGTTAATTTCTTTATTTCTTTCCACCTAAATAGATGAAGCTCTAACCCCATAGCAGATGTAAACATTTGAATTCCTTATAGAAACTTGACATCTGTAACCCGATAATAGATTTGGGTTTTCCTCTGGAGGGACAGGAGCTTTAGAAAAGTTTTTTGGAAAAAAAAAGAAAAAGAAGTTTTTTGGTTCATGCTTTAGGTTGAGAGTGCCCTCTGCAAAACTTGACCTTTTCAGTCTATAGCAAGTAGGTTAAACACTTGATACTCTTTTTAGGAAATAAATGGGGGAGATCATCGATGATGGGAGGGATGCACCGTGTTCCTACTATTTTAACTGCTGAAAGGTCTGTTAAAAAAGGTCTGTTAGTGGAATGCCTGGGTGGCTCAGTGGTTGAGCATTGGCCTTCGGCTCAGGTTGTGATCCCCGGGTCCTGGGATCGAGTCCCACATCAGGCTTCTCTCTCTGCCCATGTCTCTGGCTTTCTCTGTGTGTCTCTCCTGAATAAATAAATAAAATATTTTTAAAAAAAATCTGTTAAAAGAGAAATCAGGAACTAGAACATGGAGTTTGTTGCCATCAGACTAGTTACTAAATCTATAGATCAGTCAGTCCTCTTCCTCAGGCTTCACTGTTCATATTTGCTTCTCTCCTCTCAGCCTCATCTAATTCTCAAGAATTAGGTATCTCTCTCAAGATAGCAAATTTAGAAAGGCTCTATGATGGCATCTAACTCAGCCTTCCCAGTTGTACAGATGAGAAAACTGAAATCCCTGAGGGGTGGCGTTTACTCTGTCAGGAAGCACATGTCCCCAGATTCTAAAATCACAATGCCCCTCAATGCTGGGATGAGGGGCAGCTCTTTGGGAGGCACTGACATGACCGTGGGGATTAGGGAGAGTGGTGGCAGGGGCCTTTGCCATGTGAATGGCAGAGGTGCTGGGTACCTGTGAGTGCACCTGCCATCCCTGGGCACCTGGACCTCATGCTGGTTTAAGAGCACGGCTGCGCCCACCTGCCTGTCAGAGGTGTTGGGCAGCCTGGTGGGACCAGAGGGCAGTAGAGTTGTCTTTACCTCAGTTTTAAGCCCGCCTCGCCACTTACCAACACTAGAGAACCAGGCCACCTGGTCGGCATTGCCTGCCCCACACCCTCCACCCCAAAAGCCTTGTCCGCATTTTCCTTGGTTTGGACAGATGTCCTTATTTCCCTGTGTCCAGTCCTGTGTAATGGAGATGTGCTGGAAGGGGTCATTTTGATGTGCGAAACAAAGGCAGAGGGAAACGTAGATAAAATTCAATGTCCCTATAACCTGCAGCCCTTTGACAAATACTGGAGGCAGTCAGGGTATAGCTTCCTCCAGGAAGCTCCCAACTGTCTAAATGCCTTGCTGGGGGAAAACCAACCTTGGTTTGACAATAGCAAGGCCTCTGGTGTCCTGTGTCTTCTTTAGTAGATGAAGATCCTTTTGGAACTTCCTTTATCTTTACTTCCCCCAACCCCAAAGTATATAATCATCTGTTCCTAATAATCCTAGGGCAGTGGGAGCAGCAGCAACAGCTCTTTCTGCCCACGGGGCTTGTCCCGTGCTTTAATAAAACCACCATGCTGCACCAAAGACAGTCTCAAGAATTCTTTCATGGCCATTGGCTCTGGACCCCACCAAACCTCACCTATATATTCAAAAACTGTAATTTTACTGCGTGCAATGAGGAAAGAGAAGAATGCATGTGGAGGTCATTGAGAAGATTGAGAATTGCGCACAAGTCTTTTCTTTTTCCTTCCCTGGCCTCACACAAGTTTTTATTTGAAGTAATGATGGTGTCTCTTACTCTGTTCCCCTCACATGGGGAAAATCTCATCCATGATGCATTGGGACCAGAAGAGGCACCGGTTGTGCTGGACTGGTCTTTAGAAGCAGATTATAACCCAGTTCATGAAGCTGCTCCTATGCCCCCCCCCCAACACTCCCTCCCCCACCCCTGTAGGCAGGTGCCCTTAGGCCACAGATGACTCTCTGTGTACAAGACAAGTTGTGTCTAGGGCAAGGAGATACTTAGGGCACGGAAATAGATTTTAGAGCTAACTTTAAGTTACTAAATTTTTCACCGGACCTGAACAAGTGTTAATACCCACTCTGGGACTACAAAAATACATAGAAACCATCATGCCCTTATATTAAATTCAGAGATAAGGTAAGTACGTCGAGAAAATGACACATTTGAACATGTGAATGATATGTTCAAATATGACCCCTCGAAGCTGATGGGGAAAAGCACCATTTAGGGGGTGTGGGGGGCGGTGAACACATAGGCCTTGGCCAAGCCATGAATGGAATTTAAGCTGAGAATGGATGACACATAAGGAAGGTCCTGAGATTTTAAAAGACATGATTGACAGGCCTTCATTTTAAGAAGGTGAGATCAAAGATATGGGGTGGGCATGGGGGCGAGATCCACAGCTCCAGGGATGTGATAGGGCCCAGAGATTTGAATTTCTTTATTTTAAATTTTTTAATTTAAAAAAAATATTTTATTTATTTATTCATGAGAGACACAGAGACATACGCAGAGAGAAAGCAGGCTCCACACAGGGAACCCGATGTGGGACTTGATCCCGGGCCTCCAGGATCAGGCCCTGGGCCGAAGGCAGATGCCCAACTGCTGAGCCACCCAGGCATCCTGGGATTCAAATTTCTGCCTCTCCCTACTGCACCACGGTAGGATAGGATGTTCCTCATGAGTTAGTCACACATTGAATTGTTCATATTTGATTCTGAAGACATTCTAGAAAAGACTTTGTTCCAAGCTGTATTGTCACCTCAAGAAGCTCTTCCCCTGACAAAGGGTAGAGGGCAAGAGTTCCCTAGCCTCACTCAAAGGTACCTCCAGCTTCCTCCTGTCCTTGGCAGGCAGTTCTAGAGAGAAGCAGAAGCAAACCATGCTGATGCCAAGCCTGCTGTGCTACCGATAAACAGGAGAGCTTGGTTCTTGTCTCACGGAATCGAAGAATGAATCTCGCGGACAAAGGAGAGTGAGTAAAGGGGTAGAAGTTTATTAAGCAAAGATACAGAGAAAGCTGTCAGGAGTGAGGGGGTCCTGACAGGGTTGTCACTGAGGCTTGTAGGGTTGAGTCTTTTATTGAGAACCAACCAGGGAACCCAAATCCTTTTAACATATCTACTGATACCACCATAGTGAGTGGGTAACATCTTTAATGGCTTATTTCCTTTTTTAGGGTCCCGTAATTCTTGTTGGCCACAAGTAACCGTCTCTGGCACCTGGGACAGGGTGGTCTGGCTTTAGCTCTGGTTTTCTTTCATCTCCACATTTTTGGGATTTTTGTGAGACTGATTTCATGGCCCCCTACCTAGCCCCATTTGTCCCTAACTCATTATCACTGTTCTCAGGGCCTGGAATGCTCCCCTCTCTATTCTTTCCATTCTCTGCTCAAGCATCACCTCCTTCCTGACCACCTTGCCTAAAAGGTCCTCCCTTGTTCCCTCCAGTCCTGGTCCCTGGTCTATTATTCATCATTTTCCCTATATGGAGCTCTCATGCTTGAGTGCGTAGGTTCCACAAAGGCGGAGCCTGCCATGGTTGTTTTCCAAGGTGTCCACAAATGGGCTGACAAAATGACAGGTGTCTTCCCACCCACTGGTTGGATGACCCATGCAACCCAGAGGAGAGGGGTGGAGAACACCTCTGGCAGCACCTCCTACAGCTTCCGCAAGGGCTCAACAGCTTGGGTGCTGAAAGCCTCAGCCCTCCTTAGTGAGGACAGGCTTCTAGATCAGAGCCGGGCCAGCCAACGGGTGGAGCAGGAACCCTGCGAATGCGGGAATGCGGTGCTGCTCCACTTCCACACATTCCTCGTCTTGCAGGAACAGTTTGAGCAATCCCGAGAAGACTTCGCCCATCAACTAGGGACACCTACTTTGTGATTGGGATCCTTAAGAACAGGCTGTGATGGTGCAAGGCAGCGGGGGAGGGCTGGCGGCAGTGCCCTTCCCCATCATGTGCTCCCCGTGGGGAGGCCGCCGAGCTAGCCGGTATTGGGTTCAGGATAAGCTCACACCCACAGCGGTGGCTGCTGAAGCTCCAGCATGGTCTAGGGTCTCGAGTGTGTCAAAGCCATTGTCACTTTGTGCTGTTGTAGCCCCAGAATGACCCGTGTGCCCCAAACAGATCCCAGCCTGATGCAGGAGTGCCTTTCCATGCTGTCTTGAATACTTTTTTTTTTTTTTTTTTTTTTTAGCAAAAACCAGTTTGCATTTCTTAAAAGGGAGTTTTGGTTTCATTTCTGTTATGCTAGGGCAAAAACAGAGCTCTAATTCTTGACAACAAATTCTTAGTCATGGGGGAGGGGGCAAGGGTTTTGAGTATAAGCCACAGGAGAATAATTGGGCAGGGAAGAAAAGTGAAAACAACAAAACGCTAGTTTTGTTTTCAGCCAGGCTTCCCTGAGTAATATTTGGAACTGTTATGCAGGCAAGATTCAGTAAATTCAGTAACTTGCTAGGAACTCAGTATCTTTGTTGTCTGCTGGGTCCTGACTTCCCAGACCCTTAATCAATCCCTGCCTTTCGGAGGTGTTAGCGGGGAAAGCAGTGTTGCCTTTTCTCCTTCTGGCTCTCGGTTCCCTGGAGCAAGTGCCCTATCTCATCCAGGCAGCAAACTCTCAAAGGTCTGATTTTGTGCAGCCTATGGGATTGTAATTTGAGTGAGGCACGGTCCCCAGGAAAGCCTTGCAGCCCCAAGGCGGGGGAGGGGGGACATGAGCTCGGGCTCCTCCCGGGAGCTAGTGAGGAAGTCAGTTTCTGGCCTCACTCCAGCCCAGTTCCATTACAATTTGCATTTGAAAGAGATCACCAGGTGATACACCTGCACTTTAAAGGTTTGGTTGCAAAAAGGTAGAAATAGGTGATTTCGGGCATTAACGGCTAGGGAAGTGAAAGTATCCTATCCCTTCCACTGTAGTTAGTAGGGTGTGCTGCTTAGTTCCTTCTGCTGCAGCCCTGTTGCCAGTGCTTACGGACCTGAATGTTCCTACCTCTGAGTCGGCTTTTAAAGGGGAGATTCAGCGCAGGGAAAGACGCCCTTAAATCAGCCGCTTGAAATGAGAGCTGGCCCTGCCCGCGACTTAGTCTCCTCCGTGGACCAGAGCTGCCTACCTGTGATTTTCGGCACCACCGTTTACAAAAGGAGACGATTTCTAGTCTCACTTCATGCTGGAAACTGGAGCTTCTAGCTTTTTCTACAATAGACTGGGCTTGGCCGAAAAACGGCACGGAACTTGGAAATAAAGCAGTCAGGGATTTAAGTGGGGCCCGTCGGCTCCTTTTAGCAAATCTTATGCTAAAAGGGGGCAAAGATATAAGTGCTAGATTTCAGAAACAGTGCCGAAGCAGCCAGGGTATTGTTGGCAACGAATGATTAAGCTCCCAAAGTTTGTACTGGAGACAAAAAAAAAAAAAAAAAAAAAAAAAAAAACACAAACTTTTGTGTGTATACTGAAACTCTGTGTTCAGCTTTTATTTATAAACAAGAGGTCTATGCCCATGTTCCTTAAAGATTTTTGTTGTTGTTGTTTATGATAGACACAGAGAGAGAGAGGCAGAGACACAGGCAGAGAGATAAGCAGGCTCCATACCAGGAGCCCAATGTGGGACTCGACCCTGGGACCCCAGGATCGCGCACTGGGCCAAAAGCAGGCGCTAAACCGCTGAGCCACCCAGGGATCCCCTAGGCCCATGTTCTTTAACTCAATGCAGTGAACGGTTCCGTTCTGTACCAACTATTTATGGTCCTCTACGTCCAGGGTGAGGTAGCCAAGGCACAGGGCAGCATAGGGTTCGTCTGTTCAAACCCACCTGGCTCCTAGGAGAGAAACTTCAATGACCTCGACTTTCACACAAAAAATAGATAGAGGCAAATCCTATGTATACTTGAAGAAATGTGAATATGAGTCCATCAAGTCACTCCACAAAAGCTGCTGGTATTCGTGCGGCTCTAAGTTTATTTTACGAGCTTCAATCAAACATAGCCAGTATACTGGTCTCTTGAGAGTTTGCAGGCAAATAAATTATACAGCGGGGTGGCAGGGGGTGGCGGGGGGGTGGTGTAAAGTTCAGTGGCATTTCCGGATAGTGTCTGCAGGTGCTACAAGGGTCTCTGAACCTCTGCTGCTGACTTGGACTTCTGGTCATCGCGTCCACACGGTGCACAAAGGAGCCCTTTTTCCAGACGTCCTCCGGCTTCAAGGATGAGAAGCTCGTCCCCCGAGGATCCTCATCCCCTCTGGGGAAGGAAACTAAACTCGACAGGAGGGAAACCCCAAAGCCAACCTGACCCGAGCGTCCCGTCCGAGCAGCCTCGCGTGGCCCCAGGCGGGGATCAGCCTCCAAAGCGGTTACGGGCACGCGTCCGGGGTCCGACTACAGGTCGGAGTCGCAGGGCGGCGGGGCGGCGGCGGGCGGCGGGCGCGGCATGGGGAAGCCGGCTCCGGGCCGGCGGGGCAGGTGCGGGCCGGGCCAGTCGACGTGCACGGTGCTGATGCTGCCGATGCTGCTGATGCTGCCGATGGTGCTGCCGCCGCGCCGCGCGGCCCCGGGGGGCTGCTTGCGGCGGCGGCGGCGGAGCTCGGCGCACACGGGCGCGAGGCTGAGCGCCAGCGAGGAGCCGCCCAGCAGCAGCAGGCAGCTGCCCAGGTAGCCCAGCACCAGGCTGTAGCCGGCGTGCAGCGTGGCCGGGCTGGCGTCGGCGGGCAGGACGGCGCGGTCCGCCAGGCGGTGGGTGTACCAGGACACCGGCGCGAGCCCGAGCAGGCCGGCGGCGCCCAGCGCCACGCCCGAGAGGCCGGCCAGGGCCGAGCGCGGCTCCTCCCGCCAGCAGCGCACGCCGAGCGCCGCCAGCAGCAGCCCCAGGGCCGCGGCGGCCAGCGACGAGAGCATGAGGGCCCGCGCGGCGCGCACCGGCGCCGCCTCCAGGTAGCCCCAGCGGTCGGGCTGGCCGCACTGGCGCTCGCGGCTGCTCTGCTCGCGGCACAGGTCCCACAGGCCCTGGTACAGCTCCACGTCCACCGGCTGGTCGACGAAGCCCTTCACCAGCCGCCAGCCGGGCGTCAGCGTGGCCGTCAGGTTGAGCAGCAGCCCGCAGGGCGCGAGCACCAGGCCCAGCGTCATCACCGCCGGCGTCCGCATCCCCGCGCCCCGCGCACCTGCCGCCCCGGCCCGGCCCGGCCCGGCCCGGCCCCGGCCCCCGCCTCCTCCGCGCCACCGAAACCCGCGCGCGGGCGGGTGACACCGAAACCGCGGCCGCCCGGTGGGAGGGGCGCGGGCCCGGGCGCCGCCGGCCTGCGGAGGTCGCTCCGCCCCCGCTCGTGGCGCGGCTCCGCGGCGGGCGGGCCCGGGGGGGGGGGGGCGGGGGACGGGGCGGCGCCGGCTCTGCCCTGTCCCGGCGCCTCCCGGGTGGGGTGCGGGCCCCCGCTGCGCCCCTGGGTCCCCGTCGGGGCGCGGCCCGGGAGCGCACCTCGTTGCTTAAGGGTTCGTCGAGGTTCGGGCCGACTCCGAAGAATCAGAGGGAGTGTGTTTCTGGCATGCGGGCCAGAGGATGTTATTTTTATTTTTTTTAATATTTATTTATTCATTTGTGTGTGTGTGAGAGAGAGAGAGAGAGAGGCAGAGACACAGGCAGAGGGAGAAGCAGCTCCATGCCGGGAGCCCGACGCGGGACTCGATCCCGGGCCTCCAGGACCGCGCCCCCGGCCAAAGGCAGGCGCCAAACCGCTGAGCCACCCAGGGATCCCCATATTTTTATTTTTATTATCCCCGTAGAAGATTTTGAAGAGGCCAAACAAGGGAAGGGTGTTACTGGGTGTCGTGTCTGGCGCACTCTCCAGTTGTATTTAGCCGTATAGGGTCCCGTGTCTGTTCGTTGTCTTTGAGCTACTTTCTACCTCTGTGAATCTGTAGAAAGCCTCTTAGTACCGCCGATGGATTTTGTTCAAAGAAATGCAAAGGAGAAGGGCGTCTGGGTGGCTCCGCGGTTGAGCGTCTTTGGCTCAGGTCGTGATCCTGGGGTCCTGGATTCGAGTCTTGCGTCGCCTCCCCCCTCCCCACCCTCCACAGGGAGGCTGTTTCTCCCTCTGCCCATGTCTCTCCCTCTCCTTCTGTGTCTCTCATGAATAAACAAATAAAATCTTTAGGAAGGAAGGAAAGAAGGAAGAAATGCAGAGGAGGGGATCCTGGGTGGCCCAGAGGGTTGGGCATCCCACTCCTGATTTCCCCTGAGGTGGTGATCTCCGGATATGGGATCAACCCCGGCCTGGGGCTCTGCACACCCAGCGGGGAATCTGCTTGGGATTCTTGCTCCCTCTCTCTCTGCCCCTCCCCCTTACATTCCCTTCCTTGTTTCTCTCTAAAATAAATGAATAAATCTAAAAAAATAAAAAAGGAAACACAAATGAGTTTGAGTCAGTAAAACCTAAATGATTATTGACCAATGGATACAGACCAATTTGACATTGATTTGTAAAGTTTTTTACCTGTTAACCTGTAAATGTGTTCTTTGCATTCTTCTTTGACCTGGTTGTAACATCATCCTTGTTCCTTGCTTGATAATGAGTTAAATAAAACCTTTGAAACAAGTTCATTTTATACTTGTGTGAGTCATGACTTTAATTTTTCTAAAAAATGATTCTCAACAATGTTTTTCTCATTTTCCGTATTTCTTACAATGGAAGTGTATTACCTTTGACCAATTATGGTTAAAATTAAAACTATTTCTAAAAAGCAAAGTTAAATGTTGATTTGAAGTGATTTTGAACAATCTAGAGTAGATAATAACCATATAAAGGAATCACTACCTTTGTCTCTAAAAACATTTTTTTTTAAATTGTGATAAAATCCACATGACGTGGAATTGACTATCTTAACCATTTTTAAGTATATTGCCCATTGGCATTAAGCACATTCATACTGTTGTGTTACCATCACCATCATCCATTTCTCGAACTTTATCTTCCCAAATTGAAACTGTACCCACTGACCAACCAATAACTCCCTGTTCCACCACCACTCTTCATGCTTCTAGCCCCTGCTAACCACCATTTAACCCTTCTGTCTCTACGAATTTGAGTACTGGGGAATCTTCATATAAATGAAGTCATACAGTAGTTATGAGGCTTATTTCACTTAGATAATGTCCTCTAGGTTCATGTATGTAGCATGTGCCAGAACTTCCTTTTTTTAAAAATTTTTAAAAAGACTGTATTTATTTATTCATGAGAGAGAGAGAGAGAGAGAAGCAGGCTCCATGCAGGGAGCCTGATATGGGACTCGATTCTGGGACTCCAGGATCACACCCGGCTGCAGGCAGCACTAAACTGCTACACCACTGAGGCTGCCCAATTTCCTTCCATTGTATGGCTGATGATATTCCACTGTATGTATACACCACATTTTGTTTATCCATCCATCCTTTGATGCACACTTTGATTGCTCTCACCTTCTGAGTTACTCTACGGGTGATTAGATGACATTTCAGGGCCTTGAATCAAAAAGTCATGCTCTAGAAGCAAAGTCTACAGGCTTCAGCCACAATACCTGTTACTCTTTCACTGGTGACGTCATTCCTGTCTGAGATTTGTGGTTTGGCTAGAAATACCAGCAAGATGTTCTTGCCCCTCTAGGATCAGAGTATTAGAATCTAGACACCTGATGCATGCAAGAACAACACCCCAGCCTTTGATTTATAAATCACTGTGTGTTTAGAGGCTGCCAGAGAAGTCCATCTCTCTTGACCTCAGCCAGAGGGTTAGCTAATCCTGCTACGGAATATTGCCTCCAGTGAACTCTCCTGACAGATGCCACATAGACAGAGAGAACTGAGACTTCGTCAAATTTACAGAACAGATAGAAAAACTGCTTTTGCGCCTGCTTGCTAAAAAATGAGTGGTTGTGTTCTGGAGTTTGATCTAAGACACTCTCTGAGACTGAGTATTGGAAGTTACTGACCTGTATATTTTTAAATGAGGTATAAATGATATACGATGTAGTGCACACATTAAATCTGCTAAGTTTTGATATACATATAACACCTGTGAACGGATTACCGTAATCAAGATGGTCGTAAACACATCCATTCCCCACAGCAGTTTCTTTCTGTCCTTGGAAATCCTCCCTGTCATCTGCCCCTGCCACTCCCTAACCCCAGGCAACCACTGATCTTCTTTCTGTCAGCATAGATTGGTTTTGCATTTTCTAGACTTTTGTATTAAGTGGAGTCTAGCAATTTAGACTGCATACAAAGGACTATTAGCTTGTCCCCCCTCGGCCCAGCAGCTCCCTCATTGGTCTGAACTCAAGATCACCTGGGGCCGGCACTTAGGGAAAACACAGATTGCCATTGAATGGGATTCCCCAGGGCATTGTGATGGAATTTGTGTTTACAAGCCCCCAGCGGATTCTTAGGTTTAGGGAAGTATAGAACACAAAGCCAGAGTGGCCAAAACCAACTGAAATCCCCTTCAGGTCTGAGAGGACATTTTTGCTTTTGAATGCGTTTCACCGCTTTATCTCTAACTTTACTGTTGTTTAGAACAGCAGAGAGACTTCAGAAAGACTTTAGGGACCTGAATCATTTAGAGTCCTTTGTGGAATGAATGAATCCCAGGCAGTGTGACCTGGGAGGGGGACGTGAATCTGCTCTGCGTCCTAAATCTGCCTCCTGCCCTTGGACTTCTTTTTTGTCTCTACCTAAGCCCATGACATGCTATCATCTTTCCCCTAAATTGACTTTGAACTGGTTTCCTACACTCATGCTTTCTTTTTCCATTTCTCTTAGCCACACAGGCCCTCAGAACTGACATTGTAAAGTTGAAACTGAATCTTGTGCCTACACCAACCCTCCCCTTAAAAAAAAAAAAATTTTTTTTTTGAGAGAGAGTTAACATGTGTTGGTGGGGGGGGGGGCATGCAGAGGAAGAGGGGGAGAGAGAGAATTTTAAGCAGGCTTCACTCCCTGTGTGGAGCCTGACTTAGGGCTTGATCTCACTTCCCTGAGATCATGACCTGAGCTGAAATCAAGGGTTGGAGGCCCAACCGACTGAGCCACCCAGGTGCCCCCTACATGAACACCTTTTAAGCCATCTACAGCCCAACCCCAGCTCCCACTCTGGCCCATCACCCCTCCCCCCTCTTCCTCATACCACTTCCCCCAAAACTTGGATTTTTTTTTCTCATCTTTTTCAAAGTGTTGTGTTCCCTTTTGTGCCTAGATCTTTGCATAAGCTGTTTCTTTTCCTAGAGTCCTGCTTGCCCTTTCCTGACCCCAAGGCACCCTTCAGGTCTTTGCTTAAATACTATTTTCTCTGGGAAAGCTTCTCAATCTCCAGGATGGGATTGACTTTTCCTGTTGGGTCCTGCCATACACTCTCTCCTGCTAGAGACCTGCCACATTTCCTCATTCCTTGAACCACCTGGTTGTCCAGCTAGGGCAGGGGTAACCTTTGCCTTGTTCTGCTGAGCCCTGAAATCCATCTCAGGGCCTGGCTGCAGTAGCCACTCAACAAATCAATTGTATTTCCTTCTGCCCTGCATTCTTGCACACAGGATCCACAGGCTTCTCTTACAGGTGACTACCTGGCGAAAACAGGTTGCTAATGTGTCTCAGTAAACAAATTTGCTTGTCTGTTGTATGAACGCTTACTTTTCGTTAGCATAGAAAACAATGAAATATGGGATAGCTCCAGATATTCATGACAAAGAAGTGTAGCCCTGTGGGGGTAACGTTCTGTGGTAGAAAAGGAGAGAAATGATGGCAGTAAGGGTAGCATCTGAGTGTGTAGACCTGGGCTCTTTGTGCTATGGGCTTCCAAGTTCATTGTAAGGTGAATGAGAAGAAAGCACGACTCCTGGTGTGGCAGAAATGAATTATGGCTGAGATTAGCACCCGTCAGTGGAAGCTGATCCCCAGGCCCTGTAATAGCTTTCTTTTCTGAAGACGGGTCTTATGATAAGACAAGAATCTACTCAGGTTGCCCTAGGTTTCCAGATGAATAGTGAGCTCCTAGCCACTCATTCTACAGGGAGTGAAGCCAAGTCCTCTGTTAGCCGTCCCAGGCTGGGTCACAGAGAACACCTGGTACACAATTCCAATCTTCTGCAGTGACTTGATCTTGGAAGTCATGTTGCAAACTTTGGGAGGCCGAGAGGGGCCCACCAGATCAGCGTGCTGCAAGGTCCTTTCCTTTTACTCTCCACAGATGAAGGCCCTAAACACTGATGCTAGTCTTCCAAAGGCAAATTCAATAGGTTATAAAATAAAAAATAAATGATAAAGAATTACACTCTAATCATTATTTTATTTTTTTCGTTATTTTAAAATAGTGTGAAAACAGCCTGAATTGAACTAAGTCCCTTCAATATAGCTTCCCTTCAATAGTCCCTTCAAGCTTTCCTTGTTGGCAAGTAGCCCAACAGCTCTTTCTCTAGCCTTTGTGCTCAATATTGTAAAAAAGAAAAAAAGAAAAAAATATATATATAACTTTTGATATCTAATTTTTTCTTAATTTCTTGGTGCAAAATGGTGGTTTTATTAAAGCCTGGGGACAGGACCCATGAGCAGGAGGAGCTGCCCTGGGCCTGTGAGGGTTGGGTGATTATATGCCCAGGAGTTGAGGGGGGTAAGGAAAAGGGAGATTCCAAAAGGATTTTCATAGGCTCAAGAGGACCTACAAGATACTGGAGGCCTTGTCATTGTCAAGTTAAAGATTGTTTTTCCCTCTAGCAAGGCATTAAGACAATTGGAAGCTTCCTGAAGAATGTCACACATTTCCCACCCCCCGGGGGGGGGGGGGGTGTCTTTGTGGGATATCAGCTGTGCTTTGTCCTCAGCTAACCCTGCTCCCTCATCATTTTCCCCCTGAACAATTTTGACCCTTAAATCCTCAAGGTTGTTGAAGGTGGAAGGTCTCATCTCTAACTTCCTCCTGCTAAGTAGGGACATAAAGATGTCCCCACCTATGGGTCTATATTGGTCAGTTGGGAAACATATCAGGGAGTTATAAAAAGGAGAAGGCAGCTGAATCCAACGAGGACAACACATGAACCTCCTTCAGAAGATAGGATCATGAGCTGGAAGTTATGGCAGTGAAGGAATCTCCGCAGGTAGGCAGGGAGACACCAGAAATAACAAAATGAAAGTGAATATTATAATGAGAAAGTGAAGACCTTTGACAGTTGACCTTTGATAATTTTCCTCCAGTCCAGAAGTTTAAAGCAATCACTAAAGAGAGATTATCTTAAAGCACCAGTTTGAGTATTCATGTTAAGTAGAAACCCAGAAATATTTTGTGGTAATCTGGAATGTATATAACAGCATTATGGGTCTTTTTTATTTTTTTTATTTTTTTTTTATGATAGTATAAGTTCTACCTTGTGCAACAGTTAAAACTTTTAATGCCATTCTATTTTGTAAAACTGCTTTACGCATTTGTGTTACTTTAGTATTCAGTAGAGAAATTCTACATTGAGTGTCATTTAGGGCTTTGACCCTGTATTATTAAGAGGTTCTATGTTCCAAACAACATCCTCTGGTCTCAAAGAGGGAACCAATGGATGCTAGGCGGTCATAACAATGAAACACAAAAACATGTTCAAAGTTGTTTTAAATTTGGAAGGTTGCCTGGGTTGGTAATGGTAATGATACATCTGTGCATCCAGGCAAAGCCCAGAGTATAGTGGCCTATCCAGCCATGACCTAAGAAAGCCATGGCCACGAATTAGAGTGATATAGCCAGTGGGTCATCCATTATCTCTGTTAAGTCCATAGTTAACCCTAGAGTGGGGTATGTTCTGGCTTTCAGGGAACTGATTGCCATCCCAGCCACAGAGAATTGGTTAGAGTGCTAGCTGAGTTATACAATTGTTGAGGAATCAGTCCTTTTTTTTTTTTCTTTTTAAAAATTGTATGCCGGGATCCCTGGGTGGCGCAGCGGTTTAGCACCTGCCTTTGGCCCAGGGCGCGATCCTGGAGACCCAGGATCAAATCCCACGTCAGGCTTCCGGTGCATGGAGCCTGCTTCTCCCTCTGCCTGTGTCTCTGCCTCTCTCTCTCTCACTGTGTGCCTATCATAAATAAATAAAAATTAAAAAAAAAATTAAAAAAAAATAAAAAAATAAAAAAATAAAATAAAATAAAAATTGTATGCCCATGGGGCCTTATTATTATCCCCACAGAATAAAAAGCATAAAGATCATCTATACATGAGCTATTGTGTAGAAATAGAAAAGCTATTTCTCTGAAGTTTATCTCAAGTTGCCTAGATTAGGTAAACACTTGAAGACAATCAGAAATAGAATTTTACATTCACAAAGGTGTTACTGAAAAACAATTTTTCTCTCTAAAATAAGCCTCATTTCCAGAGATAATCAAATTAAGACCAGTTTGTGAAACAATTCCAATTTTGACAAACTCGCCCTAATTATTGACGTAAACTCAGCAAGAATGATTGATCATATAAATCCTTCTAGAATCTGCTTTGCTGAAACTTTTTTATAAGGAATCTCTAGGTTGAACTTTTGGTAGCCTCTTCAGGTCAGAAACCAAGCCAAGTACTTGCCCATCAGACATGCCTACAATACCTGTAGGTTTGGGCAGATTTCTCTTCACGAGGTCCCCAAGGTATCCTGAGGTTCCTGCACCTGCCAGGAAGTGACATTCTTTACTCACTTGGTGAGGCTGCTGGTAACTCCATCAGCAAGGCATCGGGCTAACATTTCCAAGTGGCCTATAGCTCCAGGTTTCATAAGGTCAACCTTAGTTCCTTAAAGCTGTTTGGTCATATCCAAGTCTATGCATGCCTCTCAATATGACATTCCAGTCAAACTTTGGGTAAAATAACCAATATTTCCAATGGTGTTGTGTTACAAGAACAGATTCTTATTGAACTTATGCAAATGACCATGATTGCCATGGAAGAAAGAATACTCTTTGAGATAACTTTTAAATTCCGGAGGGTTCATGTAGAGAGAAAAGTTAAATGCTTTAATTTGCTTACAAATGAATACTTTATCATATTTCTGTAAATCAGCTATCTTAAGAGAAAGTTTTAACCTGGGAGAGCAAACAGAACCAGCGGTGGTTCAAACCAGGAGTTACAAAACTATCATCCTCTTGGTTTTAGTCACATGTTACTATTCTTGTTTAGTTTGAATGCAACTTTAGTTAGTTCTGGATATTTTTACCCATTTAAATTTTGACCTAGAAGATCTCAAGAACTTGTATTTGTCCTAAAGATACTTTATATGAATCTTGAAGATGAAACTCATTTTGTAAGAGAGTAAGAACAATTATAAATGACAAGACTCAAAAATGGACATGGTTCAGGACACCTGGGTGGCTCAGTGGTTGAACATCTGGCTTCTGCTCAGGTTGTGATCCCAGGATCCAGGATTGAGTCCTGCATCAGGCTCCCTGTGAGGAGCCTGCTTCTCCCTCTGCCTATGTCTCTGCCTCTCTCTCTCTCAGTCTGTGTCTCTCATGAATAAATACATTTTAAAAATCTTTAAAAAAAAAAAAAAAGGACATGGTTAAAGATCTGAGATGTTACAACATAGCTGGCAAGGAAATCTACTTATTTCTGTGACACATAACACTTCAATGATCAAAATATCAAGTGATGACCTTATATTCAAACATATTAAAGCTTTAGGAATTACATATAACCTCTAGAATAGTTATAGCATTTACCCAAACATAACCTAAGACTTATTTAACAGTGTTTCCTGAGTAACTTAACAAACCAAATAAAAAGGCCTAGTGAATTAAAGAGACTTCATTTACAACTCAAATCTTGGGAAGTTTGTTAAAACCTCAGAAAGTTAGGGCAGCCTGGGTGGCTCAGCGGTTAGCACCGCCTTCAGCCTGCTTCCTGCCTGGAGCCTGCTTCTCCCTCGGCCTCTCACTGTCTCTCATGAATAAGTGGTTTATGTATACAATGGAATATTCCTCAGCCATTAGAAATGACAAATACCCACCATTTGCTTCAACGTGGATGGAACTGGAGGGTATTATGCTGAGTGAAGTAAGTCAGTCGGAGAAGGACAAACAGTGTATGTTCTCATTCATTTGGGGAATATAAATAATAGTGAAAGGGAATATAAGGGAAGGGAGAAGAAGTGTGTGGGAAATATCAGAAAGGGAGACAGAACATGGAGACTCCTAACTCTGGGAAATGAACTAGGGGTGGTGGAAGGGGAGGAGGGTGGGGGGTGGGGGTGACTGGGTGATGGGCACTGAGGGGGGCACTTGACGGGATGAGCACTGGGTGTTATTCTGTATTTTGGCAAATTGAACACCAATAAAAAATAAATTTATTATTAAAAAAATAAGTAAATTTAAAAAAAACTTAGAAAGTTATATTTCCATTCCTTACTCTATCTTACATATAGCATTGCTTCCCTTATTTTCTTTGCAGTAAGAAGTCAAAAGCACAAACCTACATCCAGTAATCAATACTTTAGCACTATTTGCAAAAGACCTAGATAATCATCCAAGCAAAACTTCATAAAGTTTCAGGTTACCAGACTTTGAAAGCTGTCTTAACAATTACTTATGAAAACTTTGAGACAGACAGTTAACCAGCATTTCAAGTTATCTTTTGCTAACAAATTGCAGAGGTAACGAGCTTATTTTGACCTTCAGCAAACCTTGGTAGAACAAAAGTTTCTCATTTAATGCTGGTAACTTTAAAGACAGGTCTACCTGGGCAGCCCCGGTGGCTCAGCAGTTTAGTGCTGCCTTCCGCCCGGGGCCTGATCCTAGAGACCCGGGATCGAGTCCCACGTTGGGCTCCCTGCATGGAGCCTGCTTCTCCCTCTGCCTGTGTCTCTGCCTCTTTCTCTCTGTGTCTCATGAGTAAATAAATAAAAAATCTTAAAAAAAAAAAAAAAGGTCTACCTTAGACCATTTAAGTTACTTTGCATACCTATTTGTCTTCCATCAGGATCCTCCCCATTGTCCATTTTTACTGGAGACACTGGTGGGGAAATCTGGAGTGGGCGTTCTTAAGTCCAGGGGGTGCTCTTTTCTGCTCCTTGAGAGCCAGGGTAGGAGGAGCCAATGGTGCCAGAGGCACCAAAGATGGTCTAGAAGCCAGTTATGTAGGCCACACCCAAGGTGGTGCAGAAATGGGGAGGGGAAGGGGGGGGCAGAAGAGGGGAAATACTGCCAGAAGGCAGAGAAAGGGTTCCTGGTTCTAGAGCTCATCAGCTCCAGAGAGGAGCAGACACCATGTTTTCCCACCAGCAAGGCGGAATGGGCAGTCCACGTCAGGCCTGAGAAGACAGGGAATTTCCCTGAAACAAAGAGTGTCGGCAACCGCTTGGGAATATTCTTTAAAGTCCCCAACCCGAGGTAGACTAACCACCGTTAGTCTAATTATAGCCGTTAACCAGGGAAATGAGTGAGGCAGGAACCCCCATATCTATTAGGAGGAGGAACAGTGAGAGAAAGAGTCAGAGTCCACTTCGTCTGGAAGGGCCTGTATTTCCTCTAGCAACCTGAGTTTATTCGGAGGAGGCTTATTTAGGTCATTATTATCCAAAGTCAGGAAGGAGTTTACTAGCTGACACGTTGGGGCCACTTGCCCTGTTTCCTGCAGAAGAGATCTAATGGATAGATCCCACTGAGGCCATGCGGTGTTAGAGGAGTTCGGTCCTTTCCTAAATTTTGCAATCTGAATTGTCTCCAGTGGGTTAAAAGGCACCCCAAGGGAGAGTCCTTGGGGATTGAAGACAGGAGCTCCCATGCTCCTAGAGAAGAGTAAAGAAGGTCCATTACCAAAGAAAGACCCCCCGACTCCTGGGTGGTGTGCTACACGCAAGATATGTCAGAGGTTCTTAGTGTCAAAGCCACCTGAGGTGTCCCCCGAACAAAATCGCAATGATCACCGCAGCTGTTAAAGGCCCCTGGAGGAGGGAGTCCTGCCCTCCCCCGTTTCCCCATCATAGCCTAGGGTACTGATGGGTGCTGGTGTAGGGACCGAAATCCTGTGCCTTGAAGATTGTGCCGTGAAGGTCGTGCTGTGGAGGTCACACCTTATTTCATCTTACCTTGAAGGTAAAACCCACTGTCTTTAACCCATAAAGAACAGTGGAAAAGTTTTACAAGGGGAAATTACTGGATTTTGTAGCTTAGGTAGTTAGTAGAGGACAATGACAGAAAACAGTAAAGATAGAAATCCGTCATGGTCTAAGCGACATTCCAACACATGTAGCCTCTACAGCCAACTTCCCTAAGAAATGGTCCCCAGGTGGGTTTAATTCAATCGGGTACTGGTTTCAGGGGGCTCCCAGCGGAGGTCTCATGGCCAGAAGTGGCTAGACCAGGGGTGTGGAGGGGATCACATTAGACCAATGAGGAGGAAACCTCACACGGGAATCTTCAGATCGACAGCTGTCCTGGTGATTTAGGTGGCTGTCCCTTGCCCAAGACAGACAACTTTGTATGAGGACAGGAATTAAGAGAGGGCATCAAGTTTCTTACCATGCAGGCCAGGGTACTAGCTTCCAGGGAAAAGGCAGACTGTGTCCTCCCTATAGAGCAGCCACGGGCTAGAGGACCACAGCCGGAGCAATTGGCATGGGGTATTCCAGTAAGACCAACTTCTCGAAGGCCCCTGGAATGAGAGTAAAGGAAGAGAAGAGGAAAGTACTCACCAAATTTGCACCGAAACTCAAGAGTCCAGATGTAAAGACTCAAAGCCCCACATTCGGGTGACAAATGATGAAGTTTTTGGAATATAGGTGAGGTCCAGTGCCAACGACCAAGAAAGAATTCTTGAGATGTCTTTGGTGCAAAATGGTGGTTTTATTAAAGTACTGGGACAGGACCCGTGGGCAAGAAGAGCTGCTGCCACTTTTGTTTACCTAATGTAAAGTAGCACCCAGTCAGCTGCCTAAGTTATTTTCTTGATGGAACTTATCACTACCAATATATATTTTTAATTATTTATTGATCTGTTTATAGCCTGTTTCTCCTACTGCATTGAATTCCAAACACTACCCACTTTGCTGGTCTTGTTTGTGGCTGTATCTTGGCACCAAGAATAGCACCCAGCTCAGAGTAGGCACTCAATTGTTGGAATATATAAATATGTCCTAAATTGATGAAAGAAGTTTTGTAAAATTTCCAAACAATGACACATAAGGAAGTTACAGCATACATAACTTTATTTTTTTAAGGATTTATTTATTCATTTTAGAGGGAGGAGGGGAAGAGGGAGAGAGAAAGAGAGAATCTCAAGCAGACACTCCACTGAGCGCAGAGCCCAATGCTGGATTCCATCTTACCACCCTGAGATCATGACCTGAGCTGAAATCTAGAGTCAGACACCTAATTGACTGAGCCATCCAGGCGACTCAGAGCATACATCATTTTAAAAAAATTATGAATTTGACTATTTTGTGCAATTTATGTAAGTGGAATTACACACTCTCTTTTCATGGCTGACTTCTCTTAGCATAATGTCCTCAAGGTCCATCCATGTTGTAGCATCTGTCAGAATTTTCTTTCTTTTTAAAGCTGAAGACTATTTCATTGTATGTGTATACCATATTTTGTTTATCCAGTCATCTGTCCATGGGCACTTGGGTTGCTTCCACTTTTTGGCTTTTGTGAATAATGCTTCTATGATGGTATATGGCTTCTAATTTACTACATTTCATTCTGTGTGGTGATTGCCTATCTAAAGCAAGAATTTATTTGCCATTCCCTCTTTACATATCAGAAGGTATCATGCCACTTAAAAAAAAAAACTTGCTTAAGTTTTATCTTCTAAAGGCTTCAACCCTTCTTGCCTTAGCATCAGGCTGCTGCTGTACAAAAATGGGTCTGCATGGTGTGGGTGGGGCATTCCTGGGACCCAGTGGTTCCTGGGGCTTCACATAGATAGCCTGCTTCTCTTCAATTCTGTCCATTCCTGTCCACTCCAAAGCAAAAATATTTGCCATGCCATGGACTAGGTTCCTGTAGGTCCTTGAGATACCATTTTTTTTTATTTACAAGTTTTTGTGTGTGTACCAGAATTTATACCACGTGGTAACCATGGCAAACCACTAAATGGAAAAACCAAGTACTATAATGATAGTAATGCTTTTCAACTTAATGTAAAGATTCAATGCAATTCCAATAAATGTCATGCAAGGATCGAATAGGTAATTTCGGTTTATTTGGAAAAATAAATGAATGAAATACATTAAGAAATTTCTGGAAAGAGCAGAAATGAAAGGGGCATGCATACTCGGGCTGTTAAATGTGCTTTAATCAAACTTCAATAAAAAAAATATATATATATATATATAAAAAAGTAGGCTCCAGTCTTCCCGATGTTGCTGCTCCCCTTGAATGGAAAGTTTCATAGAATGAGGCACCAAGAGGAAAAGCAGAAGTAGAATTCATTTTAAAAATGGTGAAGTCTTTGAATAGTCTTTAGTTTGGTCAATACTAGCATACCCTGTCAATTTACTGGTTTTGTGACCGCGTTGTGGTTATGTAAAGGGTCAGCACTGCATGAACTAGTTAAAGACTATGTAGGAAGTCACTCTTAGTTATGCAATGTCTGTGACTCTAAATCGAATTCAACCTAAGTATAGTTAACAAACACAGAGATTAGGTAAGTAGTTTTCAGAGGTTGGGGTTGGTAGAAGGAATTGACAAGATGGTGCAAGGTAGTTTTTTAGGTGATGAAAAAATTCTGTAACATAATTGTGCAGTGGCTTACATAATTGTGTTTGTCTACTTTATAGCTATAAATGTTTCCTTTTACTATGTGTGAATTTATTTCAATAAACCTAGAATGTCGAAAATAAACAAATGTGATTTGAAGCTGTAATTAATAATTCAATAGTGTGGAATTAGCACTAGAATAGGAAGGTGGATTAGCAAAATACAGTCAAGGCCAAAAAGAGACCCTAGTTATGTACAAACTTATAAATATGATAAAGTGGGATTTCAACTTGTAGAGAAAGGCATAGTGTTATGGCAACTGCTGAGCTTTGGAGGAAGAAAAAAATATAAGTTTCTACATCACAAAATATGTAAAAAAACAAAGGAAAAAAGTCTACGTTGGATTACTTAGTTTCATATAAAAATGAATCCTGAAAGAAGTGAAAGGAGGTAGAGGGGGAGTAAATATTAGTCTGTGGAAAGGCTTTCTAAGCAAAACATCAAAGATGACAATTATAGAGAAAAAGCTTGATAAACTTAACTATATGGAAAGTTAACATTTTTAATTTAATAATGTCTCAAAATTTGGACAAATCTTTTTAGTTTTTGTGGCAGAAAGGCAGTCATATCTATATGGCAAATCAATAAAAACACAATACTAGAGTGAAAAATGGGAAAGAAAATGCCCAGTCACAGAAGAAAATAAATATCTAATAAGTATATTCAAACGTGATCAATTAAGTGACTCCTTTATTCACATAAATCCAAAATCAAACATAGGGGAACCAGTTTTCTTAAACTGGAACCAGTGAAGGGGGAAAAATGCTACTGAATTTTGGCTAGAGTTGGGGACAAAGTCATTACTGGAGGGAAAGTAAATAGTCTGTTTATTGTAGTGATGTTACAGTTTGTTTTTTAAAAGCCTTAGACATGTGCTGTCTCTTCAATTTATGAACTAATGTTCTAGGTATGTGCTCCAAGGAAATAAACTGAGGATATGGAAGGACCTTAACTACAAGGGTATTCACTGACTACCCTTAACAATAAACAGATTCTAAAATAGTATTGCAGTATGAAACCAATTATGTTAAAGAGATTATATATGTGTGTATTGGAAAGTACTAGAAGGAGATATACTAAAATGTTAGCTGCTCCTGATGTGATATGTGTGATTTACGATTGCTTTTCATTTTCTTTGAGCTTTCATAAATTTTCAAAATTTCTTTCCTGTAGACTTTTTTAAATTTGAAAAACATGACTTTTGAAAGTTCACGGTCAGTTAAGTTCCTCCGTTTTTCTGACTTTGAAAGCCAAGTTCCATATTCTTATGACACAACTATCTCTTTCACAATTGTGAATGCACCATCTTCTATGGCCACAACTAGGCCCAGTCTTAAGTGAAAGTGAAACAGCTGAATTCTGTTGTGATGTAACATTGACTTGTTCACAGAAATGCACGCACAAGAAATGATATGCACTTATCCCAGGAAGAAAATTGGGTGCTATTTTTCTATATTTCCAAATATTTTTCATGTTTATACATGATACAGAAACACTGTATAGCAACAAATAGCAAGGGCAAAATTCAACACTTCAATCAGTCATGAGCCTCAAAATTTAGTGCCTGTGTTTCTTGGTCCTGCCGCTTCCAAGAATAATGAGGGAGACCAGAAGAAGAGTGGTGGGCAGCAAAGCAAAGTTTATTGAACAAAAGTGTAAAGCTCCTGGAGAGGAAGGGGACCTGAGTGGGTTGCCCTCGGAGTTTCTAAGTTTAGGGGGTTTTATGAGCTTTTTTAAGGAGCTATCACAAGCCATCAGGTGTGCTGAGTCCTGCCGATCAGGGCTTTAGTCCTGTACCTGTCTATGTATTAGACACGTGCTGACGGTCCTTTTTTTTTTTTTTTTTTTCTGACATCTGGGGGCTTAGGTCTTCACCGCCCCTTGCCCGTGATAGTGACAAACACCTCGCGGTTGATTGCCTTATTTTAGAATATTTTGCAGAAGTCATTTCTGCAAAGGCTGCAAAGCAGAATGCTAGCAGGGTCCTGTCTGAGCTAAAAATAGGACGTCAGTGCTGTTTGATTTTAGCTGTGCTGACTCCATATTTTCTTGTTGGGGCCCTGGCCCTGTCTATCTAATTATCCAACTTACTTCTAACAGAGTGACCATACATCTCATTTTCTCATTTTTACGTTATTTCTTCTGTGGGAAGGTAACTTTAAATATCATGGTGAACACTGTACACTTAAGAATATCAAGAAAAATATTCTCTCTTTTTCTTCCTAGAACTCTCAAGACACTTCCTTGTGGTTACTAAACAGGTAATACAGTTCTGTGAATGACCCAATGTTGTGTTTACCGTATTATGCTATGTCTGAATACATATGAGAAATGCCTTTAACCTAGTAATGGGCAAAAACTGTTTACTCCTAGTCCATAGACTCAATCAGGAAGTTTAAATTAGATTAAAGGGGGAAGTTTTAGCCTAAAGATATCAAAAGTATAGTGCCTTTAAAGGAAACTATTGCCCCATCCTATAGGATTTAATTTATTGGGACAGAGTAAAAGTTAATAAATGTAGCAAGCAGTTGTTTTGCTTGACGGATCCCTTGGACTTGTTAATGAAAAAGGAGTATAAGAAAAAGTATCTCCCTTCTTCTTTTCAGAGCGAAGATAATCAATCCCCTGTGTCTGGACAGTTGCACATTTTCATTCTCTGCCAGTCATTGCTAAGAGGAGAAAACAGTACAGATGGCTGGAAAGTTCTTTGTCCTGTCTTGCTCCTGTTCACAGTTATGTTTCACATCAATAGAGACCGGGCGGTGGGGGGGGGGGGGGGGCGTCGGGGGTGGTGGTGGAGAATTTCACTGAAAGGATCTGAGTGTGCAAAACAGAGGGGTTTTACATCCCTAACATCTGGATAGTGATTTCACAAGCACATATCGAAACCTGCAGAAATGTGCATTACTCACCATCCGGTTGGTGTAGGATTTGGTTAGTCAGGTAGCTAGCAAATGAATGTCATAACACAGAGCAATTTCTAAGCTGGAGTTTCTGAGAAAGACCACTTTCTCACCAGGCCAGCATTGTTCTCCACCTCCAGTTTGTGGAAGGAATTCAAAACAGAACCTGTTAAACTCGTAAAACTTGTCAGTTGTTTGCACGAAGTTTGGTGCCATCGGTCAGGCATGTTATCAGTTTTTCTGTTCACCTGAATCAATAACAACATATAATGTTAATGACTGAACAGGCTCACTTTAGTTCCTGACCCTGTTCCACACCAGAAAGACCCAGACAAAACCCAGCAACAGAGAAACGGGCAAGCCCACCATGGTGTGTCCATAGAAACACATGTTGGGGCTGGAAGGCCCGTGGGAAGGTGGGCTCCAACCTCCTTATTTTCCTGATGTGAATGAATTCAGAGGTGCAGCGAGGAGAAGTGACTTTCAGACCTGTGGAGAGAAGGTAGTTAGTGTCTGCTTTGAAGCTGAGCAGATGTGAATGGAAGCCTGGCTCTGCCACACTTTGCCTTTGGGCAAGTTCAGCTCTCAGAATCTTAGCTTTTCTCTTTAAGTATAAAATGGAGCAGTTAGTTTCTACTCAACCAGATTGTTATAAAGATGAATGAGTGGGGCGTCTGGGTGGTTCAGTTGATTGAGTGTCCGACTCTTGATCTCAGCCCAGGTCTTGATCTCAGGGTTGTGAGTTCGAGCCCTGCATTGGGCTCCAAGCTGGGGATGGAGCTTGCTTAAAAAAAAAAAAAAAAAGATGAATGAGTTAACCTTTATAATGTTTCCAAAATATAATAAAGATGGGAACCTGTAAGTCTCAAGAGCATAGCAGAGAGTAGTGTATTCATGTTGATAGTGTGTAGTGACTTGAAATAAAAGGCAGTATTTAGGTGTGTCTATCTTTTTTTAAAAGATTTTGTTTATTTATTCATGAGAGACACACACACAGAGAGAGAGAGAGAGAGAGAGGGGCAGAGACACAGGCAGAGGGAGAAGCAGGCTCCATGCAGGGAGCCCGATGTGGGACTCGATCCTGGGACTCCAGGATCACACCCTGGGATAAAGGGAGGCACTAACGCTTTCTATAGCTTTTCTATAGCTATAGGATATAAGAAAAAGAGCCAACACCTGATGCAGTGGCATTAAAACAAATGTGTCCAGTCTACAAACCAATGTAGCATTAACAATAACGTGAATCCTTAGCTCTTGCTCTATTTATCTTTACATTTCAGTTATTTGTTAAGTAAATCACATTCAAGTATTGAAAACCTACACACTTTAATATACAGTTAGTTTTGCAGAAGGAGATCCATAAAAATATTATAAGTTGATTCTGGCCAATTTTGATACAGAATGCTAAAGCTGATTAAAAATATATTTTCTTGGGATGCCTGGGTGGCTCAGCAGTTGAGCATCTGCCTTTGGTGCAGGTCATGATCCTAGGGTCTGGGATCGAGTCCTGCATCGGGCTCCCTGCAGGGAGCCTGCTTCTCCCTCTGCCTGTGTCTCTGCCTCTCTTTCTCTCTGTCTCTCATGAATAAATAAATAAAATATAAAAGTATATATATACATTTTCTCATTCACTGAAAAAAATTTTTTATAAAGACATAGGCAGAGGGAGAAGCAAGCTCCCTGCAGGGAGCCCGATGCAGGACTTGATCCCAGGACTCAGGGATCACACCCTGAGCTGAAGGCAGATGCTCAACTGCTGAGCCACCCAGGCATCCCTGGAAATACAATAGAACATTTCTGAAAGTAGAAAGCTTATATATAATTGGGCAATACAAATGTAAATTCTAAAATCTTTTTTTTTTAATTTTTATTTATTTATGATAGTCACACACACAGAGAGAGAGAGAGAGAGGCAGAGACACAGGCAGAGGGAGAAGCAGGCTGCATGCACCAGGAGCCCGACGTGGGATTCGATCCCGTGTCTCCAGGATCGCGCCCTGGGCCAAAGGCAGGCGCCAAACCACTGCGCCACCCAGGGATCCCTACAAATGTAAATTCTAAATTGGAATGACACTTGGTGAGGAAGTACAAAATATAGTTGGTATAATGAGGAAGACAGTGAATCAAAAGCAGGTGACCACATCAGAATTGGAATCTTTCTGCGTGATTCGTAGGATGGCCAGTTGATATGCTATGCTATTATCAGACCCCAGCCACATGTTATTTGTGTTTTTGATTTAAATATATCTTAAATTTCTTGGACAATTGATTTTATTAGAGTTACAATTCATAAACAATTCTAGTCATGATGTTACTTGGCCGCTGGCTCTGCTATAAATAACAGATTTAATTAATTGAAAGATGTGCTCCCTCTTTTGCTGGGGGAATACCTGCTGATCCCCCTGGGAGGAGGCTGTCTGTGGAGGATTAGTCAGCTGGAAGACACCCAGGAGAAGTAATGACCTAGGATTCAGAATTCCTGGTGGGGCCACTTGTTAGTCACATCACCTGTAAAAAGTTGCTTATTGCAGGAGCAATAAAACTCATGTCCTAGAGGCAGGAGTGCTTATCTATAAACGGTTAGGAGAAGAGGAAGTTTCTTGAGAGAGCTCTATAAAGTATGTGAATTTTGAACTGCATGATAAGGCAGGTAAAAGTAAGGGAGGACATTGGTAAGAAATGACATCCTGGTGACAGATTTGGCTACTTTAAAATCCATTGTAAAATATTTTAGAGGATTTTTTTTACAAGATTTTATTTATTTATTCATGAGAGACACAGAGAGAGGCAGAAACATAGGCAGAGGGAGAAGCAGGCTTCCTGCAGGGAGCTCAGCCCCCAGCCCCGGATGTCAGCAGCAAGACCAGAAGTACCACCCTGCCAAGCCACAGAATCAAAAGAAATAATGAGCTGTTATTGTTGCAAGCCATGGACTTTTGATATAATTTTCATGCAGCAAAGGCCAACTGATTCAGTACTTTCAGTCTCGAAGATATAAATCAGGGGCACCTGGGTGGTTCAATGGTTGAGCATCTGCCTTGGACTCAGGGTGAGATCCTGGGGTCTGGGGATCAAATCCTGCACGGGGCTCCCTGCATGGGGCCTGCTTCTCCCTCTGCCTATGTCTCCGCTTCTCTCTCTGTGTTTCTCATGAATAAAAAATAATAAAACCTTAAAAAAAATAGAAAAGAAAATAAATGACTACAAAGGAGCTCCCTTTCACATTGACTAGGCTTGGTCATGTGACTTACCCTGGTGCATGGATAGTAGCACGGAGGATATAAGGGAGGCTTGATCCTCGCTTGTTCAGCAGAGCCTGTCCAAGTAAGTTTGTTAGTCTAGTGGGTGGTGGGTGAGAGGCTTGGGAGGGAACCAAAGCACCCAGTCAGTACCAAGGCCCCTGACATGTGAGTCCCTCTTAGCTCTGCATCCAGGCCAGCTGAATGCAGTTGCACGAGTGAGCTCAGCCAAGACCACTAATCAAACTGCAGAGAAAGAATAAATAATAATAAGTCATTCATTCTTGGGGTGGCTTATTATGCGGAGATAATTCCCTGATATTGAAGGACATGGCCAAAGAATCTTAGAGTTGTAGTTATTTTAGAAATCATTTCATTGTATTTCCTTATGACAAGGGGGTCCTGGAAGCTAGGATTAGAGAGGTTAATGAGAGGTGACATCAACATGCTTGTGTCCAGAAACTTAGTTCCCACTGCTATGTTAATTTTTTCGTTCTTTCACCACACATTTCTGTGGTCCCTGAGCCTAGTGCTGGTGACAGAAAGATAGACTGGCTTAGTTTAGAGGGAGACATAGTATTATAAGTAAACAGTTGTGGACTCAGAGAGATAAACACTGTAAGAAAGATGTCCATAGAGCACCACGTCTGGGGACATGGGGTGAACATGGAAGGGTCGCAGGCATGCATTTGCTCTGGGTCAGAAAAGGCTAGTAAGATGTGTGAGCCAGAGGAGGTGGGGAAACGACATTCCAAGCAGAGGCAGAGAGAACCAAGGCCCAGAAATGGCTAAGTGCCACTATGTCTGGGAAACAGTGAGCACTCTCCAGCCCTGTGGTAGGACTTGATTTGGTTTGCCTTTATCCTGTTATGGACCTCATTCTTCCAAGCCCTTTTGTATGTATGTATGTATGTATGTATGTATGTATGTATGTATTTCCCTGATTTTTAGGTAGGCATCATGGAGCCCAATGCAGGACCTGAACTCACAACCCTGAGATCAAGACCTGAGCTGAGATCAAGAGTCAGACACTCAACCAACTGAGCCACCCAGGGACCCCCATCTTCCAGTCCTTTTTGGATTGACCTCCCCCAATCTAACTCTTCACCATCCTTGTGGCAAGAAGTTCCAGCTAGGGTCTGTAGAGTTAAAAGGACAACTCTTGTAATATTTTGCTAGATGGTTCAGGATTTACACTTTGTCTCTTTTCTGCTGTTTTCTTTTCAGTAGGACATAGATTTTACTGCTGGTTAATTTTCTCCTAATGGATAGATGAACAAAGTTCCCAACATGACTTTTGGAGATAATCTGCATTTGTGAAATGAACGGATTGATTTTCTTCTGGGCAGAAGATAGAAGAAGAGGCCTTATGAATTCACCCCGATCTGCTTCAGCACAGTCCTGTTTGTCATCAAACCATGCCCTTGAACTTCTTGACAGTGTATCTGAATCTCAGCCTTTGGAATGTGGCCCAGACTCAAGTGTTTCTCATTGTTTAATTATGTAACTAAGGAAATGTGTTTCCTGGGAGTTTTAAAATTCCTGTCTGTAGTCTAGCTAATCTGTTTATCCCTGTAGATAAAAAGGAAACAATGTATCAAATGTTTTTCTTTTTTACTTATCCACATCCTCATTCAAAAGTTGCACTGTCAACACTATTAAGGAAATCAGATTGTTTTCTGAGCACCTGACAAATTACTTGTTCCTGGTGAATATGGAAATAAATGGTTCTTTTTTTTTTTTTAAGGCTATATTGTATTATATAGTGCTTAAAATAAGATTGGGCAAAATGTCACGCCAAGCCACCTGAAAATAAAGAAGGACCTGAAATCACCTCGTCACATTTTGTGTTAAAAATATGTACACATTGTCACACGTGCTCCATTCTTCTCATTTCAGTGACTCCTTATTCATTTAATTTGGTTTCATTTTTGTCACTTTAAAAAGATGTTCTCTTATTTATTGGATTTTTCTTGAGTAGCATCATCCAGCCCTAGCCCCTACCATCCCATCCTAGGCCCACACAGTGATTCTACTGGTTATTGGTGGTGGCGGCGGGGGCGGGGGGGGGGTTACCCAGGAGGAACAATGCCTGCCCATCACATAGGGTGGTGAGCTCCCTTCCTGGATAGGAGGGGGTAAGGGGTGGCTTGAGGAAAGCCAGTGAGAGGACATGGGGTGAACTAGGTCCTTGGGAGGTGAGACTTCACCAGGCAGCTAAAAGGGGGGCCAGACAGAGGAACCGGTAGGAGCAAAACCACCAAATGGCTCTTGATAATCAGCAAATGTGTGTTTGTATAAATGTGTGGGTGTGCGATTTCATGACCACCAGCAGCATCGGCCCAACCAGGAGATGGCTAAGGCATGCTCTGAAAGAACTTGCCCTGCTGAGCAGCAGCATCATTCTGCAGGCGAGAGAAGTACCGTGGTTGTAAAGCAAGGCAATGCCATGTTCTCACTTGGTTTTGAGCCATTTCTCGAGCAGAACAGAGAGAAGTAGGAGGCAGGGGACTGGCTAGGAGGCTGTTTATTATAATGCTTCAAGTGACACATGTTAGATTTGGACAGAAGTGATAGTGGACTGAAGAAGAGAAAAGCAAAAATAACATGGTGAGGGAAGGGCAGGGGTGGTGTTTAGCCTGGTGTCTGGATGAATGGCGAAACCACATCCAAGAGTTAAGATGGGGACTCGTTACTCTTGGGTGTTGGTGAAGGAAGAGGGCTAGGGCTTGTGGATGTGAGTGCGAGTGAATTTGCCTTTGGATACTTTGGAAATTAAAAAAAAAAAAAAAGATACTATATGCTCAACATCACTCATCATCAGGGAAACATAAACCAAAACCACAATGAGGTCATCACCTCACATGGAATGGCTAAAAAAAACCAAAAACAAAAAACAAAAAGACCCACAAGAAACAAGTGTTGGTGAAGATTTGGATAAAAAAGAACCCACTTGCACTGTTGGTGGGAATGCAAACTGGTGCGGCCATTGTGGAAAATAGGTTCCTTCAAACGATAAAAATAGAACTATCTTTTGATCCAGTAGTTGCACTGCTGGGTCCTTCCCAAAGGATACGAAAACACTAATTCAAGGGTTACTTATGCCCCTAGATTTATAGCAGCATTATTTACAAAAGCAAAATTATGGAAGCAACCCAAGTGCTCATTGATAGGTAAATATAAAACACCTAAAGAAGAGGTGGGATACATACACAACAGAATATTATTCAGCCATAAAAGAGAATAAAATCTTGCCATTTGTAATGACATGGATGGATGTAGGCAGTGTAATGTTAAGTGAAATCAATCAGTCAGAGAAAGACAAATACCATATTATTTCACTCATATGTAGAATTTAAGAAACAAAATGGGGATCCCTGGGTGGCGCAGCGGTTTAGAGCCTGCCTTTGGCCCAGAGCGCGATCCTGGAGACCTAGGATCGAATCCCACATCGGGCTCCCGGTGCATGGAGCCTGCTTCTCCCTCTGCCTATGTCTCTGCCTCTCTCTCTCTCTGTATGACTATCATAAATAAATTAAAAAAAAAAAGAAACAAAATGAAGAAAAAAAAAGAGACAAACCAAAAAACACACTCTTAGCCATAGAGAATGATGTGATGGCTACCAAAGGGGAGGTGGGTGGGGAGTTGGGTGAGATAGGTGATGGGGATGAAGAGACACTCATCAGGATGAGCACTGAGTGATGCAGAGAATTGCTGGATCACCATATTGTATACGTGAAACTAAACAGCACTGTACGTTACTATAATGGCATTAAAATATAAAAAGTAAAAATGAATAAAAAAAAAGGATTCCAAGATCCAGAGGTCTGATAGGGATCAGGGTGAGATGTGATGCCTTTTCTTTAAGCTAGTTCAGTGCCTCCTTAGTAGATTTTCACCTGTTTGGGTGATCTTGCCGTCAATGTATAGTCCTCTAGATTTTTAGTGTTGCTTTCTGTAAACAGCAATAAAAAGTGTACATTTAATTTTGAGGCTGAAATATACCATTCTAATATTTAGAGTGAAATTGAGTAGAATACAGGCCAACCCACTTGAAAATAAAAGTGACTAACATAACAAATTTTTTTTTTTTGAAGAGTATGGAGCTGTCAATTTTCCTATCTCCCACACTCTACTTTCACCTTTATACCCATAGCTCGTATTTATCCACTTCTGTTTCCTCTCTCAATATTCTTTTCCCATCTTCCCATATACAGTGAAGTAATAGACACTGGGACATCCTTCCTGTCCGTGCTCTGCAGGGTTGGTCCACTATCACCCCCAGGAGGTGGGGAGGTGGAGGAAATTAACTCTGCCCTTCTCCAAACATCTCCTTGAAGCATCTGGAAGCTCAGATTGAGAACATTTTCATCCCCATTCATTGAGCCTCAAAACAACAGGATACATGAAAACTTTATTATTCTGGAAGTAGAATTTCCGATTATAGGTAGAGTTCAAGAGTTTGGCCAATTTCAGCAACTGTTCTGAATATAAAATTGAGATTATATATCTTTCATGAAGAAACAATAATGGTTTGCATTTTCTGGGTGCCTACTGTGTGCCTGCATGGTGCAAAGTCCTGAGCTCACACCAACTCATTTTATGGCTTTTGTAACAGGGGGTTAAAGGTGACGTTTCCACATTCTGTATTTGGCAGAGGCTTCAAAGCTTGAGCACAATAGATGCCAGTCGTTGCCGTAGAACCTGTTCTGCCACCATCATCCATCACCCACCTCCAGGCTACACAAGGCAAAGTGAAAAAAAAATCCACTGAGAAAAATCATGACTTGAGTTTGTCACTCAGCTTTTTTATGCGATGATAGAAAGCCGTGTTCGAAAAGAGCTTTGGAAGCATGTCAGACTTGATCTGTTGTATGGTTCAGGTTAGCTCGAGTTTTCTTTTTTTTTTCTTTTTTCTTTCTTTTCTTCTTTTAAAAAATTTTTTTATTTATTTCTTCATGAGAGACACTGAGACAGAGAGAGGCAGAGACACAGGCAGAGGGAGAAGCAGGGTCCCTGCGGGGACCCCATTGTGGAACACGATCCCAGGACCCCGAGATCATGACCTGAACCAAAGGCAGATGCTCAACCACTGAGACACCCAGGAGTCCCAAGTTTTCTTTCTTATTAAAACCAAAGTACCTTGGACTCTACATGAATTCTCAGAGTTCTCAGAGTTAGGAGCAAAGGCTCAGAATACCCCACAATCACAAAAGTGCATTTTCCCATCTGACCTGGCAAATAGACCAGTGGAAAAGAAGTGGATTATGAATATCTCCCTAAAATAAGAAATACAAGGTTATTGTGAAGCTAGTTTATGAACCCACCACCCTCCCTTTACTTCTTGTCCTGCTCTTGTACAATGCTGGCATTTGGAGTTATTTTTCAGTTAACTTAAGGTTAGTTTCCTAGGGCTACAACGTAATACAAACTGAGTGCCTTAAAACAACAGAAATGTATTAGCTAAAGGTTCTGGAGGCCAGAAGTCTGAAAACAAAATGTTGGCAAGATTCTGCTTTCTCTGAGGCTAAGGGAAGGATCCTTCTGTGTGTCTTCCATCTTCTGGTGGCTCCACTGTTCCTTGGCTTGTGATAGCATGACTTCCATCATCGTGTAGCTTTCTGCCTGCGTGTCTGTGTCTAAATATCCCTCCTTCTATAAGGACAGCAGTCATATTGCACTCAGGGTCTATCCCACTCCAGTATGACTTCATTACATCTGCAAGAACCCTATTTCTAAATAGAGTCACATTTTGAGATACTGGGGTTTAAGACTTCAGCATATCTTTGGTGGGAGGTGGGAGAGACACAGTTCAACCCATAGCAACACTCAGTTATGCTTCCAGTCCACATGGAAGTGGAATTCCCAAATAGGGCACTTTTGTGAAGAAATCTAAGGTTGTTTCACTCAGTATAATACCCTCCAGTTCCATCCACATCAAAGCAAATGGTGGATATTTGTTCTTTCTGATGGCTGAGTAATATTCCACTGTATATATATAAGTCAATCGGAGAAGGACAATCATCATATGATTTCACTCATATGTGGAATATAAGAAATAGTGAAAGGGATTATAAGGGAAAAGAGGGAAACTGAGTGAGGAAAAATTAGAGGAGACAAATCATGAGAGACTCCCCACTCTGGGAAACAAACAAACAGTTGTGGAAGGGGAGGCCAGTGTCAGGGGGTGCGGTAACTGGGTGATGGGCAATAAGGAGGGCACCTGATGGGATGAGCACTGGGTGTTATACTGTATGTTGGCAAATTGAATTTAAATTTTAAAAAAATTAAAAAAAATAAAAAACCTAACACACCAAACCAAATACTTCAAAATATGTTTTCCAATGAGTGAGAAAACCAACATTAATCCTAAGAACATGTTTATCCCAAATCCCTCATCTTGAGGGTTTTACCATTCTCTTTGGAGCTCACTTTAAAATTCAGTCTTTTTCCAACCATGTAATTAAAAAAAAAAAAAAAAAAGGAAAGAAAAAGAAACTTTTTTCATATAAAATTACATACAGAAAAATTAACTTGAAGTCCAACACAAAGTTTGATCTTTACAGGCATAATTCCAAAACTGATGCCCAAAAATGGGCATTTGTACAATTTCATGCTTCACCCTTAATTTCTTTTTATATAAAGTAATGGAAAAATTAAAAAAAAAAAAAAAAAAGAAAATAGTAAAGGAAATCTAAGGTTGTCTCTGAAGGTTGCCTTCTACTGGGAGCCTGTTTCCACTGCGGGGCTTCCCAGTGTTCTCAGATTCTCCACCAAGACAACAAGGCATTTCATCCCATTGCTGGCCCTGAATTATGTTGTTATCCCTCCTAGAATCTTTACTTTATAGATGTTGACCATTTGACTTGAGCTGAAAGAAAAAAAAGAGTTCAGGACAGAGCAGAGACAAAGGAGCAGGGGAGTGAGGAAGAGGCCCAGGATGCCAGAGTGAGGTGGGAACACATCAGAAACACGGTGCCAAGCACCCCTGCTCCCCGTGCACGGCCTCCCACAGAGCCGGCCAAATGGACGTTGGTCGAAATCACTCTTTAAGCACAAGTTGTGTAAAGCCACTCCTGGCGATCACACCCTGTCTCTGCTAGTATCACTCGTGCTAGTGACTGGTACAGAGCAATTGGAGCAGTGCCCCGACCCACCCCCGACCAGCAGCCGAGAGGCATCTCACTTGGCAGTCACGGCCAAGTAGAATTCCAACCCCGGTAAACTGTGGCATCTTCCCAAGAAGGGCTGATTAAGTTTGTTATCTAAAATTAAAACTATTTAATAGAAATATAGTTACATAATACATGTAGTTTATATGCTGTGCTATATATAATTATACTTCTATGATATTTAATATAAGAGTTTTTTTCTTAGGAAAAAAACTAATTCTGGGAAAAATTCCAAATAAGTGAAAATGCTACTGCCTTCAGGGTGTGTAGTGGATCTTTTTTCTGCATATCAATTCAAGAATAGAGTCTGCTCAGTTCATACTGATAGGTCACTATGTATTTCTGCCATTACAACTCAGGCAAAGTCTTCGGCCTCATTCTTATAAGAGTCTCCCGGGGCACCCCTTCACACCACCGCAGGAGCACCGTAAACTTTGTGTCTTCCTCCAGCCACATCTAACACCATATCTGATATACAGTGGATGCTATATAAACAAACAAATTTTCATCTCAGCAAAAAGGGCAATTGCTTTTCTGTCTTTTTAAGGGAAATCTGTCATGGCTAAAGACGATATTTGACTTTGCAAGCCTTGGTAAGCCTTGAAATCTTGAGTATAACTAAGGTTACTACTTTGAAGAATTAAAAGAGGAGGGGCTCCTGGGTGGCTCAGTGGTTGAGCATCTGTCTTTGGCTCAGGGTGTGATCCTGGGTCCTGGGATCGACTCCCACATCGGCTCTCCGTGGGAGCCTGCTTCTCTCTCTGCTTGTGTCTCTGCCTCTCTGTCTCTTGTAAGTAAATAAATAATATCTTAAAAAAACAAAGAATTAAAAGAGGAATACAACAAGAAACTTTCTGATGCCTTAAAGACTATGTCATTTCCTACAAAAGATTTAAGAGGTAAAGCTAGGAGGACTGCCAGCTTGGAAACTGAATTTAAGCTTGATCAAGGCAAACATCGCATACTGATTAAAATGTGACAAAAGGGCACCCCAGGTGGCTCAGCAGGGGCAGCCCATGTGGCTCAGCGGCTTAGCACTGCCTTTGGCCCAGGGCGTGATCCTGGAGACCTGGGGTCAAGTCCCATGTCTGGCTCCCTGCATGGAGCCTGATTATCCCTCTGCCTGTGTCTCTGCCTCTCTCTCTCTCTCTGTGTCTCTCATGAATAAATAAATAAAATCTTAAAAAAAAAAAATGTGACAAAAACTTTTCTGTATTTAATGAATGATTCCAAGTCAACAAATAACAGGAAGATAAAAACGTAGCCATTTATACTTCTTGGCATGTAACTGAGTCATTGTGCTGAGCCGGAAAACGAAGGTACTTAACCTTTGCTTTTTTGTATCTCAATGGGAGGTGACCGGGCCTAGCGGAAATAATTCGGGTCTTACATAACATTAGTATTTGCTGTTTGTTAATTTAAAGTTTTTTGGCGGGTGGGAAATGCACTTTTCTGTTTTCAGTTTTCTCGTGCATAAGATGAAGACACCAATATCTGTACTATAATGTGATGGGAAGAACTGAGAGTACAAAATGTATCTTGAATCCATCCACTTACCATCTCCATGGCCAAAATTGTAACGCAAACCACCATGATTACTCACCTGGGTTCACCTGGCGTCTTGTCCCCTGATAGTCCATTATCTATACAGAAATGAGAGTTACCTTCTGAAAGTATGAATCAGATAACATCACCCTCCTGCTTGAAACCTCTTATTGCCACTAGAAGAGAATACAAACTCCTTGGCCCACCCTGGAGTTCTGATATGACCTAACTTGTTCTTCACCTGATTCTTTAGCATTTCCTCCTCATCCATCCTGATCCAGCTTCTCTGACCACCTTTCTGTCTCTCTAGCCTGTCCTGTTCTTCCTCCCTTCGCACCTCTGCACCTTCTCTTCCCTGCCAGGAACTGTCTTCCCAGGATTGTCATGTGCTCCCTCCTTATGATTAGGTCTTAGAGGTTTCCTTCTTGGATGCTGTCCCTGATGTGACAGGCAAAAGGCATCTTCCACCCATTCCAATGCTTCCCATTACCCCGTTTTACTCTCTTCTCAGAACTCAGCCACACCTGACGGTGTATTTCTTACTTATCTCTTTACATGTCAGTGGCATGTCTCCTATCCATACCATACACACTCTGTGAGGACAGAGAAATCCATCCTTTTCATGATACATTCCTGGTGCCTGGCACAGAGGATATGCTCGTGTCATTTGTGTGGAGTGAGTGAAACTTTTAAATGCTAATAAACAGTAAACATTCAATAGTTTTGACTTCTCCTGTCCTTTCTGGGGGGATGAATTAGAAATCTATGATTTCTCTTTGTATGTTTTTATCATGATGCCCTTCATTGTGGTCTCCATGTATCAGGCTTGGTCTCCATGTTCTAGGCTTGGGGTTGATGATATCAAAAGGAGTAAAATCTGGTCCTTTGGGGAGTTGCAATCTACTAGGTAAGGCAGGCACAAAAGTAGCTGTTTTTAAAAATTGTGTAAATACACATATTAGTCACAATATGATATTTATCATTTTAACTATTTATAAGTGTACCATTCAGTAGCATTAAGTATATTCACAACATTGTGCAATCACTATGTATCTTCAAAGCTTTTTGTCATCTCAGCACAATTGTACCCATTAAACAATAATTCCCCTCACCCCTGATCCCAGGTCACCTCTATTCTACTTTCTAGCTCTATCAAGCTGCCAATTCTAGGTATCATCCTGTAAGCTTAATCATATTATATTTGTCTTCTGTGTGTAGCTTATTTCACCAAACATCTTCGCAAGGCTCATCCATGTTGTAGCATAAATCAAAATGTTATTCCTTTTTATGAATAGTATTCCATTTTAGGAACCTGGTTCATTTTGTTTATCCAGTCATCTGTGATGGCATGTGAAAATGTCTGAAATAGAAGCACGTACTCAATAAACATTGGTTTCTTTCCTTGTTTTTTGTTTGTTTGTTTGGTCAGTAATGTTGAGGAAGAAGCAGCATCTGTGAGGTGGAACATTTTGGTATTTTGATACACGATTTGCCAATTTTAGGGCTAAGACTAGATGAGGGTAACCAGGAGGGAGCCAAGGTGCAGTGGTGATGGTAGGGTGGGGTGGGGGGAAGTGTAGGGGGGGCAGTGGTGGTGTCAGAGCTCTGATCTATTCACGGTGGCGTGCTTTTGGTGGGAAAGTAAGTTATGCATAAAAGGATGACTGATGTGGGGGACATAAAAATGAGGATGGATATGGGCTCCCTAAAGCCTTGTTCACTGATCCCACCAAATTTAAAACTGCCAAGCTGTGGAAAATCCTTAAGGCCCAGGATATGCTTCAGCTAACCTCTGGCTCCACCTAACGGAACAAAGTGGTATTTTGTTGTCTTAAATGCCCAGACGTGATGGTTGCCTTTAGACCTGATGGCACGTGGGATGGTGTTTGCGTGTTTGCACTTATGGTGGTTATTAGTCTAAACATACCTGTATCAGTAAGAGTTAGGATAGCTCTAGAATGTGTCTCATATGAGTGCTACAGGAAAGCAGAGGCAAGGAACTGCAGTAATCTGCTAAGGGTCACTCAGTGAGTTTACTCCTTGCCTTGCAAGAAATTAATCACCTGTTACATGCTGCCCAGGGCACAGCAACTGGGAGGTTTGGAGTCAGACCACCGCTCAGGCCTTAGTGTTTATAAGGCACAGCCGGGAGTCCTATGGCTCTACCTGCTTGGCCCAAGACCAGTGGGCAGGCTCAGAGCTCCTGGGGCCTTTGTCTAGTGCTCTCTGCTTTTATCTTCATTGTCTTCTGCGGTGAGCTTGACGTTGGCCTCTGGTCTCTGGCTTTGCAGGGCTCCTCAGTGGCCTTTTTACAAAACTGCTCTACTGTGTGCTATTCTTTTCTTTGTCAGCAGGTGTCAGCAAATCTCAAGGAGTAAAATACATTGGCCAGCGATGCTGTCTTTTGTCACCTAACTGGGGGTAAGGGGTGAGGGATGAAGAAGGTGAGGAGTGATCTACCAGCAGTGCCCCTATCAGAGTTTGCTGTGGCTTCCTTAAAAGAGACAAAGTGTCATCCTTGTGAAATGGCTTGAGATTGGGGTCTAAATATCAGGGCAAATCTATCACGGGCTTTGTCACTTCTGGTACTCGAGGGACTGAACTCTGAGCCACCACTAACCCCTCTGTAAAGATGAGAACAAAACACTACTTAGCTTTCAGGATAAGGTGCCACAGAATGTGTAGCTTCCTATGCTTCTCTACTTCTACAGAGCACTCTAGAAGTAGAGTGTGTGGAAAACATTTTTGGTGAGAGACATCATGACTGCCTCCCCTCACTGTTACTTGGTCAGCTGACAACGGCTCAATTTATATTACAAACTTGACAACTAGCTTCTGCACAGACAAGTCAAAGAAGAGTTTATTAGTTCCCTGTAGCTGGCACAACAAATTCTCACAGAGGTTTATTCTCTTACGGTCTGAAAGCAGGAAGTCTGAAGTCTGGCAGGGTTGTCCTCCATTCTGTGGCATTTGGTGGCCTGTGGCCACATCTCCACAGTCTCTGCCTCATGGTCACAACACCTTTTTCTCCTCGCGTGCAGGATCTCCTCCGGCCTCTCTCTAATAGGGAAATGTATATTTGTATTTGGGATCCACCCACATAATCCAGGGTAATCTCTCCATTTCAAGATCCTTAACTACATCTGCAAAGCCTTGCCATATAAGTAACTTTTGTGGGCTCCAGAGATTAGGACCTGACATCTTTAGGAAACCACTTTTCATCCTACTGCTGAGAGGATGAGAGTCTGTTTGCTGCCAGGCACAGCACCCAGGACATGTGGGCAGTGGGATGACCTGAGCTGAGATTCTGTAGTAGTCTCTCTCTTCAATTCCAAGATAGGTGTTCAGGGAGTTGCAAGAAACTTCCCAGCTTAGCAAATGTGGGAAGGGAAGAAGTGTTAGGGGTATGGAATATCTCTATGAAGAAACAGAAGCCTTACATTGAGGCCCTCAATGCCTGTAATTTGGGGAGGCCCACAAGGTGGAAGAGGACTTGACAAACATTCCCTCCAACTATTCAGCTGTGCCATTCCAGTCGGAAAGGAGCTACAACAATATGTAAAGAAATGGCCATGGCTCTGCTCTGATTTTTGAAAGATAAATGAAGACTTACCCTTCAAAGAACGGCTAAAGGAAGTTTTCCAAACATGAAAGAAATGATAAAATTTGGAAAATCAGGAGGAAAGAAACAACAAAGCAAGAATGTTGGTTTTCATGTATCTTACTCAACATAGTGCTAGAAAGTCTAGCATAGACTATCCCTCCAAATCTACAAAATACTCCTAAAACTAATGAGTGAGTGTGGCAAGTTTACCAATATAAGTTCACAATACACAAAGCAATTGTATTTCTGCATACTAACAATGAACAGGTGGACACTGACATTAAAAACACAATACTATTATCATTAGCTAAAAAAAAAAAGGACAGGAAAATAGGCAGAAATCTAGCAAAACACGTATAAGACTTGTATGCTAAAGACAAGTGCTAATAAAAAGGCAAAGAAGGTAGGGGTTCCTGGGTGGCTCAGTTGGTTGAGCATGCAACTCTTGATCTCAGGGTAGTAAGTTCAAGTCTCGTGTTGGGCTCCACACTGGGTGTGGAGCCTACTTAAAAAAATGCAAAGAAGGTATAAATAAGTGGAGAGATATACTAGGTTCATAGATTGGAAGGAGAAATACCATAAACATGTGAATACCTCCAAATTGGTTTACAGGTTCAACACAGTTGCAAACAAAGTCATAGCAAGATAAAACTTTTGTGGGTGACAACTAAATTTTATTCTAAAATTTACATGGAAAGGCAAAGGAACAAAACTATCCAAAACAACTTCGAAAAAGGATAAAGTGGAAGGAAACCACCTACCCAAATTTGAGTCACACTTTATAGCAACAATAATCAAAACTGTAGTAATGGCAGAGAGACAGACACAGAGATCAGCAGGCAGCAGGAGAGAGAAGGCAGGAACAGACACACATGAATATGCCCACTGATTTCTGACAACAAGCGCATATTCAACAGGGAGTAGACAGCTTTTTGAAAAGATGGTGCCAGAGCAATTGGATCTCCATGGGCTGAAAAATAAATAACCTCAATGTTCAGTCTCACACTCCATACAAACACATTAACTTACGAGGGATCATAGGCCTGATGTAAAATGTAAAATTGCGAAGGCTTTAGAGAAAAATATGAGAAAATGTTTAGGACCTAGGTCTAAGTACGGTCTAATTCTTAGACATGACAAAGAAAGTATGACCCATAAAGGGACATACTGACAAACTGAACTTCAGCAAAATGTTAAGAAGGTGAAAAGACAAGCTGCCGTCCAGGAGAAAATATTTGCAAATCATACCTATGGCGAAAAAGTGGCATCTAAAATATATTTTCAAACTCTCAAAACTCAACAGAGGAAAAGCAAACAAACAACCAGATTAAAAAATGGTCCAGAGACTTTAGAAGATGCACAGATAGGAGGGTGCCTGGGTGGCACAGTCGATTTAGCATCTGATTCTCGTTTTGGCTCAGGTCATGATTTGGGGGTCCTGCTGGAGCCCAATGTTGGCTCTGTTCTCAGCATGGAGTCTGCTTCAGACTCTCTCTCCCTCCCCCTCTGTGCTCTATCTCAAATAAATAAATCTTAAAAAAAGAGAGATCAATAGATGACAAATAAGCACCTGAAAAAAAAATGCTCCATATCTTATATCATCAGGGAAATGCAGATGAGAACAACAGTGAAATACCATTACTCTATTAGAATGGCCAAACCTGGAATCCTGACAATGCCCAACGCTTGTAAAGATGTAGAGAAACTGGGTCACTTGTTCACTGACAAAATCTACATTTTGTAAAATGTAAATGGAATGTAATGTATAATGTAATGTAAAATGGTACATCCATTTTGGATAACAGTTTGGCAGTTCCTTAAAAAGCTTGCCATGCGGCTACCATATGACTGAGCAATTGCGCTTCGGGACATTTATCTCAGATAAATAAAGACTTATGTTCATAAAAGATTGTAGATAAATGTTTATAGTAAGCTTTGTTTGTGATTGCAGAAAACTGGATCTACCCAGATGTCTTTCAATGCATGAATGGTTAAGCAAATGATGCTGTGTGTGTGCCACGGAATACTACTCACCAGTAAAAAGGAACAAAACGGTGATATACTAAACAATGTAGGTGGATCTCTAGAGAAATGCTGAGTGGAAAAAAAAAAACAATCCTCGAAAACTCCATAATTTCATGAGTCCATTAACATTTTTGAGGTGGGAGCAGGTGGGTCGGAGGTGTGGCTGTGAAAGGGCCACAGAGGTCCTTGAGGTAGAAATGTTCTATGTCCTGACTGTATAAATGTCAGTATCCTGGTTGTGATACTGTATGATAGGTTTGGAAGATGTTATCACCAGCAGAAGTTTGGTAAAAGATGCACAATATCTCTCTGTATTATGTCTTCCAACTGCGTGAACATCTATAATGATTTCAAAATTAACAATTTAAAAAATACTAGAATAACCCTGGGTTCTGGAGTCACAGAATTTTATTCCCTTTTTTCTTTTATTATCTCTCTTCACCTTTATTTTCCATAGGCTTTTACAATCGCTGTCTACCAATGGTTTCAAAGAAAAAAATGTGGGGAGAAAAAAAAAGATTTCTCAATAAAGTAGAGAAAAAAAATCAGAAGAATTGAAAAGTAAATTGAGGAATACAGATAAAATGGTCTTCACTACTGTGGGTAGCACACAACCATACTCGTTTATGAAGTTTCCTTTTAAGATGCAGTGTCCTTATCCAGGTGCCAAAGCGGAAGTACACATACAAGAGAATTGTTGGAGGGAGATGTGTGGAGGAGGGATGTGTGAGGCAGGAGGCAGGAGCAGACGGAGACGACCTCCACACCTTAAGGCAGGTCTGACACTATGAGAGGAGTGGGTGGGACCCTTAGTGTGCGTCGCCTCTCTGCGGGTCTTGGCCAGGCTGCTGGGCAGTCCCAGCACAAAGACAGACCAGCAGAGGATTCCTACACTGGGCAGGAACGGCCTGGCTCTAGTACCCCTGCCCTGTTCGGTCGCTTTCTGGGATCAGGTGGGAGGTGACGGGGCTTTGGCATGGAAGCTGCAGGTGATCGAAGGTGTGGCAGGTGTGGGCTATGCCCCAGCCACACTCTTTGCATTATGTGCTCTCAAAGATACACGTGAGTGATACACCTCCCTGGTGACTACCTTCAGTATTTTCAAATAATCCCTATGCCCTTTAGTGAAGTTAACATAATAATTACTTTTTTTAAGATTTTATTTATTTATGCATGAGAGACATAGAGAGAGAGAGGCAGAGACACAGGCAGAGGGAGAAGCAGGCTCCATGCAGGGAGCCTGACGTGGGACTCGATCCTGGGTCTCCAGGATCACACCCTGGGCTAAAGGGAGTGCTAAACCGCTGAGCCACCAGGGCTGCCCAAGTTAACATAATTATTAAGCTATTTACTTAATAGCCATAACAAAAAGCTCTTCAAATCATTAATCACTAAGGAGATCGTGCCAAGGAGTCAGGATTAGAAGAAATAGCAGTTCAGTTAGACGCCAGGATAACGGGGTTATAGCTCCCAAGCCTGACAGTTTCATGTGTGGGAGAATCACTTGAACTTCCAGAGCCTGTTTTTTCTTGCACAAAATGCCAGCAATATCTGCTTTCCTTTTTTTTTTTTTTTAAAGATTTTATTTTATTCATGAGAGACACAGAAAGAGAGGCAGAGACAAGGCAGAGGGAGAAACAGGCTCCCCGCAGGGAGCCTGATGCGGGACTTGATCCCAGGACCCCGGGATCATGCCCTGGGCAGAAGGCAGATGCTCAACCACTGAGCCACCCAGGTGCCCCAATACCTGCTCTCTGTTAGAACTTCCAAAGTATAGTCAGAAGCCTGAGGTTCGAATCCCAATTCTGCTATATACCAATGGGGCAATGTTGGACTCATTTTTCTTGTCTCTACCCCGGAAAAGACAATGTCACCCAAACTTCACACTTCCAGCTCATGCGGCCGCTCCCCAGGGATTGCTGTCAGACTCAGGGAGATGATAAGGGGCTAACATATAATAAGAGTCATGAAAGAAAAAGCACAAAATAATGGATATAAATATTACTTGACAGGATAAGGAGTCAAATGTCATTTTGTCATTAGTTGGAGGATCGTACACAGCCTGGAAGGCACAGCCACGGGAGCGCGCAGGTGGGATGGCTCACACCCAGCAACACCGCTCAGACCTCAGTCTCTCACTTCCCCTGCCAGGTTCAGATTTCTCTCTTGGGTTTCTATTTCCATTATCCTTGTTCTGGGGCCTGCCAGGTCCCCCTCACCGAAGGAAATGCCTTTATTGTAATTTCTTACATGCCCCTGGAGAAGCATTACTTGCCACATTTAATAGAACCTAAAATGCCCCCCCATTTGAAGTCATCCCACTCTCCTGTGTACCACAAAGAGAGAAAAAAACCTGCCAATGAGGCTGTGACATGGTGCCTTAATGACAGCCCTGCCTGTGAATGAAATGGTCACACATGCCTCTCCTTGTGTTGAAATTTCTTTCATTGATCCGAAGGACTTGACAATCTCCCCACCTTCAGCTGCGCTGCTTGGCTTCTGATGAGCATTCCTTTGCGTGTATCTCAGTAATTCAGTGAAACTGAGCTTCACAGTATGTCCTTGGACGCAATGCTCTCCAACTTTCACGGGCAGTCACCTGGGGATTTTGCTAAAATGCAGATCCAGATTTGGTAGGTTTAAGGTAGAGCCTGAGATTCGGTATTTCCAACAGTCTCCCAGGTGATGCTGCTCAGTCAGACCACAGGGGGGAGAGGTGGGAGTGGGTGGGTAGCATGTGTAAGCGCTTGGTTTGTTTTGCAAGAAATAATGGAATTGCAAGCATTTCTCCTCTTATGAATATTCACTGCAAATAACAAATTTCTGCCCCACTGCTTTGTCCTCTTGCCTTTTTGAATACACGTAAGTTTTCCTTTCAGTATTGAATCATGGTGTAATCTTTCTGAAGACATTTTACACGGCAATTAAACCCAGCACATGTAGTACCAACAATGCATATAATCCCATTGAAGTGATGACAACAGCAACAGCTATGAACAAGTTGGCACATGTAGGTAGTGACAACTGGGTCGTGTTGATGCCTGGAGGACAGCATTGTAAGATGCTTTGGATCAGAAGATATATTCCAATTTCAGAGTTTAGAGTTGTTAAAATATGAAAAAAATGCGCATCTTAGAATCAATGTAAAATGAAAAGTAATTTGTTCTTTCCATTCCTTACATTCCCTTTTTTCCTACTCTCCACCCCTCCCCCCTTTTAATTTGAAGAAATTTCCTTCAGGGGTTGGTTTAACCTAATGTCTGCTATAAATTTGTTTTGGGGTGAGTTCTCTACCCGGAGTCCCATCCAAGGCCCTGCTTGCGTGGTCAGGGCAGCTCTCATCCTATCGCCTTGTTTGAGGTTCTCTGTATTGAGGCTGAATGTCAATTTCCAGCCTGGCTTCTCATCCTCTTCCCTTGGAGCTTCTGGGGGTCCCATGGGTTAGGGCCACACTTTCTTTGAACTTGCAAAGCCAGGGTCCTGCTGGCATGCTAGTAACGCACCAAGCCTAGCACAATGTCGGGTCCTAGCAAATGTCTGTTGAATGCTTTGGTGTGATAAGCCGTGACTGATCAGTGATGCCTGAAAGTTTTGAGTTACAGAGGATGCATTTTATCTCAAGAGTATTAGTGCTGTACACCAGCTTGAAGTGAGGTCGGGGCAGCAATTTCTATTTGAGGGTAGTTATGCTAGGAATTTTTCTCACCAATTCGTGTTATCCAACACTTGGCCTAGAGTGGAATATCATCAGAAGGAGGGGACAGGATAAATAAAAACACAATCGATTTAAATCTGTAGATCCACATTTCCCAAAAATACTTTCCATGCAAAAACATTTGAGGTTTCTAGGGATTAAAAACTGAGTCAAAGAAATAATTCTACCTACCACGTGAATTAAGCACACATCTCTGTTTGCTTCTCACTGAACTCAACCATAAAATCTGGACAGGACACATAGCTGATAAATTGGGGAAATTGTGGCATAAACCAAGTCAAACAGGTGGATTATCTTTACTAAGTGTTGTAAATCTCTAAAAGGGGCCTGTTTGTATTTCGTGTTTTCCAAATATTCGATTAAATTTTTTTTTTTCTCAAGGAGTATCCCAAAAGATATGTTGTCTTGTTTCTGTGTCCCAAGTCCCCATATGTGGTTTAGCTGGATACAACTACTTTCATCTCTTACCAGGAGATCATGCTTTTTTTTTTTTTTTTTTTTTTTTAACAACTGTTAAATTTCGGTGAGGAGAGGGAAAGCCTGTCAGTTCATGGTGACTTGAACTTGGCACATTTCATGGATGGCTACAAATGGTTATTTCTAGTTTACTAATTATACCAGGTTTGCTATTTGTCCCTGTAGGGTGATTCATGTGGTAATAATTAACACAATAATTTAATAAGATTAACTTTTCTTCCTAAAACTCAATGAGCTTGATGAGCCAAGAGTGAAGGAAATGAAAGTAACAAAGCTGCTTATGATCACACATAGATGAATTGCTACATAGAATGCTGCTAGAAAGTTGATTATGGAATAGATCTGAAATGTTGAGATATTTCTCCAGTACTATATTGGGAAGTCAGAGGAAGACAAATCAACAAAGAACTTTGTTTTCTAAAAAACATATTGAGAAATAATCAACACTTTTGGAATAACATTTGCTCATAGAGTGCCTGCACTTTGTTTCCAACACTGTTGCGGGTAAGAGAAAGTATATTAGATTTTTTCTTTAAAAGATTTTATTTATTTATTCATGAGAGACACAGAGAGAGAGAGAGAGAGAAACAGAAGGAGAAACAGGCTCCCTGTGGGGAGTCTGATGCGGGACTTGATCCCAGGATCCCAGGATCACACCCTGAGCCAAAGGCAGACGCTCAAGCATCTGAGTCACTCAGGTGCCCCTAGACTTTTCCAGTGTTAACAAATTATCACAAACTCAGAGGCTCAAAACAACATTACCTACTGTGTCACAGTTTCAGTTTCTTCTAAGTCAGAAGTCCAGGCAGAGCTCAACAGAATCCTCTGCTCAGGATCTCACAAGATTTATTTTGCAATTAAAGTGGCAGCTGGGATGTGGTCTCATCTGAGGCTTGAGGACTTCCTTTTAGTTCATATGCTCTTGGCAGAATTCATTTCCTCACAGCTTTGCAGAATTCTGCTGCATTTTAGCTGCATCTTCAAGGTTAGCTAGAGAGCCTATCTGGCTGTGAACCTCTCTGACTGCTTTTAAGGGCTCATCTAATTGAATGAACATCCTGATCTAATCATCTCTTTTCATTAATCCAAAGTCAACTGATTAGGAACCTTATTACATCTGCAAAATCCCACTGCTATATAAAATAACACAATCTGGGAGCTTGGTTGCTCAGTTGGTAGAGCACGTGACCCTTGATCTTGAGGTTGTGAGTTTAAGTCCCACAATGGGCCTGGGGTTTACGTTAAAAAAAGAGAGAAATACAAAGAACTATGGGACTATATGAAAATTTAAAAAATTAAGTCAATAATCATGGGAGTGATATCCCATCATATTTATGAACCCTACTCACACCCAAGAAAAGGGGATTATGAAGGGCATCTATACGAGGAGCAGGAATCTTGGGACCTATCTTAGACGTCCTTGGATCCAATGAAATTATCACACATCTCCCTTTATTTTCCACTGAACTCAACTATAAAACCTGGACAGAATGCAAGAACAACTGTTTGAGAACTCTGAAAAAGAAATCAGCAGGTAGGTTGGGGAGGAACGCATAATTCTAAGTACTGTCAAATTAGCAGATTTGTCAGTAAGACAATAAAATTGTCTCATGGCATAATACTCAGAATGTCCAGGACACAAAGCAAAATTACTTGACAATTAAAGAACTACAAAAACCACTCAAATGGGAATCAACAATCAACAGATACCAAGGATAAGATGATACAATATTGGAATTTACTGAAAAGGACTTTAAAGCAACGATCATAAAAAATGCGTGTTAAGCAAGCTCAAACACTCATAAATTTTCATTGGTTTTCATTTTTCTACTTTCTTAAGGTAGAATTTGAGGTAACTGATTAAATATATAGTATTTCATACTATAAATTTCCCCTAAGAACTGCTTTAAGAGCATTTTACAAATTCTGATATGTTCATTTCACTTCACTGAAAATATTTTCTAATATCTTTTTAATTTCTTCTTAAATCCATTTAGTATTTGTTAGTGTATTATTTAGTTTCCATTAGGGAAAAGTTTGTGGTTTTCCAGAGATTATTTCCTCAAGTTATTTTTACTTTAATTCCACTGTGATTAGAGAATATACTTTGCATAACTTAGACATAAAAATGTATTATAATTTGTTTTATAGTCTGGTATATGGTCTATTTTGGTAAATGATCTGTGTTCACTTAAAAATAATGTGGATCTTGCTATTGTTAGGTGGACATTTATAAATGTCCTCATAAACTCTTTAAAAAAAAATAAGGAAAGACGACTTCTTCATTGTGCTATTTGTTCACACACTATCACATTTATAAATGTCAATTATATCAAGTTGGTTAATAGTGACTTTTTAATCTATATGCTTGCCAGTTTTCTTTCTACTTGCCCTACCAATTATTGAGAGATAGTTATTGACACTTTGGACTATAATTTTGGGTTTATTTATTGCTCTTTGTAGTTCTGTCAATTTTTGCTTTGTGTAGTTTGAAGTTCTATTATTATATGCTTCTGTTATTTATATTACCATGCCCGATTTCGTTTGTGTTAGCATAGTGTCATCTCCTACCATTTCACTTTTGACCGTGTCTTTATTTTTTTAATTTTTTAATTTTTTTTTTAAGATTTTATTTATTTATTCATGAGAGACACAGAGAGAGAGAGAGAGGCTGAGACACAGGCAGAGGGAGAAGCAGGCTCCATGCAAGGAGCCCGATGTGGGACTTGATACTGGGTCCCCAGGATCACACCCTGGGCTGCAGGCGGTGCTAAACCGCTGCGCCACCGGGGCTGCCCTAATTTTTTAATTTTTTAAAAGATTTTATTTACCCATTCATGAGAGACACACACACAGGGGGAGAGAGAGAGAGAGAGAGAGAGAGAGAGAGAGAGAGACAGGCAGAGGGAGAAGCAGGCTCCACCAGGGAGCCCAACATGGGACTCAATCCCAGGTCTCCAGGATCATACCCTGGGCCAAGGGCAGCGCTAAACTGCTGAGCCAC